>NC_048418.1:3593601-3618601 GCF_013103735.1 Etheostoma cragini | reverse complement strand
CTACGCTTGTTATTGTAAGTGTAATGATAAGTTAAAGTCTTATAACAACTTCATCAAACCGTCTGAATGTGTGTCCCAGGCCAGGATAGGAAATAAACTCAACAATGCAAAGATCAACAATTAACCACTGAAAGATGCTCCTATTTGATTAGTTTAATGAATTATTATTTTTTGTCTTAAATCCAACAGCCATTTTCATATCATACCAACATTTACAGCAGCTTGAGTGTTTTTGTTAAGGTCCTAGGAAAAGTCAGCCCAGAGTAATATTATTTTCCCCAATACAAGATTCCTACATTAAGAACTATACAAAAAAACATCGCAACTTTTATCAAAAGCTTTTACAAAAGCTCCCACATTAGCCATTTTGGTCCGCAATAACCTCTAAAAAAGTGTGTGAAATCCTGGAGGGACTAGTGCTGAAGCCTAGGTGACTACTTGCAAGCAAACAATATTGATTGAGATCGTACAAAGTTGACCAGTTTGATTGGTACAGATCTTGGAGGAGGTTTCATGGCTCAAAGCTAGGGCTGGGTACCAAATTCAATATTTTTTTAGCCACTGACCAAATCACCTTCTTAGTATCGAGCATTAAAAAAATGCCTCGTCATTCCCTACCCAAATTCAATACCTAAGGTGTAAATCTCATCAGCGTCAGTGAGCCAACAAGCACACAGCATGCTTCTACCAGGATCTAATAATGCTGGTGATTGGCTGTCTAACACAGAAAAAAACTCTACTTTAAGCACAGGGATGGGGCTCACGTAGCAGAAGCTAAAAAATAAATTAAAAGATCTGTGCCATATTGTGTACTGTTGGCATTTTTTTTATTGAGAAAAAGTATCGTTCCGGAACCGGTGTCAAATTCACAATATTGTTATCGACATTCTCTTAAGGATACTCAGCACTTCTCAATGTGGTTTACCAAAAATATATACATTCCCACGTCAACAAAGAACTTAAATAGGCCTAAACTATGTGTGAAAGTGTCCACGGCAGTCAGTGTCCAATCCTCTTCCAACCAACTGCTCTTCTCCAATCATTCCCTTGGTTTTACACATTTTTAGTCCACTCTTCCCTTTATACGTTCAGACTGCTTTTCTTTCCAGTTGCATCCATAGTTTGGCTTTTCCTGGTTCTAATCTTCATAAAATCCACTTCCTTGGCCCTGCTCTTATTGGTTCTAGATTAATGACTCACCGTGGGGCCTGTGTATGCAAGAGCTCAGCGGTCCAGATGGTCACGGAGTCGGAGCTGGACTCGCACCAAATGACCTTCTAGCTGCACTACAGCTACACAGCAGAAACCATGGGCACAAACACACAAACAGGTTCTGCTACTGTACATCCGTAAGTAGGATTTAGTTTTTACAGCACACCCTTAAAGTCAGCAACACTCTGTGCTTCAAATTCTTCAGTCTTCAGCAGATTTTCTTTCATGAATCTGTAGATTCTGCAGTGGACTGTGTACAGTAGCTCTTCATCATTTCAGAAGAGAGTGACTACTTGTATCAGAGTAGTTCCTACTACTCTGACTGGCACATGATCAGACAGTGGTTTACGGAGCGGTAGATGGGCTATGCAAAAAACCCGGAGCGTTCTATGAAATTACGCTTTAAAAAAAAAAAGGCTCGATCACGCAAATTTGATGGTGGGAAGTCAAAATTGTGATCGCGATAAAAATTTGATTAATTGTGCAGCCCTAGTCAATACAGTAAAAATGGACCTGCATAACCAAGTTGGTTCACTGTAAGCTACAAGTTAGCATTAAACACAACAAAGGCTGACACTTGAATGGCGTTTTGAGCTAACGTTAGCAATCAAACAATCATAGATTGCTAAAACATTTTGGAACGATTCCCATCTTCTTTTATTGTTTGTAATGGGAACGGTTTGAGCCTAACAAGTGTGTAGCTGGTCCTATATAACAGTGTTTCTCAAACCTTTTACATATTGTTATTGTTATTGTAAAACTGTTGTTTTAAGCCAAATACCCCCTGAGCAGCGCAAAACATTTCTGCTAGAAAAAAACAATAAAAAAAACTATATAAAGAGGAACAATACAGCACCAACAACCTTCTTAAACTAAAACATTTAAGTGCTACATTTCAAATGTTTAGAATCCATCACTTAATTCATTTATGATAATAGTTTATTTATTTTAGGAATTATGCATGACATACTGGAAACATTCTTCAGTCCCATCAACTCATCTTTGTCTGTTCCTCTGCTAATCCCCACACACACACACACACACACACACACACACACACACACACACACACACACACACACACACACACACACACACACACACACACACACACACACACACACACACACACACACACACACACACACACACACACACACACACACACACACTCTCAGCAGGCACTGAGGTGGACAGGCTGCTCCAGAGCATGAGTCCACAGCAAAGGCATCACCAACAGGGTTCAACCCATGTGATGGATATTTCTCACAAAATATTCTAATCGAGCTGAACATCATGCCTATAGTGATAAAGGCATTCAATAGACAGACAGTACATCCCATGTTGTATTAATACATTCTACAAAGAGGAGCCACATTGGCTGCATCATAAGTAAATAAAGAGCCAATATTGGCCAACTATGACATCGGTCCAACCCTTCCCCTCCATTACAAATATACACAGCACTGACAGAGTGAGTGAGTGAGTGAGTGTGTGTGTGTGTTGCCATGGCCACTTGTTGTAGCAGAATGAAGGTCAGAGCTACTAATTATAAACTTAGCGAGGCCAACTGAGGACAACAAAAATGCAGAGGTTATGTTTGCAGTCATATGCAGATTCTGATTTGCCTATTTTTTAAATAAATGTATTTTATTAAAAGACAATGGTCTTGTTACCAGTCAGTTGGTTTGGAACGGATAAACACGTAGTTTGGTTAGAGGCTGGCGCTGCAGGTTAGCCACCTCTACTCTGCTTACTGGGGGGTTACAGCAATGCCGGAAACATAACAAGTCACCTTGACCACCCAACTATACATCCAATCTACGAGACAAAAATGAGGACCCCCCCCCCCCCAATGTTTTGGTGAATTTTATTTAATTGAACAAGCAATTGTATGGGCCATGTTTCATGCTGGTGCCTATTTCAAACATGTGCATTCTGCATGCTCAGCTCAGCCATTCATTTTGGCCAGCCTCCAAACCCTGCCAGGAGCCAGCGTGGACATGAGTTGTTGACAGAATGTATGGTCACGCAGAGCTCAGCTATGTAGATGTGGAAAGTGTAAATTGAGCTTTATTATTGTCTCTAGAAGTGTATTACCGCTATTCAACTTTTGGTTTTGTTAAAGAAGGAAAAGATAATTGCAATACTCAATACTACGGAACCGCAACACTTCAAGAACTGCTATAAATGAAAACGCTAACACATGTATTGTGAAAGAAGCCACTTGGGACAGAAGCATAATAATTTGTTTTATAATTTATACTCTTTATTGATCCCCTATGGGGAAATTACAATCCTCCCATAATATCGTCCCAGCCCTATTAACTGCCGTGTTTTACTGTGTGCTCCACTGTTGGATTGGAAATGGATGCCCTCTCTGTCACCTCCTCATTCCTCTCTCTTTCCCAGTGTGTTCTACCATTCTCTAATCTCATTACAGGCTTTGAGCTCTTCTAGGCAGAGTAAAAGGGCTGTGTGGTATCAGCATTGTTATTGCATTTTCATATAACTGAGATCCCCACTGAGGCAAAAGTGGAGCAAGTTGATCTTTTAATAACAGAGCGAGAGAGGCAGAGAAGGAAGGGAAACATACTGTGCAGTGTCACGGTGGATAAAAGAGACAAATACCTAAATACTAGAACAAATATGGAAAATGTATACTGTATATGTACACATAGTTAGTTATAAATGTTACTCTAATATTTGGATTTACTGATAATAATATTTCTTTAATAGTGGGAAGTGATCCACCTGATATGACAGGTGAACAGTTACCAGGACGGACACTTTTTATTTATCTTTAATTTTTTATGTGTTCACATCACAGATGATAAAGACAGGCATTCAACTATGTGTCATAGTTCAAACATGTGACTTGACAGTGACATGTACGCTGTTATAGGAGCTAAGCGTGGGGCGGCTGCTCTGCAGGTGAGCTGGACTGTAACTGGACAGAGGAGGGAATAATCTAGTTCTCATAAGTGTAGGTAAAGAGTTTTGAAGAAAGAACATCTGTGTGTTTAAGTGTTTGTTGAAACAAAAACACTGGATCGATAGATAAGTAAACCCAGATAGATAGATCAGTAAAGCCATGAAAACACAAATTGAAACACTGTCGACCAAATTGTGAATTGTGACTATTGTGAATCTTGCATGAACTTTAGCAGCAGCCACTTCACTAACAATTCAAATAAACCAATGTATCAAGTTATGCCTGAATTCTGTCCAACAATGCCATTGCATAACACGGAAATTGAAACTTCAATGGCCAATACATGATTGTAAATCTTAATTGAAAAAAGAAACTAAACAGGATATAACCTCGGACAGATGTCCAACACATCGAGGCAACAGATAACTGAAGGAGGACTGGGTATGAATCCTTAGGACTTCATTATTAAAAATAACTTTGTCTGCAGAGTCCTGAAAACTGTCTGTTTTACGGATTCCATTTCCGCCCACCTTTCTTTAGTGTACCAAGATTCACTATGTGCTCAGATAATAGGATTGGCTGACAAGAGAAGTACATGTTCAACTTTCTCTGCTTGCCAGTAGATTACACAGACAACCCACAGAAAGATTTCCCTCTCTCCTTAAGGGGAAACGGTTACCCTGGAAATCCAGAGTTCTCGCGAGAGCACAATGTTAATTTGATCAGCGAGTTACTCTGTGATTCAGTAACGCTGCTCATTACCTATACCCTTGTAGCTGAGCTGCACCAATCACATCGGTGTATCTGATGTAGAGGGGCCAGAGGCGAGCCAAACAGATGATTAATCTAAAGTTAGCTCTGCTGGTAGCTAAGCGTTTGGGGCTCTGGATACGTCCCCTCATGTGTTGTTGTGACTGGTCATAGTGTTAGCCAATTGCATGCAGTGAGACTTTCAAATGCATGCTAGAGATGGGACTTTCAATGGTCAATGCCAGACCCTTAATGTTTTGGATTTGGGTCTGGATTTTCAGGCTAATCTACAGAAGGAATTTTTGGAAATGCAAATTAAAAAATACAGAACAATTTAAAAAAAACACTGAACTACCCCAGTCTTTAAAAATGGTCAAAATGGAAACTCTGTGGAAGCCATCTGGTTGTTGTCAGTACCTTCAAATAATTATTGAAACAAAGTCTGAGATGACGAGAGATAATTCCGCTAACCTTTCAGTTGGCTATTCATACACCTGGCTTTAAAGGTTCCATGGCATTAAAATGTCATGTTATGGAGTATGGAGTTTTTTTTAATCACTGATGTTTGGGTTTGACTTTTGTTATCAACAACCCAAATCACGAATGGGATTGAACAGTATTTCTATAACACTTTCAAATGATCAGAGAATCCCATTTGGACAATCAACACCAGAGGAATCCCTTAACCTGCTCTAACGGTCCTGCCAATCCCTAACAGCTGATGATGGTCTTTGCTGTAAGTAGAGATGGGGTTTCGATTAAGCTGTCTGGTACAAGGAAAGCAAACACTGTTGAAAAAAAATAAAATAGTAAGATATAGTATCTGCTCTTTCCTACAACATGAAAGCTGCTCAGACCGGTTTACTTTCATTAAAATACTCCCATTATTATAATTTCCATTATAGACAGAGTGGCTGATCTTTAATTCAATATCTACATTGCCCATTATCAGCAACCATTCATCCAATGTTTTAAAAGCACATTCTGCACTAATCTGATATTATTTTAAAAAACAAACCGAGGAAACATCGGAGGACCCTTTTGCAATTATGCAAGAACCTAATGTGATCTAAAAACTGCTGCCCTGGTTAAAAAAACAAACAATGTAACTGATCTGAGCTGGTATTCTGTCTATAATGGAGTACAATGATGATTTCTAAGTAACCCCAAACATTTAACCGGTAGTGTAAATACTATAGTGCTTGCTTGGAATGAGAAACCTGCACAATCAGCTCTAAATGGTACATTCCAACACTGGACTATTGCTTTCCAAACTGACTGATATCCAAGCTACACAAGTTGAGTTTGAAAATTCTTTTACTTTGTGTCTACATCAAACATCATACTTCTACATAGTGGATTCAAACAGGTGGACTCACCACAGGAAGAGCATTTCCTGGAATTCCACACAGCTATCAAGCATTTTATAACTTGGCGAATGAGGAAGCACGCAATCACGGTACACATTGTGGCCCATGTCAACAATAGGTCCGCCCTGTGTCACGATGAGCCAAAAGGTAGTCCAACGTCAACATCGTATGTCAGCGCATTTATATGCAAGCATGCAGAGCTTCACAAGCAGAATATGCTTTTTAAATCCAGGATGAATGTTAAGAGAAATTTCAGGAAGCAATCCAAGAGGAGCCCGAAGCCGTGGTTAAGGTAAGAAGCACAAGAGCGAGGCTGACGTCTGCCCGAGCTAATGAGTTTACAGACAGATCGCTACGCCTTAATCACCATATTAGTCAAGGACATTTATTTTTTTTCCCCTAGCCCATCTTGTTGAACCCAGTCAAACAGAATCACTGTTTAGAAATTAAAAGGCTTAGTAAACATCTTCAAAACCATTTTTAGAGGTATTTTGACAAGACTGTCTCTACCATGTTTGGGATTAGTTTCTGATCTGACATTGGCACCGCTTTCCTCTTCTTCAACAGGAAAGACAAGAGGCTGAAATCTCTAGGAAAAAAAAGGATGAGGAAGAGAAAAGGGTAGGCTTGAAGAAGCAGCTTGGTATCTAGGCTTTGTGTGTGCTTCAGGGTAGCACGATGCCGACTGGAATGCCAGACGAAGCGGTGCCAAGATCAGTTCAGAGACTAATCCCTCCAAAAAGCAAACCAGGATCATTTTATCTTCTGTCACATTATTTGCCAGCCAAACAGACGATTTATGTTCAAGTAATACACCAGGAATGTGGGCTTTCACGTACAGTGGCTTGAGAAAGTTACACACCCATGCTAAATAGATTATACTAAGTACATTATTATTGTTATTAGAGTTGATTGAAAAGAGGAATAAAAAACATCTTTTGGAAATTGATCCCAATGCCTTAATTCAAAAAATGAAGAAACTCCAACCTTTTAAAGGACACCTATTTTCATTGTGAATGAATAATGAAAATAAATAAATGTTCTTCCTTAAAATACAGGGGGCATAAGTTTACAAACGCCTATGTTAAATTCCCATAGAGGCAGGCACATTTTTATATTTAATGGCCAGTTATTTCATTGATCCAGGATACTATGAATCCTAATAAAGTTCCCTAGGCCTTGGGAATTAAAATGGGGGGGGGGGGGGGGGGGGGGGGGGTTGTTTTAATTCCCGAGGCCAAGGGAACTTTATCAAGAGGCATAGTATCCTGGATCCATGAATGGATGTCCCTCGGCATCATGGCACCTACTGTCCCGCTGGAGTGGTCTCATTGAATTTTCATCTCAGTATGATCTAGTGATAAGAGATTAATCAGGTGATCATTAGCCAACTGACTGAAAATGAATCAGCAACAAATTTATAAAAGTAAAGGATGGAATCACCAGAGGCCTATCCTCATCCCGATACATTTGTCACGATGCGATCTTATTGCGATGTAAAACATATTGCAAGATTCTGCAATTTATTACCTTTTTTCCCCCCAATTTCAAATTATGTCCCAAAAAGGAAACTTTGTCAACATCCATTTTATCTAAAAAGATACATTTTGTTCATCTTACCTAATTGTATTGCTGCAAAATGGGATAGCCAAGCAGACATCAACATAGAATAACACATAATACTAGATCGATACTTGGCGTCGGTATCAAAACAGTATTGCCACGGAAAATATTGCTGTATTGATAATATCCCCAACAATAATAATAGAAAATAGTAATAATAATAATAATAATAATCATCATCAATTCCTTTTTTAAGTAAAAAATTGAAAAAATGATTGACTGGTTCCAGCTGCTTTTCTCTGTTGTATATTGTTGTTAAATTCATCTTTTGGGGTTTTTAGACTGTTGGTTACTAATGACGTTATGTTCTGCAAAACTATGATGGTCATTTGCCATTATTTTCAGACATTGGATAGAAAAAAAAAAATCATCAAACCGAAAAAAATAATCACCCAGATAATGACAATAATTATTACTGGATGTCTCACTTTGAACACAGCCTAAAAGATTTTTTCAGACAGGGAACCATTAACATGCCTAATAATTCATTCTCAATGAGAGGGGGGGCATGGGCAATCTGACAGGCGCAGCGACCAGCGGGCGCAATCCCGTGAAACTGAGAGTTGAATTGTCTTTAACTTTTTTTTACTCAACGCGCCGCGTGGTGAATAATCAGAGACCGATTCTTGGTGCTTGTTAGTTCTCTAAAACATATACAGTACCTGTTTTCTAAACAGTTATCAGGACATGGAGGACCTTCGCATGCCAAAGCATCGGCACAAGACTGGATGTATCAGGTTTGGACTTTAATTAGGCTTTAAAGTTAGGGCTGTACTAATTTACAATCAAAAGATTGGACACTCTTTCCCAATTCAAATGAATGACAAAGCGTGTTGAAATGATTTTTTTTAGGATTGACACTATTTGTTTCTAATTTGCAATAAATGTAAATAACATGAAAGGTTTTTATCATATGTGTTGTTTAGTCCTGAGGTTTGCTTCGGGGTCAGTGGGACAGAAGTACTGTTAACAAGATCAGAGGCAACACACGTTAATCCATGCCGGGTTTTGTGTGCCACAGATAGACAGTGAGCCTGTTGACCTCTGTGGATTTAGTGGCCTCAACACACACACACACACACACACACACACACACACACACACACAGGTAACCAGTATTTTGTTATAATACTTGATGCCATTAGGTGTTCCTGTTGGTGACAAACCGAATAAAGAGTAACATTGTTCTGTACGATTCTACACAACAAATCATGCTATATGCTGATGTCAGTGTCAAGACAAAAGTAACCTTAGTTTTAAATTAAAATTAAAATATCAGATCGTAAAATATTACCTAGTTTTAGTGGGTAATTGACAAACTTTGCATGAGGAATTGGTGAGCAGAGTAAAAAAAAAAATGTTACCATGGTATTTGAACTTAAAATCAATGTGAGCATGAGAACTAAATAAATAACCTTTCTCACATCTAAGGATGTAGTTCCCAGTGGACTCCTTTAGCAAGTTTTGTCTTGAAGCTTTTTGAGTGTTATTATCTGCACCCACATGGTCCACTGTGTTCAAATGCTTATTTTCCTCACTGTGCATACACACTTTTTTTTTTTTTTTTTAATCACTTTGATTCTCATTTAATTTTACCAGCCGACTGCATCACAAACGCTACGACTTTGTTCTGTGAGTTTAAAACAGTACTGAATAATAGGTTTTAAAGCGGTCCCAAGCGTTGCAGTGCTCTCCCTTCTCTTCATGGAGGCCTCTATGTTTACAGGCTTGTGGTGATGGGCAATGTGTTAAACGTGCCAAAACAAATGTTTGGTACTGACAATTTGATTTGTTTTGTCATGGTCAAAATAATCGTGGCAGAGAATCACTACATCAATTCTAAGCAACCCAAAAAAAAAATAATTATAAAAAAAGTCGGGATTCATATTTTCCCCCGGAGTGAGCAGGCCTACTGGATACCATGGTATGGATAATACGACAGACTTTCTGATAGAAGACACATTTATCTTGTATCACAGTATATAACGTCACACACTCTCCTCCTTTGGCTTCCTGCAGGTGTTTCTGGCTCTGGAGCTGTGGTTGGAGTCACCTGCTGCCTCCATGTTTCTGCTCAACACTCTCTGCGACAATTCATTCTGTCTGTCTGTCTGTCTGTCTGTCTGTCCGTCCATCCGTCTGTCTGTCCGTCTGTCCGTCTGTTCGTCTGTTTGTCTCTCTCTCACCCAACCAGTCCAGGCAGATGACCCCCCCACCCTGAGCCATAGTTCTGCTCGGGGTTTCTGCCTCTTAAAGGAAGTTTCTCCTTGCCTCTGTGGCCCAGTGCTGGCTCATGGTGGGAACTGTTGGGTTTCTGTAAATAACATCTCAGAGTCCGGTCTAGAACTTCTCTTTTATGAAAAGCCCAATGAGATAACTGTTGTTGTGATTTAGCGCTATCTAAATAAAATTGAATTGAACCCTAGCTGACACAATTTTTTTCTTCGTGTTATCATACACAACTGATGAAATAACTGATGATATGAAACATAAAATGGACTGTTGTCATCATCGGCTATAGATTTGCAGGCTAAATGTACTTTTATATTACAGGAGATAAGTATAAGGTTATGTTCTGTATCATCGTAAAATAAAATAGAAACTACAATAATATCTGTTTTTAAGCAAGCAATCAATTTCAGGTAAGTTATTCTAGTAAAGCAAAGTGTTTTCTTTGAAAGAACACCGTAAATTTGCTTTGCCTTTTGTATAGAAGATACGGTCCGTCGCACATTATGTCAGTTTATTTAGTCTGATTTGTAACTTGCTAAATACCGAGGCCATGACACAAAACCTCTGTGCAAGCAGCTGGAAGACCAAACTGTGCTCCCTCCAAAAATCATCTGCATATCATAGTCCTCACATCTACAGTACCCTGCAACTCAGACAGCATCACATGGAGCTTGGACCAACTAATGCACCAGTTCACTGTTGATTAGAAGATCTTTTTCAACAACGCTTTCCTCCTGAAATCCAATCTCCAGGAAACACGGCAGTGCGGCTGCTTACATATACGATGGCAGGTATTGTCTGAAGTCTAAAAAGCGGATCCTCTCTGCAGCCTCAGTACCCCCACTGTACAGCAGATGTCACTGAAAAAAAATACTCTTATGTAACTTTATTATCCCACCACATGAACGGCACTGACAGTCTGCTGAACTCGTACATTTCAGTGATCCCTGTCTGGAAGTCACAGCTTGTGGATGATCCAGCAGCATCCATCTCCCCTAAGGTTAGGATTTTGCCAGCCATGTTTAGATGGATCAAAACACAGACACTGCATTCACTGTCCCATGTCTCCACTCATATAAAGGCTTCTCTGAGCTTATTTACAGGCTTCCAAAGCTGTTGTCTCCTACTAATGTTTTCAAATTGGAATGCATTTATTGCTAAGCAAATGCAGGAAGTGGCAAAGCAGTACTGCTAGCTTTGTGGCTGTTGGCTTACCGCTGTCTGCTAATGACTAAAACAAAGAAAAAGAAAAAAATCTAAAGATACAGATAATAAGATACTGGATTTAGTGGTGTGACGCCATCTGCACAGGTTGCTGATGGAGGCTACTTTTTCATTTTCCAAAACGTGTCATATTGACAAATGACGGTTCAGCTGATTTGCATAAAATCACTCCGGTTCAAGCTTTGTTTTCATTTCCTATGAATACTTTAGGAGATTGTATCAAAACTTACATTGCACCACTTTAAAGTCATGGAATGGAAGCTAAATGCCCGATCATCACACGAGCAGAGGTGCTGTTGACCTGATGTAATGTAGGCCAGTGGCTTCAAAGACTGACTGGGGGGGGGGGCTTTTCTTATGTCTCAAACAATAACTATTTGCAGCATTTGTGGATTAATTAATCTCAAGGAAGGAGAATTACTGGAACCATTGGGTGCCCCATTTCAGTGCTGTGTGGAACAGAATGACGAGAACATACGCCTTTGTTTTCTGGTTTGGCAAAGTAGAAAGGTTTAAAATCTCTAATCTGGTTGGGGCAGCCATCTGCCATCAACACACACACACACACACACACACACACACACACACACACACACACACACACACACAGACACACACACACACAGTGCTAGGGTCCAAAAAACACAGTGATGGTAGTAATATGACTCAATTATGTTTTTCAGAACTCAGAGGTACTAAGCTGCATGTGGAGTGGTAGGGTGGTAGGTGGATGTAGAGGCACTGAATTAGGGCTGGGTAATATAGCAATTGTATAAACATATCGTGATATGAGACTAGATATAGTTTTTGATTTTGGAAATCGTAATGTCTTAAATGGATCCATTCTAGTAGCATTTTTGATGATGATCGTAAAAGTAAAGTACCACGAAAAGGCCCGAAAGTGCATCAGGTTGGAAGTGTCCGAATATGGCCAATAGCAGCGAATGGTGTAGACACAGTGAAGCGAGTATAGCAGGATTTCCCTCCAATATTGCAGAGATTTGATCAAATCCCTCTCAAATGTTCCTGGACACTGCAGCCTGGGCCGTAGGCTGAAGCTCCAGTCAGAGCCAGGAAAAACCCTGAGTGTTGGTGTTTGCATGTACTCATTTATCCAGCATTACTCATCTAGACTGCAGACACAAGCAGTGCACCGTCAGCAGTCAAGGTTCCCACTGTGGCCCTGATGTAAAATTCCATTACATTTCCTAGACTCTGTAACTAGGTCGAAGGGCCTCAATAACCAAACAACTGCAGATCAGACGCGGCATGCAAGGTAATGTCATTCCCATCTGAGTGCATACAACATGGAAAACTGAAGAAATGGTGCTGTGTTGCAATCGACTGCGTGGAAAGATTCAGAAAGAATTCAGAAAGTTCATTTCATTCAAGTTTTTTTACAGACTGCCAAAGAGTGAGTGAGGAGAAGAGAAGCTTGAAGAACTTAACCAGGTTTTCTGAACTAAGTTATAAGTAAAAAGGCATGTGTTTAAACAAGAAAAGAATTGTGGTTACATAAATCCTGCTTTATGCTTTTACTTCTTGTTTAATTTAACATATTTAACGAATGCTGGATCATGGTTCATGTTTCTTATCAGGCACCATGACAGAATAAACTCCAGTGGCTTCAAAAGCTCCAGACCCAACTGTCTGTCAACTGGTTTGTGCTGATTTCATTGAACATTTGTTTAGAAGTATGCAGCACTACAGCACAATTAACTGATACGATGAGGCGGGTAAGGACTCTATTATATTAGGCATAATATGATAAGATGGGTCCTCAATTTTTATCACGAGGCCTATCTTGTATAGAAGCCTGTGTCACCATGTGTTTTTGATTATTTCAGTTTTGTGCTTAGATGTTGAATATTCCTGAATGTTAGCCTGTGTGTTTAAATACATTGTTATACTGCAAATCTGGAAGTAGTAGTGGTGTCTTATTGGCCCGAATGGTTCGTTACATGTCGATTTGTTCCGTATGGTTACATAAACGTTCTGCTACGAGTTGTCTGTATCTATAGTTTGTTGGCACTGAGCGCCCTGAACGCCCCCTGAAGGTTTATGGTCGCCGGGGTTGTTCCCTGTGCGAGGTGCGCAAGCCAGAAAATGAAGTTCTTTCTTCTTCAACACGGTCCGCTAGGAAGAATGGCCGAGCGGGTTCGCTCCCGTATGATTCTTCATGTACGGACCAGAGGGAGTTAAATGGCATTAAAGGTGTGGTCAGAGAGAGCCACCACATTGGGAAGAAGAAGAAGCATTTTGCCGCGTAGTGTACAAAAACATGAGAGATCGTTTTGTCAAAGCTAAAAACCAGCCTCATGGAGAGAGGGTTCGTGACATGGAGGTGAAGACAGTAATTACAACGTTGAAAGAAGAACGACAGTCGAGTTAATAATTAGAGTAAGGCATGCAATGTTTTAGCTACATCTGTGTTTCCAGTGGATGTGTTTCCTAATATTGTCAGGTAGCCTGCTTTACGTTAACTTCCGCTATCATCTTCTTCTCTCCTACTTCTTGCTTATTGACAGATTATTTTGTTCTTACGCCCCTCCCCCCCTTGCCCGTGAGATGAGGTCAACCGCAAGTATGGACCAAGCTTGAACTAGTTGCCCCGTGGCCGGAGCCGATCGCGTGCCACTCTGAAGGCTCCGTCCCGACCAAACGCGGTAACCCTCTGAAACCCATCGGGCCCTATTTTAACGACCTAAAGGCCCGGTTATGGTTGTGGGAGGAGAAGTGAGAGAGAGTGACTCTAGAGTCATAGTGAGAGAAACAAATGTCTCCCCCGGGTTTTCTGACCACGGTGGGAAATCTGCAGCAAGAAAAGTTAACCCTCTCCTTGATTTCATGTTGTATAGCCTACGGACAGGGAGAACCCGGAAATGAGCGGGAGGAAATGCAACGCTACAATGTCACGGGTGAGCAACGTGCATCACTGCGACGTATATTTTCCGAGGGGTGCACGTCAGGCTACGACGCGCTCAGAGGGGTCTGCGGGGGTACGCCGTCGATTCTACGCACAACCATACAACGGCCTTCAGCGTGAGGTGAAGGGCCAGCAGCAGATTTGCGTGTAAAAACCTAATTTTCGTAGATTAATGGCGGGAAAAATCGTCCCGAAAAAATGATGGGTGCAGGTGCATTTGCTATATAAACGACGTGGGCGCTGGACCGGAAACCGACAACGGTGTTGGTCTCAAACTAACGAAGAAACTTGTGTCGGGTGTAAGATCATGGGGCCCAATGTTTCAATGGCTCGCGCAGCACCACAATGTTTTTTTGCTTTCAGCGAGCTGTAGATGGCTTACCCGTCGGCAAGTGCATGTCAAACCGCATTTGGTCTTAAAGGCCCATTAATGACTTACATATTTTAGTAATACACGTATTTTATGTAGAGCCTATAAGCTAAAGGTTTACGCCAAGAAAGTAATTCGTTTTACCAGGAAATATTTAGATATATGGTCCTATGAAACCCTCGCGTACACAAAGTAACTTACCTATACAAGAAATAACTTTGGTATTTGAAAAGTGGATATCATGGGAAAATAACGGTCACAAGACAGTACAGGATAATATAAAAACTGAAGACAAAAGTCAAAAAAGCACTTAATATGTCAGACACCCCTTCTATTGTAAAAATCCATTTCTCACACAGAATCAACTGCGATCGTCCAGCAGTCTGTAAGTGCCGATAGCACGTGCACACTAGCAGTTCACACTACACCTGCGTGCGTGCGTGCGTACGTGCGCGCACTGGTGGTGGTGTTGCTGCAAAGCAATGCCAGACCCCCGCCGATACAGCAGCACCACCATAAATGTATGAAAGCACGGGATATGTCTGTGTCTCTGAGCTGGAAGCTAGCTAGCTCGGTCACGCCACACCACACACACAAACAGCGGTTAATACATCACAAAGCTACCCATAAAACACTTTGGCTGCATTACCTCTTCAGCTAAACATACAAACGCTGAAAGAAAACGAATGTGTCTTAGCTGGTGCCTTTATGACAGCATGCCAAACAAAAGTCCTCTTTTCGACATGACTGGAAACGAAGGAAGAAAAAACGGCTCCTACGTATCGTCAACGGCTTCAATCCCGTTTCAGTCGTTTTAGACATGACAGGCAGCCAGGTTAGCATCACAACTAAGCTAGGACGGCGTCCTTACCTGGGTCTCCAGCTCCAGAAAACAAAGGATGCTGCTGCGGTTTCTCCACATTAGGTTGATGCGTCTCCTCGGCCTGACAGCATCCTGTACCTAGCAGCAGCAGCAGCAGCAGCCAGGTCAGACTGCACGGCACTGAAACACGCGCTTCCGGTCCCAACCTTCACAATAATGGCCGATTTATGACTAACATGTACTTCAAAGTGAATTATGATCATTTTGCCGACGTTTACATGGGAAAACTTGTAAAGACGTTGCTAACATAACATACCAAAAGCCTGCCTTTGTTCTTTCTTATGTAAAAAAAAAAAGGAAAACAACATGTTCCTTTTGAACCAGATAAAATTAAGTAACACACAGACAAGTGTTTATGGTTGTTTGTTGTTTCAATAGAAGAACCCAGAACAACGTGTAGGTCTACTGTGTGTGCACCTCTAATGAATACAATGTCACAGTAGAGTCCAAATAAGCTATAATTACAAATCTGTTTTGCATATAAATTAAAAAGTATCCTTCAAACAGGTTCCAAAACGTATGCAAAGTAAAATGATAATATTCATAAATTACAATTTGAAAATAAAGGAGGGAGCCAATGATCGATAATTATATCGGGTATATAGTGAATGGAAATATGGGCACGTCTTATACACAGCAGTTGTTTAGTAGAGTTTTAGAGTATGTTGTTGCCTACCAAAAAGCTTATGCTTTGTTTTGAAGGTTAAAATCCCATCTTGTCCGGTTATGATTCCACTAACTCTGGCTAGCTTGACACAGCTGCCAGCAGCTCAGTCTCTGCAATGAGACCCATGAATGCAGCTGCCCGGGGGACAGACTCGGCCGGACGGCTCTGGACTGCATTTGAAATCGACTGTAAGCATTTACACTCTGATGTCTAGACTTTCAGATCCATTTCCTATCGTATATCCCTATTACCCTTTTTTATTAATTTCTAGTACATCTCATTGTAAGTCAGTCAGTTCTCCCCTTTGAATATAAATGGAGCAGTCCAGCAGTTAAAGGGCCAGTGCGTGTCTTGTCTTTGACAGCTCGACAGACCACATTGACAGCTTCAAATTTATCCTAACAAACGAGAGCAAATCAGTCCAGTTCTGTTTACTGGCTGTGAAAACACCAAATAAATAATAAATAAATAAAGGCTTTATGTTATTTTTTTCTTTTCACATTTTCAATCAAGAGCCTACCTTTTGGCTGTGTTTGTATTTTCATGTCATGTTTTGGGCGTGAAGAGGACCGAGAAAGAAATGTGTTATTAAAATTACATTAACAATTTTTATTTCTCTGGGGTTTGTTTTCATGGTTTGCGCGAGGCCCCAATTAAAGTGTTCTCCAGGTTTAGTATTTCATACAAAAAACATTGGTGGACTTGCAGGACAGAACGTTCCAAAATGATTCAGAAGAGGCCAAGATATTCCAACTTTTAGTCCCCAATATAGGTCAAGCTAGGAAAAACCAGCTCCATCCAATTCCACAGTGAACGACGCAGCTCGTTAGCCCTCCCTGTCTGGTAAACGCCCGCATCTTTTAAACTCCACCAGCAGTTTCCAACGCAGACCTTCTAGAAATTTTAATTGTGTGGAGCTACAACTGATGGTGCACCAGCCATGAGAGGTAAGCAGAATGGAACAGTGTCCCAGGTCTGCAGTAAAGACAGGCAGTCTGGAGGAGAGGCAGTGAAACGGCATTTTATCATGTATCAGAGCCGCCCAGCTGGGTGATTTGATATGTAATGTGGTGAAAAATATGAATCTCATCTGATCAAGAGCGCTTAAACACAGCATGTTCGTACTTTCCTACTTCTCAGACGTGTGCTGACTCGGTTGTGGGACAGCTCTGGAGCGGTTTGGTCCTCTGAGGTCTGAAACTGACCATGTTGTTGCCTAGTTAGCAAAACCCAATCAATTTTATGGCAAGGTTCCATTTGGTTCTTTAGACTGCACAACAGTGCTCAACTTTTCCCTGTACCTGCGAGAATGAATTTGGCTTAAACATGGGCTATTTGTTGTAGGCCATAACTCTATGTTTCCTCAAAGAAAAAAGCAACAAAATAACTCTCCCCTAAAAATCTCAGACACCTTAACTGGCCAGGGTGGTTTCCACTGACGGAGAGGAGGAAACACGTTGAGAGTCCGTAAGTGTGTGCCTGCTTCACTGAAAGACAGTGCTGTTTCCCCGCCACGACACACACACACACACCCATACACACCCTTACAAAGCTTCTGAGGCTCTATTTTGTCATGTGGGCAAACCCCCACACTGTTACCTAGCAACGGTGAAAAATCAGGCTAAAGAGACAACATCCTTGTCATCATAGACTCTTAGCTATCATAGCCGTGTGGATGGTTGTTTTGGAATCAAAGTGTAAAAGCATGTGAGGGCGAGGTGGCTGTATCTCCAGACAGACACTGCTGCTACTACAGGCCAGACTACACCAGGACACCAGGTGGTCTGTTTCTGATGTTCATTCAGCTTCTTGTCCAGAGTCCTCACGGTTCCACTGACATACTGTTCCCCCTAGCTGTCACATGTGATATCATCATGATGTCATACACCACTCACCTCCTCTCTCAGGAGGGGTCCTGTCTTTAGGGTGTACAGCACCAGCAGAGATCTTAAGGTGTTAAGATGGCTTGTGGCACAGGCATACGTTTTGACTGCTTGTGACTTGAAGACTTGTAAAGGAGCCCCTCTGGGATGTTCCTGGTGGTCTCTGCAATGTTAGCTGCGTCAGTCCTGATCTTAAGTTAAGGTTTGATTCCTATCATCCACCCCCATGAACCTGCTGACCCTCCCTTTCTATCCTCGACCTCATTGATAAGATGCTGTGCTCTGTTTAAGGACCCCTCAACTTAACAATTAACCACCTCAAGTTGTAACTTCTGCTTTAGTAATGTTAATGATAAAAAATGCAATGATGTTTTCATTTAAGTATTAAGGAAATAAGAAAAACTACTTGGTTGCCTGGTGGTGACAGATCCCTCTGGCTGTTTAAGGCTCTCCTCTAACAAGATACCCGGCCTGTCTTTTTAGCTACGTACTGTAGCATCAGGGCCAAAGTATAGTATAGTATAGATTAATTCATGTAAAATTACTTGCTCATATATATATATATATATATATATATATATATATATATATATATATATATATATATATATGTGTACATACACTCAGGGAGCTCAGTTTGTGCTAATGGAATCTCACGGATGACTGAAGCTGGTCCTCGGTCAATGAATCCAGGGGACAGGAACAGTGATCATTTCCATTACACATATGATTGGTCTTGGTAATAGGTCATTGGCTGTTCAGTAATTTCTGCTTTATTACATCTTGACAGCTCTCCGACAAGCACAATACCAATCTCTACTGACATGGTGTTGCCCACAAACAGTAGCAACACAGCAGAAGTGTTGTAAAATCAGTCAATTAAGGAAGGCATAACACCATTCTACATAGAAGGACAACAACCTGAAATTATTATTATTATTATAATTATTTAACAAGAACAAGCCAGCATCTTGATGTGGGTGCACAGACAGAATACATTATAACTCCTGCTTAAGGCGGCTTTTGTGATTGAGTTTTTGGACACTTTGGGGCAGCGCAACAAGCTGACAACACACTACCGGACAGAGACGTGGTGCCCATTTGGGCTCTAGGTATTTAAAAGAAGCACACAACAAAATAATGGACTCAGTTTGAAACGTTTACAGTTATAAATGGTACCAGTGTTGTTTTTTGTTTGATTTTTACCGGATGGTGGTCTGAGGTTCAGACTGAAATATCTTGAAAAATATGGGCCAGGTTGCTACAAAATGTGTCGGACCTCTGTGGTCTGTGTGGTACATTACAGTTCTGTAGGTCGGACCACCGGTGTGTCTGTGATGGTTTTTTGTAAAATTTGAAATCAAAAGCAAGACCCCTAATTTAGTATTTACGTCCAGAGTTTTTTTTAGTATCACAGGCAGTTTGATTTTAGTAGTGATATTGTAACAACAAGATGAATCAAAATAGATCAATGCTGTTTCACAGTGTGGACTGGTATGATTTTACCTGTGTGTGTGTGTGTGTGTGTGTGTGTGTTTTGGGTTTGAGACTCTCTGTGTGTGTCAATGTCAATGTCAATTTTATTTTTATAGCACATTTAAAAAAAACAACAGTTGACCAAAGTGCTGAACAGGGTCGATGTGTGTGTGTGTGTGTGTGTGTGTGTGTGTGTGTGTGTGTGTTTTAGAGACAGAGATGGCTCATACATCTTGACTTCTCCTCCACAAACGTTTCTTGCTTGTTGCCGGGGGATATAGCTCAAGATTAATGTGGTGGCAGGGTTTTATGGTAGCCATGGAAACCAAGGGGCACTGGCACACTTACCCGATCGAAGAAGGCACACAAGGTTACTATGTATGTGTGTGTTTGAGAAAAAAAGAGAGACCGAGAGGCTGTAAGCCTGACTGAAGTTGAAATATAACTCATTAAGTAGCATTGACCTTAATGGCTTTTCTAGAAAAATGCCTGTTATTTTATTATCCAGACCACACGCTCCACTGATATTTAAACACGAGTCTGATAGAAATAGTAGTGCTATGAGTACGTGTGTAGGCCTTTTATGGGCTTCGACCTGGGTTTACCACATCGAGGTTCTACCTTGACACAGATACTTGCACTCCCCACCAAATCAGGTGGTAGCAAACAAACGCTATTAAAAAAACAGCACACCCGTCTTTCATCTCCTTTTTGAACTCAGCAACAGGAATTGAACACGGGCGGGTCAACATCTGCTACTAAATGGTGAAAAATCTCCCTCAACAGGCAAAGAGAGAAAGAGCAAAACAATTCACTAAAATAGGCTAAAAAAACTACATAGATCCTCACTGCAATGACACCTTTTACATTACACAAAATGATTTGATCCGTTGTTTATATACAGTAAAAATACTGATTAGTGCAACTGGAAAATGTTTTTAAAAAACATGGTTTCCAGCTTTTTCCTGTTATATGTTTCCTGTAGTCGTTCTAGTTTTGATGTGACAGCACATCTGCTCAACCAATCACAATTGACAAAACTGCTGCTCAATGCAAGTTTAAGGTACTTTGTAAGCAACAGTTTTGTCAATTGTGATTTGTTGAGCAGATGTGCTGTCACATCAAAACTAGAACGACTACAACAAACATGTACCATATGACGTAGTCTGTATACACAACGTTCCACTTCCCGGATTGCTCTGCTGCCATCAGCAACTCCTACAAATGTCCGTCATTTTGGCCGGATGTTTGTCACCTTCTGCTTTCTTTGTGTTGGCATTTTAAACTGCGGTGGATTTCTGAGGACTATGGTTAACTGCTCCTCAGATCTCTGCAGGGTAAATCCAGACTGCTAGCTAGACTATCTGTCCAATCTGAGTTTTCTGTTGCACGACTAAAACAACCTTTGAACATACACACTTTCCACCAAAACAAGTTCCTTCCCGAGGCTGTTGTGCAGAGTTGCCATTGCTCCGGACGCCGCACAAGACGATTGTGATCGGTTTAAAGAAATACCAATAAACCAGAGTAGGTTTATCTCCCATCCTGGAATGTTGTGTGGACTAGCGAGACCCTCCTCCTCAGGGCTGTGGAGGAGGGTCTGGCAAAGCGAGACCATGACAAACACGACAGTAACCCCCAGCAGGACAACCAACAGAAACAAGGAACAGGGGTGGTGCTTGGGAGAAACCAAAAGGTGGCCCAGATGTTTACAGAGATACACCTAAAGATTATCTATAACTAAAGATTATATGACATTACACGCAGTGCTGATAGGATGAAATGGTACACACTTCCTGTCCTAAATGGGCGTGGCCTTGTTTGCATAATTTATTAATACTTTTTATTACTATATTGGATATTTATACAGTTAAGATGAGACATATTGAGTATTATGGAGATTGTTGTTAGGGCGTTGGTAAACATTAGTTGACGTTTGCTTATCTGTGTTGCCAGATCTCACGAGAGTTTGTTCCTGATAAAGTCAATTCTGATTCTAAACTTCAGATTTTTCGGTCTGAAAAACGCCATTATAGTGTCAGAATGTTGTAGAACTATGGGGCTTGTAAACATTGGGTACAGTATTTACTTGCTGACTTTGGGGCTAAAGAACCGGTCATAATCTGTGAACGTGTTCACGTCTCCCTTTGGACCTCAGGACCAATGGGAGAACTCAGGACCTGCCGCCGGTCTCCCACAGAGGCGTGGCCGTGGAGAAACCCAACGTGACACAGACACAGGAAGCGACTCTGAGTTTGGGGGTGTAGGTTCTGAACCGTCTCTGAAACAACACACAGTCATACAGTGTTGTATATTCTGCTTTATGTGTATGTAGTACAGGGAAGATTAGATAAATCCTGCTTACAAATCATGTTGGTCAGGAAGGTCTTTCTCTGATCCACCTCTAACCTGAGATGTTGGTAACCTGTGTGCATCCGTGTTTTTTTTTTTTTTTTTTTTACACGTATCATAGCCAGCCTAGCGGAAAGGGTTTTTTTTCTTTCAAAAAGTGGACCTATTTGCAGTTTTTTATTCATTTTGTATTAATCTTTGAGGTTCAAATAACTGTTATTGTTGAGACGTTTTTTCTTCTTCTTTTTTTTACTAACAAATGCAGAGGGAAATGAGCCTCATTCCGTTTTTCTAAATGTACGACGAGTTGACTCTTCCACGCTTTAATCTGTGTGAAATTATTTGTATGCTCTTTGAACTTCTCATAAATAAATACTCTATGAGCTTCAACAGTAATGAGAAAGTAGCTCTGATTAAAACGTTGGTGTTTTACAGTGAGATGGTAATGTACACACCACCATGTCATGCCACAGTGCGATCTGCACAAACATGGCTCTAAACACTGAGGAGTGTTTTTTATGTGAGTCTAACATGGTCTGGAGGCACCCTGCTCACACACATTTTTCAGAAAGACATCGTGTTATTCTTGTGTTGTGGAGCAGATGTCTGAAGTTGGAGTTGGACTGGAGCGTTGTTTAGACAAGAAGAGCTTTCATAACATCCTGACCGCCTTGGGAGTGAGTAACTATTGGATTCTTTTTCTCGTTCTGTTTTTTTTGTCCTCTGATATGCAGAGATTCATCAGGAAGGAAGACCAAGGCCAACAGCTGATGTATGCTCCTCTAACGTCTTCATTCAAGAGTAATCAAAGCTTCGACATTCAAAACAGTGAAACCGTTATCAATACTGTAAAGGGAGATTGATTTGGAGAACAGCACTTACAGATAAGTATGTGTAACAAAAACACACTGTCGAAACTTTACATTCATCATCATATGTTTACACACACAGAAAGCAGATGTGCATAATGTGTTCATTTGTTAAAGATTCATTTTTCCATTGGCGGTTTTGCATTTCATGATGAATTTAATTTAGAGAGGGTGTCTTTCATTTAGTGTTTCCCAACCAGAGTGTTATGATAAATCTGAGGGACGACAAGATTTCTAATAGGAAGGAAGTATTTCTCAGGAAAATACTGCACACACACACAGTTTACGGCCTCTGAAAAATCTTAAAAAGAAACAATCTGAGAAGAAATAAAAAGCTCATTTGTTAAACTGTGTCCAAATCAAGTGACATTATTGTTGTGGCTGGAGAACAAAACAGAGAAAAGGGTTTAGCTCCAAAGCTGTAGCTATAAACTAGTTTGTTAAAACAATAATGATGATAGCATACTGGGAAAAAGTACTGCAGTTTTTGGTAAACCAGGGTCAGATCCATCTTGGAATCAACAGCTCAGACCTCAGCTAAATGAGCTTTTTTGTCCTCATCAAATCAAAACAATTTAGGAGCCAAATACATATGCTGGCAGAAAGGATTGTAGACACTGAGTACGCTTTAACTCTGTGGGGAGAATTCCAAAAGAGCAAGTGAAAAATAACAGCAATAAAAGCTCTAAGTCTAAGGGGCCCCCCTCTCCCATTTCTGTAAAGTTTTGGTTCATGAAGACCCCATAATGTTGTTATCCACACCTCTGATGGGCCCCCTTTCATCATATTACATTGGCCCCACGGACCAATCAGCTGCTAGGTCATGCCGAACATTCTTTGCAAAGCAGGGCGGGATATTTAAGGGGGTGCTAAGAGATCTGCTTGCTGAAGAATGCTCTTTAAAATAGTATACAGTAAATGCCATCTAACCTAAATTCACATTTACATTTACAACACTCTTCTTTGTTGTGATGCCTGCCTGTATGCTCCTTTAAATATGATTTAGTGTTAGTTGAATGTCTTTGTAAAGTGCTTTTCACAGACGTAAGCTTTGTAGGGGCCTAACACAAAAATTCACAATACATAACGAGAACATGATACACAATCTTATTACACAATAATACTGAAAGTGCAGACAAGGAGGTGCATACCGGTCAACCAAACGCCTGTCTAGACAGGCATGTCTTTATCTGATTTAAGAAAGGATCCAAAGATCCAGCAGACTGTAAGGGTGGAGGCAGAGAAATTTGGTAGTTTAGGTGTTTGGCCTTAACTGTGAGAAGTAAGGTTCCTTAGACAAACATTGAACCCTATTTTGAACAGATTATAGGTGTCCACCTCTTGCAAAAATCAAGGTATGCCCTATTCATCAACATTGTTAAGCTTATTATCATAATTTTTCAAGATAGAGAAGCTTGGGTGGGCTACAAATGCACATGCCCATTAGAGAAATGAGTATGACCACTGGTCAATAGAGGGCAGCCCATTTAGTAACAGCTCTGTTGGGCCTGTTGTCTCATAATCTGCATGTGAGGCCACCAAATAAAGCTGTGCTCTTAAAGTAACTTACATGCATTCAGATGGGGTTGCAGAAAATCTGAGTAAGATTACTGTTTAATTTTATTTGCAAGGTTGTTGTTGTTCTCACTAAAGTACGGACCATGTTTGTGTTCTGGTGATTTATAGAAATGTATCATCTCTCAACTCTTATATCTCTGGACTCAGTCATCACTTTTTGAGATTCATAACCAGTCAAGTCTATGGTACACATCATGGCATTTTATATGCAAGTATTGGGTGGTCTTCTCTCCAAGACAAACGTGATGCTCACTGGTATCACTTTATCTAGAAGGCTCTAATTGGGAAACTAGCTCAGTACCTTCCAGAGCTTCTCTGTTCCTCAAAGGGACGTTATCAGACTCGCTCTGCTGACTGGCTTTTATCTCATGTTCCACGAGCTTGGTCAGAACTTGGACAAACTGCTTTTAGTTTTAGTGCACCCGACTCCTGGAACAAATTACAGCACTTTCTTAAAATCCACTCAATTGAGCCTCTTGGAAAACTTAGAAATGTGGTTTTACAGTTTTTTCTGATTGCTTAAGCACATTTTTTGTAACTATTGGCTATTTTTGCAAAACTCTACACACAAATACAGTTTTTTCTGATTGCTTAAGCACATTTTTTGTAACTATTGGCTATTTTTGCAAAACTCTACACACAAATAAGAA
>NC_048418.1:3552353-3593501 GCF_013103735.1 Etheostoma cragini | reverse complement strand
GTGTTACAAAATTGCAAACTGAGTGCAATGCCGTGTTTGTGCTTTTAGTTTTGCAAACTCAGTGAGTGGTTTTGCTATGCGTATTAATAGTTTTAGAAATTGTGCTACAAGAATCACGATTAGCGCTTAAGCATTCAGAAAAAACTGTAAACCTGCAAACGTCTACTTGTAACTGTTCTTTTACACCATATTGTCATAATTTATTTATCACGTCATTTTCCAATTCTGAATGTTTTTTTGTCTTTCTATATTTCTTAGGATTGTACTTTTTGTGTTGTTGTTCTGTATTTGTCTTTGACTCGATGACACTGAAAATGAGGGATGCTCAACCAAGGATCTCTCCAGGATCTCTGGGTCTCTGGTTCATAGGGGAGCAGCAACTCAGCACTAGATGAGAACTAAACCATTAAGTGCTTGACAGGTAATTAGGGAAATCTTAAAATCAACTCTGAAACTGACTGGTGATGGTGCAGTGGATATGACACATGCCTTTGGCGTGTGAGACCTGGGTTTGACTCCTACTATGTTCAGTACAGTGAGTCAGCGTGCAACCTCTGACATATATAGCAATTGTAAGTTGCTTTGGATAAAAGCGTCACCTAAATGTAATGTAATGACTGGCCAACAGTGAAAAGGCTAGGACATCTTTTTCTTTGAAAAAGGTTCAAATGTAGGTTTGGGCAGTCCAGGATTGACCGAGGTCATGTTTATGCGTTGCTGACATGAGATGGTTTCTTATTACTCTCCCTCCCTCTCTCTTCCAGTTTGGACTAAAAGCAGAGGTTACAATCTAACACACTCAAAGGGCCAAAAGAGTAGAACAGAACAGAAGAGTTTTTTTTTCCATGTTTAGAAAAACATGGTCACATTTGTGGCCAAGGCTCATCTCCGGTAAAACAAGCCAGGACTATTCTCCATCCTCCAGTTGGCCACGGGGTGTAAGGAGAAGGACCAAAATACAGACAACCAGGCACACAGGAACAGTTCAGAGATTTTAATAGTGGAATGAAGATACAAAGACTTACAGAAAGTAACTGAGAACCCAAAAGGTTGCCAGGAACGGTGCAGGAGAAGGTAGAGGAGGGCAGGAGGGCAGTTACCGCCACAGAGGAATGTTTGGATTCAGGTTCCAGTACGTATACTGTAGGTCAGAGTTGAAGCAGAAAACGGGTCAACTGATAATAATTATGTTGATGTAATCATTTTCCCCGTTCACTTTTAGATGTATATAGAGAATGATGTACATACTAATACTATTCAGCTTGGGCAATTAAGATGACAAAATAATGACATCACAGTTTTACTTTACAATGAATGCATGTAGTTGTTTCAGACTAGCAGACTCCATTGGGTGGGACTCTCATAAGTACAATTAAAACTCAACAATACAGGATGGTTACCCCTTTTGTTCACATAACAGATCAAAAACATCAGTTTAAAATAGGGCTTGTTAAGATGACATAATTAACTACAGACAGCTAAAGTCTAAAAGATAAAAAATTGTTACAATTTGGTGCAAAAGACAATGTTGAACAGTTGAGGCAGCCACTTTTTTCACTATTTGTGGTCTGTGTGCTCCTTTCCTGTCTTTATTGGCGGATAACAAGTGAGTGTGACTCTTAGAGCTTATAGTCAGAATACAATTTGCAATAAAAATATTATCTATATAAATACCAGGTCAAAATCAAAGACGAGAGATAATACCAGAGGAAGGTCCTCATTTAGTCCACATGTCTACCTTTGGAGATCCATTTATACACGGTGACTCTGATGCCGTTCTAAATGACAAGCTAACCTTACTGAGGCAACAAACAGCAACTTTCACACACATTTATTTTTTATATTTGGTGTCAAATCCTAAACGTTTCCACACACAATACATAAAACAAGTTGGTTGGTTTCTATGCACACTATGATCTGGGTTAAGTAATACAAATGCCACGACTGATGAACTGTATAACATTTGGGGCTTTGTTTAAAACATCGAACTCCCATCAGTGAATTTGCTTCATACTTGTGTGCTAATAAAACAGTTCAGCAGGGATGCAGATGTTCCAGCTGCAGCTGACAGCCATTAACGGCTACTAGATTACAGCAGATCCCACAGGGCTGTGACTGAGGCCACATCCACACGTACCAAAACCATCTTTTTTCCCTCCGTCTTCCCTGGCATCGTTTCACGAATATTTGCGTCCAAACAGATCCATTTGTAAATGACACAACACGCTACTTCATATTCCAGACTTGCAGGTGGCGCTGCTTCTGCTACAGAAATTTACCAACAAACAAGAAGAAGAGGCAGAGCATGTGCATAAAGCTTGCACTCTGTATACAAAAAGACAATGTACATTTTGCCCTAGCAACCCTAATAGGCCCAATATCTTCTCCAGCATGAACACAAGCATGTAGTCCTCCATTGTTGTTGTCACAAGACGTTAATAATTCGCGGAATAAGAGGTTGAAGGCTACAGGTTGAAGGGTGTGGCGTGATCATGTGGCTTTCACATCCAAACGAAGACGCAAAGGCGGCGTTTTTAACTTCTTTCACCCTGGGACCAGGTTTCAAAAAAGTGTGTTTTCAGGCCGTACATTTACAGGATTCAAAACATGTGTGTTTACAACAAAAAGCGTTTCCTTGTGGATCGCCCCTAAGAAGTGCATGTGTAAATGTCCACACATCTGCTGCAATCCAACAAAATCTGAGTATTCAGTTATTCAACGTGTGAGTCAGAAGCATGAGGGGAATGCATCAATGACTGGGAGGGTCAGCTATTAGCTATATCAGCTTATGAGACAGTGTGCTCAGCCTCTCTATTCAGCACACTGCCAGGAAACTGGCATTCCACACACATAGTATCGGTGAGTTTTCAACACCCACAGATAGGGAGGACATTCTGCTGAATAATTTACTTTGGCTAATCATAAAAAAGTCTATGTTTTTCCAGATTTGCAGTTTTATTTCTCCAAAAATGCCATCCCTACAATGCTAAATCCCACAGGAAACACTCGGCCGTGTACAACACAAACCAGAACAGATGTTGCAAACTGCTTTACGGTGGAGTGACAGTTAAGATCTGGGTGCTTAATGGAAAAAGTATATACAATAAAATAAAATGTCTTTAGAGAAAGGAAAGCAAAAGATGATCTGTACAATATGCAGATATGTATTTGGAGCTTTGTGTACTTCCTTTAGTAGCATTAAGGGCCAATGGTACAGAAGAATGCATTTATCAGAAGAAGTGTCCTCACCTAATAATGTGGTAACTCACTAAATATTCGTCAAATAAGAAATGAAATGTGTGTGATACATTGATCCAAATCACTGAGGAAGAGTCTGTGGGCTGTAAGAGCTGGCTTTTTAATAGATTTAACAAATTGTTCTAGAACAATAGCTCGTAATTTTGTGTGTCTGTGCGATTGTGTTCTTTTTCTCAGTGATCAAAAACAGCTGTCTGTGGTTTCATCTTATTTACAGCGAAGCTCTCAGTAATCAGTAATAAACCAAGTAATCACAGGGCAAGGGTTGTTTACAAAAAGTGAATGTTTATGAGGATTCAGCTTGCCCCTTTGACTCCATGTTAACATGAGGTGTTATAACATGTGTTTGACATAAGGGACAATAAATGCACAGATGTTGGGTCAACCCATCGCTTAATGATCTTGCTTCTGCAGCCGCTGCCAGTGTCACATAAATAATGGTTTTCTCTGTTTGTAGCCAGTGAGGCAGTAAGATCGGTCATCTCATCGATCCGTAGGTCAGTTCGCCACTTTGATCCAAACTAGTGACTTTGGTGGTCTCCTGACCTTCCCCCTAGCCCCTCTGGGAAGTGGCAATGTTTTGATTCAGAGTGAAACTATTGCCATTAAACTAAGCTCAGACCCTCTGGATGCTTCACTTGTCATCTCGCACCATCGTCAGGGGGAAAATCTAACGTGTTCTTGAGACACTGTATCACAAAGCAAGTCCTGGATGTTCAAGAGTTACTTCAAGTGCCCAAATGATGCTCATTTTCAGGTTCAAAATTGTATTTGAGGTTGTACCAGAATAGGTTAATGTGGTTTAATTTTCAAAAAACACCATATTTTTGTTGTGCTGCACATTGCTGCAGCTCCTCTTTTCCCCCTGTGTGATGAGCTCTCTGTTTTAGATACAGAGTGAGGCATCACACTTCTGTTCCATCTTTGCTGGGAGTCGCACACGCGTGGTAGCTAGGTAAGCAATGCTAGCTAGTCAGAGCTGAGTATGAGGGCGGGCCATGCTAGCAGCTAGGCGAGCATTATAACGTGTGTTACAAAGTGACGCACGTTTGTCACAGAAGTAAAGGCTGGACTACAACAGAGCTGTTTGGAGCAGTTGGTGGACAGTGTTTTCTGTTTGAGATGGTAAGTCCCGTAGGGGGGGGGGGGGACTTTGGGCTTTTCACTTTGTAAACCTACAACGTGCACAAAAAGATATAAAACACAATAAAGGAAAGG
Source organism: Etheostoma cragini (assembly GCF_013103735.1). Taxonomy (NCBI): domain Eukaryota; kingdom Metazoa; phylum Chordata; class Actinopteri; order Perciformes; family Percidae; genus Etheostoma; species Etheostoma cragini. The sequence goes on along the minus strand of NC_048418.1, from coordinate 3,589,025 downwards.
GGAAAAGCCAAAATGCTTCATATGACTACTTCCACACACTTTGATGTGTTTTTACAAATTCAATATATTTTTTTAAATGATAAATTGTATTTACAGTCACTGTATTAGTATTGCTTCATTACTATCAAGTGATCCTGGTCCCATTTTAAAGTGTTCATTAAAACAGAGGAAACTTGTATCTAGACACTGTCCTCAAACTGAACATAATAATAATAATAATAAATAATTATATAATAATGTGAATGATGCTTTAGCTGCAAGAGGCAGATATAACACTACTGAAATGTTACAGCTATGTTTCACATGAAATGTTTCCAATATAGGCAACTGTAACTGTTTCCTCACTGTGTTGATTAAAAACATAATCCAGGCAGCTCTGTTTCCTGCCAAAAAAGGTTATACGCAAATAAAAGTACAATTTATAGGAAACAGGGTTGAGTAATTCAAACATATTGTCCTAGTGTGTGCTTGTTTCTTAGAGTTTCTGTGTATGAGTGTGGAGGCAAGGTCTAATTACAGTCACATGGTTTCTAATTGCTACCAGGAGGTTTCCCCCAAATGACACACACACACAAATGCACGCACACACACACACCCACACAAGTACTGGTATAGAGCATCTGTGTGAGAAAATTGCAGCATATCCGTCTAAACAGGTCACAAAGTTGTACTGCAAACGGTCGAGCGACATAAATTCCATTACCTTAAAAAGATAAAATCACTGGCTTTGCGGATTCTCACAAGAATCCAAAAATACCCATTGCTTGATCTTTGCAAAAAAGCATATATGTTTATATTCCACTATTGAGTCCAGGAATGGTTGCTCTCCTGTCCCAGGGGGCCAATAGGAAAGCATCATGGGGCTGTTTCACACGCAACACAATTTTTTAACTCATAAGTTTGGAATGGGTTGTTGTTATTTGAGACTGTCCTCCCCCTAAAAACAACTAAATTGGTTGTTAGTTTACATGCATATTCTACGTATTATGACCCATGTTAATGTTATTTATGCAGTGACTTCTTGGTCGTGATTATGACAGGAGCGTGTGGTTTTGATGTCACACCTACACTTCACTACAGTATACGTATATTGGTATAACGTGTCGCTAAAGTGCCGTTACAGTCATCCCCCGGCTGCAATGACAGGCAGTGCAGAGATGCCGACCAATCAGAGCAGACTTGGCTTTTTTGGGAGGAGGGCTTCATGAGACAGGTGCCAAAATGGAGTGACTCAGACAGATGGTGAACACAGGTAAATGTAGACAGACAGTATGAGAAAAAAAAAAGATAGTGAACTTGAACTGGGCCACATGGGACAAAGTCTTTCAGCCAACCAGGCAACAGGGCATTACAATGTTGGGCTGCATCAGTTATAATAAGGAGTAGGATCAAATATATGTTAAGCCTTCAAAAGTATAGAGTATTACCATTGCCTTCATAGAGAGACTAGGTTTCTTGGGACAAAGTGTTTCAGCCAACCTGGCAACAGGGCATTAAGATGTTTGGCTTTCACAGAAACAAAGCTGAATGCACGAGCAGCATGGTGCCAAGAATCTGCTTCACACAAAGAAAGAATCAACTATTTGGTTGGAGTCAGGGTGGGTGTAACTATTGCTAATTATTCTTGAGGTATTGGTGAGTTTACACTTGGGTCAGTCAGGGAGGGATAGTTTTCAAGGAGTTTGTGATTCAGCCCAAGGAACGTCATGTTCTTCCACTCATCTGTGTTCTGGTGAAAGGAGGAGTTCAAACTGAGCAAATCGTTGCAGAATCCCCCATCAGCCGACAGGCATGTGGGAGGGATCAGCAAGCAGAACGAGGCAGAACCCTGAATCCACCCCCCCTCCAGTTCCCCCATTTCCACACTCTCTGTCCTGTTGACTAGAAAACAACAGTCTTCAGTTCTTCTCCTGGGTTCAGATTGCTTTTACAAGATCCAGCATCGGAAGAAAAAGGATTTTAGGTTGTGCTAACATGGCATCTCTGAAAACTCTGCTTTGGCTGGGAGTCTGTCTGTCGGCTTGGATCATCACTACTGCAGGTAAAACCACATGATTACATAGAGAGATAAAGAGAGAGAGATAGAGAGATAGATAGACATATACACAGTATATATAGATAGACAGATATATATACATATATATGTATATATAAAGAGGGAGATAGATAGATAGATAGATGATAGATAGATAGTAAAGTGGGAAAGAGATAGATTTAAAGAGAGAGGGAGAGAGATACAGATAGATATATAGATAAATTGAGTGAGAGAGCAAGGGAGCGAGGGAGAGATAGATAGATAGATAGATAGATAGATAGATAGATAGATAGATAGATAGATGGATAGATATATAGAAAAGTTGATGTAACATGATTCCAATGTCCTCATTCACCTGCATTGTGTGGAGGTCAGATTTAAGTATCTGGTGCCATGGTAACGACTGGTCACCCTCATAAGTAGTTTAGCGCAACACAAATGCCGATGTGCTCACAGCCGAGCTTCACTGTTCACTGCCAAGTCTTTTCATGTTCAGTATTATGTGTATAGATTACTCGTTCTACTGCAGTAAAATGTGACAGGTACACTGCAGGTACAAAAATACATGTTTGAGGATATAAATATCCGTATTGAAGAGAAGAAATAATGTTCATGTTATGGAAATGTCCATGTAGTAAGTCCCACCAATTGATGTTCATGAGGTTGATAGAACAAGAACTTTGTAACTTTTGTAACATTCTCCAGTTTTTCTGAAACCAGCCAAAGTTACCGAATCATGATGCATTTTTCTTTGGACATATGGAAACGATAAAGCAACTAATGAACCTAACAAACGCTCTTTAGATGTTGCAATACATTAGCAAATGGACTGTTAGAAGAATGAGCTGGACTCACGGTCTCTCAGACTTGTTGCTGCGAGGGAACAGTCTCCCTTTAGGGCTCATATTTCTTACTGGCAATGTCTGACTTTAATTAAGATCTGTTTAACCCCTGTGTCGTCTTCACTTTCGGGACCTTCTCGTATCCCTCGGGTTGAATTGACCCGTGATCTATAAGACAATTCTGAAATACAATTTTTACTTCATAATCTATTAATAAATATTGTCTTTTTCTCAATTTCAAACAATTGAGATGACATATTTGTTTAGGGAATGCCATCAGTCTCTGCTAGAACACAATTAAAAATTAAAGTGTAATTCGTTTTTTTTATCATAAGGTTATAATTCATGTTAAACATAAACATAAAGTTATAAAAAAGTTTACTTAAACATAAGTGGTCATATCCAGAATTATTTTCTAAATTGTGTCAGGAATACATGCTTATCAGAGAAAATAAGGTATGACCATTGATTTTCAGGTAGAAAAAATTTAACTTTTGATGTAAAATTTGAAATGAGTCAATTTGACCCAAATACCATACAAGGGTTACATCTTCAATGTGTTACTTGTTTTTATATCATTGAACGTCCGTTACATTTAAGCCATTGCCAAATGAGTTTCTACAAGGTTAATGAAGACTATCAGATTGTGTCATCAGTTAGTTTGTCATTAGTTGTCATTACCTACAAATCCTCATGGGGGGCGACAGAAAATACGTGCTATAGCTTTAAGAGAAAGAAGAGGCTGGGGAGGTTGATGTCAAATTTTTGATACTAGATGGATAGATATGCAGACAGACAGACATCCACTGTAGATAGATCAATAGAAAGACAGATAGACAGAAGGATGGATGGATGGATATTTTATTGATCCAGAGGGAAACTTAGAATGACAAAATTTGTGTTACACTAACAAAACAAAAACAGGAAGGGGAAATATATTGAGATTTTGCATGACTGGAAACTAAAGTGTAACATTTTACTCATAGATGAGAGTGTGTTCAAAGCAGAGAACGTCCGCTGGTTTTCTCTGGACTTTAAAACCATCCTCCGCTGGACTACCAAACCATCTGACCACAAATACACAGCATTGTACTCTAGGTGAGTCCATTACTTTTTTACACGGTCACTTCTAGTAAACAGTGATTGAATATTGAGAAAGCCAATTGTTAAAAGTAAAAGCTTACATTTGAGCCTTTTAAGGAAAAAACATGCACACGACATTGTGCATTCATTTTGTTTTGCATGTAGCTTTATAGTCGCCCCATGTGTCTCTGACAGATTATTCTGCTAGGAAAAGGTTGATTGTGGATCAGAAGATGTGCTGGACAACCTTTCTGCCGCAGCAATCCCAGTGAAATGATCAGAAGCTGTGTTAGTTGAGGCAGTGCTAATGTAGACAGAGACAGCCTATTCTCATGAACCATACAGTCAAAAAGCTACGGAAACATAAGCTCTGCAATTCCAATGATTTCCACATTGTTTCTGTTTTTGCTGTGGCATTGAACTCCATTTAAATTTTTGCTCGGGCTGCCAACTAGAATAATTCTTAAGTCGACTAACACTCATACGATTTTGTCAACTAATCGATTTATTTGATTTAATCGACAGAGCTCTAAAACGGACTCTCTCCAAAAAGAATCACGCAACGCGCCACTTTAGATCTTGTGTTTACAGGATGTGCTCATAAGTTTTTTTAGGGGGGAAATAAATAATTTTAATGAAAATTGCATAACAAATGACGATGATAATCGTCTAAAGAAATCGTGGTTGAGTAAGACCTAAACAACTGATTAGTGGAGACGGACCCAGCACTCTGGATGACCTGATGGAGATCAGAGGGAGTTTTTACTTCACTAGTCCCAACAACTGAGGCCCTTTAGAGCCACAGCGGCCTGGGGATTAGAGTCTGACCTGTGGCCCTGAGCTGCATGTCCTTCCAACGCTCTCTTCCCAATTTCATACCCTCAAGCCCCAAAAATAATCCTAAAAAGAATTGTCCCAACAACCGATGATCCCTGTGTAACACTGACATGTCCTTTATAGTCATACCAGCATGTTTATATCTGAATATTTAGGGACATAATCTGCTGTCAATGTCTTAAACACTGGCAGTATTTCAATTCAATTTTATTTACATAGCGCCAAATCCCAACAACAGTTATCTCAATGCGCTTTTCATAAAAGAGCAGGTCTAAACCGGGATGTTATTTACAGAAACCCGACAATTACATACAGTAATGCAAGTATTTTTAAGGTTCCGTCTTTTCAAATTGGTAAGGCCTTTTGTATGTAATGTGCTGCTGTTCAGTGATCTCGCACCACTGTGTTTCTTTGTCTCCAGCCAGGACTCAGGTGTTTTAAAAATGGTAAATGACCTATCACTTGAGTGGCATTAAGTGACAGAATGTCAGCAGTCTGTGTTTAAAAAAAACAAAAAACAATTTGGGGCATTATTCTCCCTTTTCTTTTGTGTTTTGTGTGTGTGTTTCGTCATGTTTCAGTGATGGCAATAACTGGTTGGATTGTCCACACTGCACCAAGGTGTCAGACTCAGAATGTGATCTGACCGCCGAGCTCAAACCCTTCGACAGGTGGGGAACCACACTCATCCATCCCCTCATTAACATCTCTGGAATATTTCATTAGATATCGAGTAGGTTTAGTTACTCACTGTAACAAAACTTCACAGTCATTTGCATTTTCTAACATCACTTATATTTTAAAAAATATTCCTATATTTCTCTGTTGTCAGTGTTATTTATGTGACCTTATCCATCTCTATCTTTATTTGAAGTATCAAATGAAGTAACATTAAATACATTTGAATGAGGCTTTTCAACTGGGAGTTTGTGACTTTTAAAAATATAATATTAGAGCATCCACATCAGGATCATCCCATTCAGTTTGACAGGGTGGACCAGTGGAAATTGGGTTTTATCTTCCACATGCAGAACGTTTCCATGTTTCCGTGTTTGACAGGACCTACACCGCTAAAGTCCAAACAGAGCCTTTGAGCGAGGGCGATGAAGAAGACCCAGATGAGTTCCCTCACGCTGATTCCCTGCCCTTCAACCCCTATAGAGAGAGTAGGTATCACCCACACATGCAACACACATAACTCCACCCATAACACACATTACTGTTGTCAGTGAGGCATTCTGTAGCATGTAAATTTCTTCAATATTCTAAATGGCCCTGAGAGAAAATATGTTGACAGTCAAGTGGCATTGTGGGTAATGGCACCAGGTTTTCCTTGTTTTTTCTGCATTGATTTTGATCTTTTTTCTGTCATTGAGTGTGTCCATTACCTGTCCATGAGTATGTTGATGTTATTTGAATGCATTAGTAAATTGGTAGAGTTCTCTTTTAAAGAAACAGAGAATACACAGGGCCGCAAATCATCTATCTATAGTCTAATCTATAGTATACACATGTGGCAACATTTTACCTTCCCCTTGAGTTCTGTAAACAAATCCCAAATGGTAAAGCATGTGGGCACCGATGGGACTTCATGATGTGTTCAGGTACACCTTGTTAAGTCATGATAAAGTCAAGTGCAAATAATGCAGATTTTCAAAGTAATTGTTAGTCAAGTAACTGTAATGGTATTATTAATCATCATATTGGTACTCGGTATCGGTAAATACCCAATTGGAATTACTTGTACTTAGTCTGAAACTTTCAGTCCGCATGATTGAGCCTGACAGGTGGTCTCCTCATCAATGGTCCTCTCCTCAGGTAACATCAGTGCTGCGGCTTTCACTGTGAAGGCTGTAGATAAGAGCAGAGTAAACGTCAGCATCACAGATCCTCTGACCAGCATCCATGCAGGTGGGAAGCAGCTCAGCATCAGAGACATTCTCAAAAAGGACCTCAAGTATAAGATCAGCTACCACAAGTCTGGTAGCACAGGCAAGGTACAGTATTCAGCTGCAAACACTGGCAACACTCATATGTTGTCTTACAAACAAAGTCCTGCCGAGGTACTGAAAAGAGTTGTAAAATACGACAATGATCACAGTTCAACGTGTCAAGTTCAATATGTCATTTGTCACGAAACAAATGAAGTATAGAAAAGAAATCAGTGAGTTAATTCAAATATCATGTAAGTTGATTAAGACATTCAAGAATTGATCAATTGGAGCTCTATACCAGATAAGATAGAAAGATTGCTGAAAATATTCGGTAACTTCTAACCATTCCATGGAATAGGCAACAACAGTGTGGAGCTCTTATGTATAGTTCATCACCTCGCTCTTTTTTGCTTCCGTCATAAGTATGGCAAATAGAGACGGGCGCCACTTTAAATGTAAACAGAAGTCGTAAGTACTGCTTGAATAACAAGTTTTGTGGCCGTTCTTCGGGGGAGGACAGTCACACATCAATAATTGCTGAATGTCTAAACGGTAATTATGATAAATCTTTTTAAGTGAGTGATTGGAATATCTTTTTCTTACCTGATAGAGAGACATCTTATCAGACTCCATCACAGCACTGGTGTCGAACCTGGATGCAGGACAGAGTTACTGCTTCATGGTGGCAGCTTTCATCCCCTCTAGACCCAAAGCCACACAGCAGGGGGCCTGGAGCCCTCGGCAGTGTACACTTGGAGACAGAAACAGCCTTGAAGGTGAACGCAATCTGCATACACTCCACTACACAGGGTACTGGATTCTGCCAGACCTACCACCTAGCTCTACGCTGTGGACAAAGATCTGGCTAGTCCACACAATCCCCCGGGATTGGAGAAAAACATGCTCTGGTGTATTGGCATTATTTTAAAACCAATTGCAGTTGTCTTAAGCACTGGACGCAATGACGGTGCCTCTGCAAAATAGCCTCGGGAAGGAACTTTATGTGAAACACTCTCAATCAAACGTTATTTTAATCGTGTGAGGGAAAACTCGGTTTAGAAAGATGGTGTAGCTAGCTGGCTGGATTTACCCTGCAGAGATCTGAGGAGCAGTTAACCGTGGTCTTCATAAATCCACCAGAATTTGGAAAGTCAACACAAAGAAAGTGGAAGGTAACGGACATCCAGCCGATAAATAAAGGACATCTGGCGGATCTTCCGGTGGCACCGGAGCAATTACCTTAATATCTCATCGTTAATATAGACTATGGACGTGGAGATCTAGAGAGTAACATTAACAACACATTAGGACATTTGCTTTAATAGATAATAAGTAGTTAGATTTACGTCATATGTTACCCTGGAAATCCAGAGTTATCACAATAGCACATTTTGAATATGCTCAGCGAGTTACTCTAGCATTGAATAATGTTGCTCATTAACTATACCCTTATAGCCGGGCTGCACCAATCACATCGGTGTATCTGATGTAGGGGGGCCAAGTAAGTCTCAAGCCATTTGGTCCAAGGCTCGAGTTATTTTTTGGGAGGAAAATCCAGTCCAGACACGGGTTATGTCAAGTCAAGTCACGTCAAGTCCTAAATTTAGGCAAGTCAAGTCCCAACTAAGTCCCTTTTTCAATGTAGCCACCTTTCAAACCTGGGAATGCAACGTTACTGGCTGTCCTGACAAATTGTTACTGGCTAATGTTTTCCAATTCAGTTCTAGATATTTGCATATCGGTCTAACATTAATTGTGAGTGAACAGATTGTATCAGGCTAATGTTAGCTAACATCAGACCTCGTGGCAGACACTCAAAAGAAGTCTTCAAATGATGAACAAAGTTTAAGATGTCCTACATTTTTGATGAGCAGGTCTTGCATTCAGCAGTTTGCTTTTTTCCTTCTTGCTCAAAGTGTTTAAATCATAAAATGATTACTCGTGGCACAGGCACAGCCATAGTGATGATCTGGTCTGACTAATGTGGCTTCATCTGGGGTCGTTTGACTGACAGCCAGTTATCAATTCACAACAATCAAATACTGGGGAGCTTTTTGAGTCATCCAATCATGATTCACAGTTTGAGCTGCTGCCGTATGCGCAATGCTTTTGAAATGTAACTTAAGTCATTTAAAAAAATAATAATCTGTGTTGATGTACCCAAAGACGCCATAATAAATTCTTTCTTCTGATGTGCTTATAGAGACCTTTCCAGTTGACTTACTTTGCTATCTCAAAAGTTTTCCATACGCTTCTAAGTGCTTTCATAGAAACAACATGGTTTTGTTCACCTTCTCTGTGACTCACCCAACACACTGCATAACCCTAAAGCCTGACAAACTGAAATGTTTGGAAAACCTCTGCTAAGCTCTCTTTGAAAAACTTCGTGAAACCACAGTGGGATATATTCTATGGGATATTCGTGAAGAAGCAACACAGGGACCCGCTGAGCCATTGGTGGTTTAAAACTATGCTCTGAGTGACGGGTGACCAATGTTGAACCAGATCTGTCAGTCTAACTGTGCCTCTCATTGTCCCTGCAGAGTTGAGTCTTGGAACATGGGTCGGCATAGCCTTTGTCCTGCTCACAGTCCTCATCACCATCGTCATGGTGACAGTCCTCTGCTGCAGATGCCGCCGACAGAGAAACACATCTCAATCATCGGCACCAGTTTAGTGTGTGTGTGTGTGTGTGTGCGCGTGTGTGTGTAGATGTCTTTTAAACAAAGGGAGCGGGTCTCCCTTTTCTATCTCCGCTTTATCTCTAGGAATATTGCTAAGATCGTTTTTTTTACAGTGTTGCAGTTTAAATCTGTGTATTTCATATTTTTATACATTTTGAATACACTAAGGTGATGTGCAGCTTGCTTCGACACCGCAATAACTTATGCTTTTAAGGTTACACTACCTGCATGTGAAGCAGTACCTGTCCATTTCTTGCATTTATCCCATGTGTGTGAACCCACAACCATAATATCAAATGCAAACCTGAGCAACAGTTCCAACCGGATAGATCCATTAGATAGTATGAGTGCAGACTGCTACTGTAACATTCCCGTACAACTTTATTCCCAATTTGTACCTTATCTTCTTCTAACCTTTTAACCCTTTAACCCGTCTCGTCAGTCTGTTTTCTTGTCAATATTTTTCTTTTGAAGTTCTGTCAGGACTAAACAAATGACCACTAAAACTACAGTAAATGAAGCTCTTTAATAGCAACTTTAAGCCTCATGAGCTGAACTCATTCAGATTCTTTATTCTTTAATTTTTTTTGTTTCACAAGGGTTACTTTTGTTGATCAAAAGGATGGAAAAGCAATAAAGCATTAAGTAAATGAAAAGGTTCTTCAGAGTCTGTTATTTTCTACATTATTAATAATTACATTGAACAATGATATCCATCATGCTATATTAGAACCTGTAGCTTCAAAAGTTATTAACAGTGTTTTGAAGTTTGGAGAGGCAATGAGCCATGACATATCTGAACATTTGCTGACCGGTCCGTTCCGGGTCTCGGCACCAACAACTAATGCGAGGTGTTGCTTGGAGTGACTTTGCAGAGTTTTTTCCTCATTGTTTTAGTTTTAAACCCACAAACTGTAGTCTCTTCAGTGGTGTCTCACTCTGCAGCAAAGAGCAGACAGTTGGAGGCAAGCTGGTGAACAGAATGGAGCATTTAGCAGCTATACTGACACAATTATATAACTTTCTCAGGTGTTGGCGGAGATCAAACACAGAACTTTACTATGAATATGAAGTTAATGAATTAATTTAGGTACAGGAGCAGAGCCATGTCTCAACCTCACCTCTAATCACTGACCAGCCTTTATCCTTTATCCTGCTCTGCCTTTCAGAAAATGAAAGCTCAGATGGGCCGATCTGGAATCTTGCCCCTTATGAGGTCATAAAGGTCAATGCTACCTCCCCTTTCTCTGCTTTGCACGCCCAGAAAATTTGGCCCACCCATGAGAGAGAGACATTATGGCCTTCAAACGGGGAAAGTAGCATTTGTTCAAGGCCACAACCCCAGCCTCCACCCCCCCCTCTCCTCCTCAATAGCTACAGACACAGAAATGGTACACACTAAGGAAAGCTCATTGTGGGACTGGCTCTAGTGGGTGTAATTCTGCACCAAGGCTTACTTTTGGGAAACAGACTTCAGATATAGTATTAGGGGACCACTAAGGTCTTTATAAAAGCATCCAAAGAGCAATCCAATGGGACCTTTAACATTCAATACAATCAAGCCTTCATTACATTTTTAAATTCCATGTTGTTGCGGAGTGGTCCTTGCTAGGGTAATGAACATTGGACTAGCATTCATCAGGTGGACCCAAACCATCTGCAGAAGAAGGATAATGTTGCTCTGAATCTGCCTGATGTATAAATAAGCAACATGTTTGCAGTAGATACACAGTGATGTGTTTTTCAGGGTGTTCCACTGCCACCGAGTGGTCAAAGAAATTAACTTTAATTGATTTAGATGTTCCTCTGTTCTGTAGTGGCAATAAAACAAATTACTATCTTATTATTTTAGTGAGAACTAATAAAACATAAATAACAACAAACAACTAATGTTAGGGAAATCTGTTTATGTTTTGTCATGCGTTTAAAAAAATTAAAAATGTAGCGTACGATATAACGGAATATTGGATTTTTAAATAACCAAATATTTGCATTGGTATCGGCTTTTATCGGTCAGGCTCTAATGTACATTACATAACACAAATCAAAAACTAAAGAGTGAAGTAAAATCTGCCCTGAGACAATGGTCTCTTAAAGACAAACCAGACCCCATTTTGGAATTTAAGATTACTTTTATTTTCTTAATTTTCCCAACACAGAACCTCACATTTAGACAGCAACACATTAAACATCACACATAAATGTATTATCATAACCATGGCTTCACCAAGGCAAAACCCAGAAGTTCTTTTGTATATCATTTCACTCAACCAACCATTTGCTTTCAAAGTGCAATCATCATAGAAAACACACGCACACACTGCAACGACAGTAAATGGATGGAAAGCTCCAGAAGCACCTTTACCTTCTCTCTCTTACCAATATTACTACTCTGACAACAGCTTTCAATAATATTCTGATCATGTCTGTGTCTTGAACATGTAGGAGTAATAAGCAGCCTGTACATAAATAAATAAATAGAAAAAAATCGATCAATACAAAAATAAATAAATATGTCAGCAACAACAAATAATTCAACTGCCCTTTTTGTGAATAATAAAATAACCTGGTCATTTTTACAGTGCACCGCCTCAGATGATTATTGATTTACAACTTCGAGAGTGGGAGGGTGAGCCCACTTAATTCAGAAGTGTTCATGCATACTTTAAAAGTAAACGTCAGGGAGAAAATGGGGAAATGTTCTTAAATATTTTGTACACATCTCTGTAATCAAGCCATGTGAGTGGTTCTTATAATGACTGTCAATCTGTCATTTTGCGATGAATTCATGTTATCTTTTTCCGTATCAGTTTTTGTATACTCAGATCGTAAAACAAATAAACTTGGTGAAACAGGAAGATGCACTTAATGTGTCTGGTTTACATCGATAACAGTAGTAGTTATGGTAGTTATGGTAACAGGGGCAGCGGAGGGACCATCTACACACACTTTATCCCAAATGAGCCAAAGATTGGATACATCATGTGGTTGAAATATGAACACAAAAGGTTCAGAAGTACTGAAAACAAAATAACAAAACAAACGAATGATGTTTGGTCATCATTATAGACAGATGCTGTTAAATAGTGAGTGAATACATTTGAAACGGAAGAATACAGCAGAAACAAGCAAAAACTCAAAAACGTTTTCAGATGACTCTGTAAAGAGAGATACTTCCAGCATTCACCACCTTATGGCTGTAACAACGTTATAACAGACATAAGGCATTATTGACTCATCATTAGTATTGTGCACCAGAGCAGAATTATGAAGACATGTGTCAGAGGAACTTTTCTAAGCACTGCCAGTCTAACAAATTCCTCTTTATGGGTTTTCCAGGACAAGCATATGCCAGCACAATGTCAGATCTGTCTCACTGATGTCTGTCATATACGTCATGGCTTGGTTATACAACATGAATTTGCATTGTCTTGACTTCACGTTTACAAAACCCCAGAATGTTTGCTTTTACAGAATTCACAGTGTTATCATGCAATCATGGCAGAGTAGTAATGAGGTAGGCGTGAACCGAAACCTAATATTAACGTAAATGTTGCTTCAGAGCCTGCTAAGTCTGTTCCAGTGTCAAGGTAGATCTGGGATGCATGTTCAGCATGTGCATAGGACACACCAATATTCACATTGTTGACTTGATACAAGGATACTTCTGTTTATGTATATTTCATTGTATTTGCATGAATTGGATACATGGTATATTGAATGTACAGTGCTGAGGATAACATGTATTGGTTACACAGTATTTGTGGAGTTCCTTACAGCAAGCAGAAACAGAGCTTTATTGTGAGTTTTAGTTCATTTCTTTCCCCAGCTGCAACTTTACTGTTTTGGTACACTCTCACAGCTCTCATAGCTTCAAACAGCACACAAACAGATAGAGACTAGCAGGGGAACGTAGCGGAGAATTCAGGAGCTAAAGAGACAGATATTTCTCTCAGGAGTTGGTGGAGACCAAAATAGAGCCCACAGAGAGTAAATGTTAGAGTAACATTCATCAGGTGGACTAACAGATTAGACTTTAAATGAATGATAAATGCTCTGTGTCTGCTGGATGTGTAAATAGGCAACATTTAGCTAACAAGTACCCCGTCTCATCTTAAAAGGTGATGTTCTGCTGCCCATCAGTGGCAAACAGAAGCTAGAACACAAAGGCTTAATTTAGATCTGATTAAAGAACTTCATGCAGTTTGATCCGACACCATTCAACCAGCAGGACTAAGTACTCTCCTCACCCAGAGCCATACATCAACAGATAGACTGGACATCGCAGTCTTCAGAGGCAGCCAACACTGGGCCCATGGTGTTGGAGCAGTATCAGTGCTCACTCCCCCCCACCCTCTCTGATGTCTTTGGTTTGATGAGGGTAAACATGTTGGAGGTGATGGACTATCACACCTTCCTTTAAGCACCTGCCTGTAAGAATCATGGATAAGCTTTTGGTCCGATTCGTCTTGGAGAATAGCGCTGTAAAGCAATGAAATCGTGCCCGATCCGGCCTCGTGACCGTTTCTTACTGTGTCCCAATTCCATACTCCACACTGACTCTAAGCAGGTTTAGAGTATGTAGTGAGTTCACACTACATTATTGTAAATATGCTTAAAAGGTGTCAGGATGCTTATTAGACCTGCTTGATTGTTGAGTGTGCTGTTGATGGAAACTATGGTCCCACGATAGAGCCCGACCCATTTTTAAGGCCGATCTTGATACAAATATTTGGTGATTTAAAAATCTGATATACAGTTTATCCAGAAACGGGTAACAAAACAGATTTCCCTAACTTAAGTTAGTTGTAGTAATTTATCAACTAGTTCTCACTAAAATAAGATGATAATGCAGTAAAAATAAACTTATTTGTTCTATTGTCACAACAGAACAGGGGGACATCAAAATATATTAAGTTGCTTTTATATTTTATTGCTTTGCTTGTGCGGTTTCTTGACATTGGCATTCCTGTTAGTGAAGCCGTGAGTTAAATTTATTTAATGAGTTCCAAGTGCAAAAGCAGTAACCTATGACAATAAGTATAATACTATAGTGCAATTGATTCTGGATATTTTAGTCCGGTTCTGAAATCCAGAGTTTAAAAACGTATGAATTTCACATGAATGCACAATTTAAATGAAAATATTTGAAAGTGATCACATATGTAGTGAGTCGGACATTTTAAAATGTAAACAAAGTTGTCAGTGCTCTCTGGAGGACACTATTCTTTAATACCTAAAACAATAGCCGTGGCATTTCTGTTTTTTTTAAATAATAATTGGCTACCATATTTGCAGATAGCTATATTATATTTAGAGAAAAAAATAAACCAGCTCTAGTTGCCACTAAATCTACGTGAGTTTTGGTGTACTCACGCTAAACAAAATGGATAAAAAGATTACATGATAAAAACAGAGAAACTTCAAAGTGGTTTTCTAATATTTTGACCCAATTGCAGCATAACATAGTTTTTCACATCTGTAAATTAGGGAAGAAAATGCAAACAGAGGTATGAAGACGCCAGCGGCAGCTTAGGAAACAGATTTGTCAATTTTCCATTTACTTTAGCATTTTTCGCTTGCTGTTTTTTTTTGTCCTCACTTGAAATTGGCAGTAAAGAAGTCTTTCAAAGACGCGGTTTCACATACTGTACTTTCACACATATCCTTCTTTTTTTGTTAGAACCAGGTAAGAAATCACTATCTTGTATTCTAAAAGTCAAAATGCACAGTCAAACATAGTGCATAGTTTTTAATTTGTAGTATCAGTACATCATATGGAACTGGGACACTGATGTAGTGAAAGCAGTGTAGAGGTATCTTAATGCTGAAAGTATTCAGTGATGGGCCATGTGTGTAGCGCTGCTGATTATAGTGTTCACATATGAAGTGCAGTGGCTAAAATGCTTTAAAAAGCAATTCAACACCTTCTGAAAAGCTTGTCTTTGCCGAGCTCCAGCGTATTAACATCTCACCTTTCGGCAGTGATGTGCAGGCGTACTCTGGGATGCCAGGTGTGGTTACAGGTGCAACAAAGCCCACTTCCGACAACATGCTGAGAGGTGAAACAGGTGAAAGGGGCTTGAAACTCTAAGCCAGAGATGGCAGTGAAACATTGCTTCTAAGTCAGCTGTTAAGGTACTCTTTAAGGAGCACCTAGTAACTGAGGACTGAAAACACTGGGCATTTCCTTATGCTGACGATATAGATACGCACTCACTGTACAACCCGACCAAACTCTTTATAAAGCTCTCGTCCAACTTAGACCTAAAACTACTAATTGACTATATAATCTGAAAACCACAATATCTGAGTATATCACTTATTTACATTTTCATCTATGTGACAAAGTCACACACAGTCCATATACACATGCTCCAACATTAAGCTCAAATCAAAAAAGGAGAGATTATCTTTACTTTGGACTTATTAGGCTCTGTCAAAACAGGAAAGTCGGAAAGGATGGGAAGCTTAACTAAGAGACTCGGAGGACACAGGAGAGAGTTGGCAGCTGATAAAGGGAATAAATAACAGATAATTTAAACCTTATGATTGATCAACAAGCATCATTTGGGGTAAAAACACAAGGGATAAGCCCACCCACAAAGAATGTTCATTTTCATATAGTTATAGTTTCCAACCCTAACTTAAATAAATCACTCACAATGGACTGGAGCCACAAGCCAATTTTTTTCCCTTAATGGTAACAGTCAGTCTAATGCTTATCTTTTGATTCAACTTTGAAAAAGAAGAAAAAAACACATCTGAAACAGGAATTATTGCAATATATATTAAAAAGCAGAATGACATCTCTCTCTCCTGTCTATTTAATCATCCCTCGTGTATACCATCCCCCTCCGTATCCATTTTTTCACGCGTCCTCTTACTTCTTTCCTCATTCACTTCCTCTCTTGGGTTGCCGTTGTGGTCATGGGAACCCTGCTGACATGGTAACCCCCCCATGAGTGTTGGTTGGTGAGCGATCACTTCAGGTCGATGCCCTGAGTCTGGGACTGAGCCTTCTCCTTGGCCTAAAACACACAAATTAGAAAAGGTATAGGATGATGATGAATACAATTGAAATTTATTAGAAATGACAACTAGGAATCTTATGTGAAATGAAAATCACATCTATCAGAACCTATCCCAAATCTATTAAACATTGGTTATTGACGATGCAAATATGCTGCCAAAATCCTTAATAATGTGTTTTTTATTGTATTTTTCGCTATAGTAAGGTCTCTGTGTGTGCTTCTGTCTGATTGATGTGTCTTAATGTGTGTCTATGCACTTTTACACTGTCTACTGTGCATGCTACTTGTGTTTTTCTCATGCCATCAACCTGCCAGCTGTCATGATCTGCAATAGTGGTCGGGTCATTTTACTTGTCTATGCTTATGTGTTCTTGTTTTATGCTCATGTGTTGTATTGTTGTAGCTTATCAGATGTTTTAAGCCATCAACCTGCTAGGGACTGCATGACAATGAATGAAAATTACCCTGCATGGCTAGATCTGGCACATTTACATGTTAGACTTAGTGCTCATGTTGATTAATGTGTGTTGTCCCTTTCAAATAAAAAAGAAATCTAAAAAAACAAAAATCTATGCCATGCTATTTGAAAGATAAAGTTGTCTGTGCCCCCCCGCCACCCCAAACTGCCACCGATCCAAAATGCAGACCCAAATACAATGGGACCCTATTGAACCCATTAAAACAAAAATAATCTGGATGCGGCCCGACTCAGTCTAGGGTTAGGTCTTGGAAACTAAGAACTGAGAGGACAGATAAATATAGAAGGACAATGAACAAACTCAAGACAAAATAGTCACTACAACATGTGAGTTGCATCTGTGTGGTTTCCAACTCACCCTGAGCGAGGGCCGAGGAGGCCTAACTGGTCTGACTGGTCGTACTGGCTCTGCTACTGGGTTGGCCTGCCTTCGCGCCAGAGGCTCGAGGTCGTCAGCTACATCCGGACAACCGATGTATCCTCCGGCGCCAAACACTGAGCCCAGATCCCCTTCTAACAAGTTGTGGCTGGTGGGAACATTGGACGGTGCAGTGTCCTGGTTGGCAGACATGTTGCCGATGGCCATGTTGAGGGTGTCGGCAGTATTGGTGTTGGTTTTGTTGGTACTGGAGTAGCTGAGTTCGAGTCCCAGCAGGTCTTCTGATGCCAAATCACTGTCGGAGCTGTTGTTGGTGGAACTGACATCAAGCTCTGGTTTTACTATGCATTGGTTATTGTTCGCTTCAGGGAAAACGTCCTTACTCAACAAGTCCAGCACCTCCTGGTTGTCATGGCTACTTAAGTCTGGCAATTCCTGATTTTCATTGCTTCCGAGATCAAGGAGTTCCTGGTTGCTGTGGCTACCTGAAACTAGCACTTCCTGATTTTCTTTGCTACAAAAATCCAGGAAGTCTTGGTTGCCATGGCTACCTAAATCCAGCACCTCCTGATTTTCTTTGCTACCAAAATCCACTAAGTCTTGGCTATCTAAATCCAGCACTTCCTGATTTTCAGGACTGGAGAAATCCAGCAGTTCCCTATTCCCGTGGCGACAAGGTTCCAGCACTTCTTGGTTGTCATAGCTACAAGGTTCAAGTAGATCTTCATTGGTTATATTGCAACAGGGTTCCACCACCTCCTGGTTGTCATGACTACAGAGATCCAGGAATTCCTGGTTTTCATTGCTAACCAACCCCGCGTTGTCAAAACTACAAGGTTCCATCAGTTCTTGGTTTCCATTGTTACATAAATCCAGCAGTCCGTCGTTACTGTGGTTACAATGTTCAAGCACTTCTTGGTTTTCATGGATATGAGGATCTAGAACTTCCTGGTTGCTATAGTAACATGGTTCTATTTGCTCATCACTGTCATGGGGGCAAAGGTCCATTGCCTCCTGGTTATCATGGCCACAGAGGTCAAGTACCTCTTGGTTCTCTTCCTCAGGACTGAGCTTAAAGCCATAAGGGTCAGAGTCCCGTGCCATTTGGGAGGAAGTGATGTCAAACCCATAGCAATCAGTGTTTAGTTGGTCTGATTGAGAAGAGGAAGGCTCAGGGTCAAAGTTTAGATCGTTTTCAGAAGGTTCTGGGCTCAGTTCAACTTCATCAGGGTCTAAGAGGGTGTGACTTGAGTGTTCTGGACTTAGTTTAAAGCCATATGGGTCAAAGGAAGACTGACTGGTTTGTTCATAGCTCAACTCAAAACTAAGCTCTCTGTTGTGATCTGTGTCGGGCTGGATGAAGAGGTTTTGGGAGTCTAGTGAGTTTTGGGGAGTTAAAGGGTTTTGGGCTTCTTCTTCGATGTTGCCAACCGACTCGGCCCCCTCACTGGAGTCAACATAACAGGACACAGTTTGCTCTATGTCGCCTGTCCAATTTGGTTTTATCAGGACTTTTTCGTCAAACTCAGGGAGTGCCGGAGCTGAACGAGAACCCAGACCTAGGAGAAGAGAACAATGAGAGGTCAAGTTTCAAATCGTAGAGCAGCATTTATTGGCTGGTCTTTAAGCTTCTTAACATCTCCCAGTTACTGGGGGAACAAAACTTCAAAAGTGTACTTTTGAATAAGTCAAAGATGATCCACAAAAAAGTCAGACGCAAGTTGTTTTACCAGCTTCTGTCATACAAGTCTACAACAAGTATAATTTGACCACCAATTTTTTTTTTCAACAAAGCACGCTCTTAAGCCAGAATACCTCGTTCCCAAAAGAGAAATGGCCATGCATGCGTTGAAAGCCAAATACTACCGATACCAGTACCCGTATCGCCTCCGATACTGCCTGAAACGATGGTATTGGTTTCGGGAAGTACTGGAGTTTATACACCGATCCAATATCACATAATAAAGCCCATAAGAAAATCACTGTTAAAGTAGTTCACTAATGTTGTTTTTTCGTTATGACTGACTGTCAAACTGAATAATAAAAGACAGTTCTACAACATTCAATGTCTGTGTTTGTTCATGTTTCACAAAGAGTTTAACCCTGAGCCACACAGACAAGAAATCACATCACATCACATCCATACATGGATAGTAGCAAACAGTTGTTAAAGCATAGCAAATTATATGACATGCTGGTATCGGCTCAGTACTCGGTATTGGCCAATGCACAAGTTCAAGTATTAGAATCAGTATTGGGAAACAAAGAATACAAATACAAATCCAGAAGGGCAAAGATTTCTAAATGAATAAACAAAAGGGAAGCAGTCTGCTTTACCACAGATATTTGGACTACGTTGCAAAGGAAAAAGAGTATTTGATAACTACCACATGCTTCATTACTGAAGACTGGCGACTGAAAGGTGCATAATTGCCACATAGGATAACATTGCAGCCCGTTCTGTGGTAGCCGGGCTGCAGGACGTGTGTATGGATTTAAGCATAAATTACCTTGTTCCAGTCCTGCTGTTGCCTCGGTGGTAGCCCCACCAGCTAGAGATCCCAGACTCTGTTCTTCTATGTCAGAGGGAGGGGAGACGGTGCCAAGGTCCAGCTCATACCCATTAGGGTCCGATTCTATAGAATACTGACCACGGGACCTCCAACCCTGGCTGGGCTCTGGCCCCAGCTCCTCTGATGAGCTCTGAATGGGTTTAAATCCGCAAGAATCGTCAACCACAGCAATGGCGTCCAGGTCCTCTCGACTGTAGCTTATTTCTATGTCGCTGTCTTCGTCTGGGAACTCCGATTCAAAGCACTGAGTTCCTGTTGAGGCTTTGTTTTCAGCACAGGACAGACTAGTGTCTGCCTCATCACCAACATTTCCTGCCCCATCATCAGTGCCTATGTTGGCATCTGGGAACAAAATATCTGCTGCAAAAGGGTCACTGCCTTTGAAAGGGTCCGAAGCAAATCCACCTGGTAAACAGGGTAAGACACTCCAGTCAGCCTTTACACTGCATTAATCTGGAGATATTAAATGACATAAACCGTTTAGTTTGCTGTCGACATCGCCTGCCTCTCTGTAACAATGCATATTGCAAAATGTACAATTTCCCCTCTATATTCTAGGGAATTAGAAATATAAAGTATAATGAAATGGAAATATACAAGTATAGTACAAGTACTTTAAAATTCTACTAGAGTAAATTAACTTACTTAAAACAGCAGTACATAAATCCAATAAATTGTATAAACTTGCATTCAGAGTTTTAAACAACAACATAATTACAATTTGTGGTAAATACAACTTTTACTCATATACCTGACCTCCAATATTAACATGTCCAGAACAAGAACCTTAACTCAACTTTAACTTCCAAATAAAATAAAGTGTAGTTTACTGGTGTATTATTACTCACCGGATGAGTCAGTTTTAGGGAACAGGTCTTCATTGAAGAGGTCATCTACAAATCAAGTCAGAGAAATTGGAAAATCATTTTAAAGATATAACGACTGGACAAACCACACATAACGATTGTTTACACTAACTTGCACAGCTGTTTTAGTCTTTGACCGTCGGGAAAGAGAAAAGAGTTTATGACTATGTATCTAAAATTAAACCTGTCTTATCTCATGAGCACTTTTGAGCATGTGATTCGTGCTTTTATCAAGCTTACAGTTAGTACAAACTTGGACGCTCATCTTTTAACCGGAACTCGCAGGCATGAACACATGAATGAACACCAGTCCTGGCCTCCCTACACTGGCTCTTTTGGGTTTTTTAATGCTTTTTTATGGATTGGATTGGATAGAGTTTACGACTTCGTAAATACATAAGAAAACACACCAAACCACTGGCACAGAGTTTGGGTGAAATCCTTGATGGATGTGTAGGTTTCTCTAGCCTACAGAGGGAATTGGCGGCAAATGGATTTTGTAAAACAAGCTTAGGTATAAAAGTTTGTTTATGGCTTTGTCTCCCTCCGACGTTGCCATCGGTCACCGATGTCAGTCACAAATATCAAAGTATCAAAGAACTGCATTCTTTTCTTGTTGATTGACGACCAAATGCATCTCTCTTATGTGTGATCTGGTAGTACAGTAGTTGATACAGCTGGAAGACTTAGTGCTAGACCGCAAAGCAAACCATTTTACAAGTTGAACTTGTTTTGTGACATATGGATGACCATATGCATCTAAATATCAAACTTATTGTTGCTACCAAGTCATTCAGTAAAAGGTATTATCAGCATGACAGTGGCTTAGGCTCCATGTCTGATACATACGGTCACTCTGACAGTGGGCGAAGGGATCGGCTTGGTAGAAGTCCAGTTGGCTGACAGGGTTTGGGTTCATAGTGGACTCTTCCATCTCTCTCTCCATTTCCCCTTCATTGTTGATTGCTCCCTCCTCTAGGTCCTCCTCTATGTCAGATCTATCCATCTGTGAACCATGACAACACAGTGTTTTTCAATTAATGAGACAATTAAAGACCTCAGGGGCAAACATTTACCCACTTCCATCACCAGGTGGCCCTATCGCAGAAAAACGCATTTGGCCCTCTAACTCCCAAACTGTACATCGGACATTTAAAAACCATATGTCCACGTGTTCCCTGGATCCAACTGAATCTTGTCATTTAGGCCACGCCCATTTCCGCCTAGACTTTAATTTGTGAAAAATCGAGATTTATCGAAAACAAACTTTTTCGAACTCCTCCTAGACCATGTGATTTATCTGCACATAACTTGGCACATATCATCTCCAGCGCATATTACGCACAAACAAATTTGTGTAGTTAACTATGAAAACACCAACTTTGCCATATCTCGACCAAAGTAAATGCTTTCGAAGCCAAACTTTAGATTATTCCTTGGTATGACCCTAAATTTGCACGGGGAGGCTTGGAACCAGTCATAACTGCTTGTGGTTCTAGTTGCATTTTGTGTCTGCTAAGATGCACAAAAGCACTATTTAGAATATACAGCCACTACTGGTACTGGAGCTAACTGGGAGCTCTGGCCATTAGCTGCAGCAACTCCAGTTAGCTTGCACCGATTTTGGTCTTTTGTTTTCCTATTGACAGTACTTGTAGACATGTAGCGATCAAGATTAAGTTAAAAATTGTCCGGAGTTCTCCTTTGAAACAAATCTGCAATTCTTCAAATGATATTCTCTGATAATGTTTCACTAAATATTTTCTGAGAAAATTGAGCAAGTATGCGCATGGTTTCATCAAGTTAGACAAAGTAATTGTGTATCACGATATCTCAATATACGATTTCATCCCGACATGATTCCGTTGAATATTTGTCCAGCCCTAGCCTCCACACTGTTGCATGTATCACATAATTAATGTAGTGCGTGATGTGAGGTGTTCTGTGGGAGTGAAACCTTTGGGGAGCTGGTCCCGCTGTCGTCTGCTTCTTCTCTGGTATTGGCTAGATTATTGCAGAAAGACGAGCCACTGGCCCTCTGGTCCCCCACACAGACAGAGAGGAAAAGACAGTGAGAGAGCTTTAACATGAACAATATTTTTAAATAATGTTCCTTCACAGTAAATAAAGTTAAACTGGATCAATTGGATAAATGCAGTCACACCACACCTGTATTATATTAAAAGGATACTTTGCCAATATTCAACCAGCTTTGCATCACAATAATGTTGGTAGTACGTGTAAATATATATTGTTAAACTTCCCTCCATCTTACCAGTGCCCAGATCTGTCTCAGATTTATGAAATTACACAAATGAAAAGGTCACACTCTGCACTAGTCCTTATTATTCCATGTGGGGATTTGCACAAGGCATTTAACAAAAGAATGGTCTAAATCAGCTGTGTCAAACTCAACTTCACTGA
This sequence comes from Etheostoma cragini, assembly GCF_013103735.1. NCBI lineage: Eukaryota > Metazoa > Chordata > Actinopteri > Perciformes > Percidae > Etheostoma > Etheostoma cragini. The sequence continues at coordinate 3,565,856 of NC_048418.1, read as the reverse complement.
AAAAACGGGCCAGACATGCATGGTTTATTTTTGACTGGATTGATGCATGTCTCACATAGTCTTCTCAGTTACAGTTTAGTCAACACAAAACCCTAAAAAAGTTAGCCAAAAAGATCCTCAGCCATCATAGAGAAAAGCGGCCAGAACTACAAGTAAGTTTGAAAAAATATGGAGAAAAAGTTAGAGAAAGTGCCACAAGCCTCAGAATAAGTAACAACAACTTTGGAAAAAGTGACAAAAACTTTTAAAAAGTGACAAAAACCTTGAAAAAGAAATCAAAACTAGGTGGGACAAAATTTGTGTGAACTTAAAATGACATGTGGGCTGGATTTGGCCTGTGGACCTTGAGCTTGACACTTGTGGTCTAAATCAAAGCAGCAGGCCGTTATTATTATTCAAGTCCTTAGTCTCTTGTATGGGTCAAGATCCAAAAAACTGAATCATACACTTCCTTTATCGTCTGGTAAATGTCAATGTTGTTCAAAACCCACATCCCCAGTCTGTTGCAGAGATATAATTCTGCAATCCCAAACTGAGATTACTCCAGTATTGTCACTACAGAATTACAACCATAACCAATTATTTTACAGCGTTGGCTTAAAAAGGCTTTAGGTAGTACTCAGCATCATTACTGTGATTTACCATTATCAGGTCAGCATAGGCAGGCAGTGATTGGCTCCTTCCCCAAGGCCTCATAGGCAGCGGGTCATCTTCGGTGGTGTCTGCAGGAGAAGTTGACTCCTCCAGCTGGCTTTCTGGAGTGACTGCGCCTCCTGACAGAGAATACAGAGTGTGCTCCTCCTACAAGGAAAGGAGGAGCAAGGAGTCATGAGGAAACATCTGTATTAGTTACCAAAGAAAGCACTTCCTAACATTTCATTCTAAGTATGAGAATGAAAGGCAGAGTTTATCGTTTTCAAATTCAGTGAATTTCTTGCAGGAAAAGACACTTTTATCAGATGAAGGTGTTGCCTGGGCTTTAACTCTGATTGTTTTTTTAAAGAATTTTATTTTGGGGGTATTTTAGGCCTTAATTTTACACGACAGATGAAGTCATGAAAGGGGATACAGAGGGGGAATGACATGCAGCAAAGGACCGCAGGCCAGAATCAAACCCGGGCCCGCCGCCTCGAGGAATAAACCTCTAGATATGTGCACCTGTTCTACCAACTGAGCTATCCGGGCATCCTAACTCTGATTGTTAGTGAACTACAGGCTCTATGTAAACATGTAATAGGTGGTAGTAAGTGATGTTCAAGTCAAGCTTAGCAAACCACTGTCTTTATTTTCTGAGCTCACTGGTTTGCGGTCTCTGTTCAGTGTTTCGCAAAGTTTCATTTAGTTTACTTTTGCAATTCTGTCTATGAATCTGTAATGAGAGAAACTATTGGGCTCTACATTAATGCCGCCATCAGTCTGTGACTGGCCCCAGGCGAATTAAAGAACCCTGCTATCGGGCCTAAAAACTCTTCTGAGAGAAACCCTGATTAGTATTGATTTTGTTCAAGCCTACTGCTATCACAGATACAAACAAACACTAATACATATGAGAACATGCATGTCTTCAGGTACCTGCAGGATCTCTTCATAGGACTGCCGAATGGAGTCTTGCAGAGGAGTGTCCCTCTCTCCGGCCTCCTGCACCTTCCTCTTGGCCAGCTTCACCTCATCTCTGAGCCTCTTCAGCCTCCACCTGACTCTGGCAAGTTCCCTCTCATACTCCTCCACCTGGCTCTCTTTAAGCACCTCCTCCGCCTGCAGAGACAGGATCTGGCAAGAAAGGGCAGAGAGTCAATGATTATTAATCTTTCCAGGGTAACTGCGGTTTATTCTACCTGGACCCTATTTTCCTACATTTGTGTGTGTATGTGGGAAGAAACACACTTTGAAACTGGTCCAGCATTGAGCTTGAACGCTGTAACCGGCAGCCACACACCAAGTCAATTTGGTCCACTAAAAGTGACATAATTATTCTAAATGTCTGACAACATAATGGAAAGAATCCCAACAGAGATAGGCCGTTAAAACCTATTTAAGGGTCCAATATGTAATGTATTTACTGTAATAAATCCAAAAATGACCCCAATGCATCAACAGATATCAAGGAAACATGCTAAGTTGAAAGGCAAGACTTTTCTGACAACAATGCTAATGCAAGTATTTTCTCCTTTTGTAATTTCCATTCCATGACAAAATTTCTGTTTGTGTTTTGGCCTGTGTGTTGTTATCAACTACCCAGTTTGACAGCCAGGCCGGGTTGCCAGATCTACCTGTAAAAACGTAAACCCAGCTTACTACAACTGTAACGTTAGTTTAGCCATGAAAGCAGCACAAACAAACAGGATCAAAAGAAGATAGATTCTACCTGACCTAAAAACACTGGCATGTTTTGTGACCAACAGTTTCGTGCCCAGGAACTTAACAAACCCCAGGTAAATATTGGAGATGTATTTGAAAGATTGAGACCGTTTAGAGCCCAAAAGGAGCATTAGCTTCACGTTAATTTATCACGGCTACTAGGGACGGTTATGTTATGTCATTTCAACATTCGTGTACTGACATTGAATTATATAGTTGTAGTACCTGAGTTGTTTACATACTCGCAAAAACAATTGAGACACAGCCAGTAATGTGATCTCGATCTTTAGTTTAACCAGAAACAACTCTGAGGTCAGTAGCGCTAACGCCAATTAAAAAAACAACAACAATACATTTAGCGTGTATAGAGCCAACATATTTTGATACGTAAATTGGTAAACTATGTGTCTATTTCAACCAAAACTAGAGTTGTGATGGTTGGAAAAGTGGAAAGATGACCCAAAACGTCTTTTTACATAGTATTATTTTGTTACTGTTGATTTTGAAGGAAGTGTGTTTCATGATGCTAACATTACTGTTTACATGGAGTGTGGTGGCTTTAACGAACGCAATTTATTGAATGTTTTAGTGTTTAAAAAAAGGATCTTACTTTTTAACATAAAGATTGACCTCCTTAGAAAACCTTTCCATAATGTTGTTAGACACTTAGAATATTAATTTGAGTCTGTCAGCGGCAAAACAAGCACTTTTGTGAAGGTAAATACAAGCTGGACAATTGTCCTATTAACTTACATTGTAGCTTGCTTAATACTGGACAAATGTCAAAGATGGTTGTACCCATGATTTACTTAAAAACCCAAAACAAAGGAAAATAGGGTTGCTAGATCAGGCTCCACTGTTTATCTAGCTTGAGATAGGGTAAAACCAATCCCAACCGTCCTGGGCAGGGCTGAGCACCAGATGCAGCAACAGTGCCCTTGCAAAATAGATAGCGGATAGGAAGGTACTTTACCCAGCACTGTACACCTGGTGAGCCAGACTAGTCATTTAGCAATTATAATTATCAGCATATGGTTTTCTGTCAAATACACTGTACTAGTAATATGACCATTATAGAGATGAACACTGTCCAGTGAAATGCAATTGTATACTGTTGTTTGAAATAATATCAACAGCATTACACATAGATTTGAATGATTAAGTATGATTTCTTTGTTGAAAAAAATCTGCTCGGACCATAGAAGTGCATCACAGACTGAAACAAAACCTCTAAAATAAATAGCTTTCAGAGGGAAGGTAGCATTATTAATTTACCTCCACATCAGACTTTATATATATATATATATATATTAGTTACATTACCTGTTGACTTTCTTCATAGCACAGCTGTCTCGTTGCCTTTATCTGCTGCACCAGCGTTTCTTTGTGTGTCTCTAATTTAACAAGAGTCTCCTCCAGCTCCTTGCGGTCCGACTGCTGCTCCTGGAGCTCCAAGTTTTCTACCGCCACTGCATTCTCAAGCTCCTACACACACACACACACACACACACACACACACACACACACACACAATTTAGGATGTAAGAATGATTTTTTCATGCATGAGGAATGATAAACCAGCATGAAGATGCACACACACCCACACACAGAGGTGAAATGTTCTTTCACAAAATCCAAAGGATCCTATGTAGGTAGAATAGTTTGATTTGTATTCTGTTATTAAAAGTGAACAGAGATAACTACCTCATCGAATGCTTGACCACATCAACATGTACGTTTGGCTCAACATGTGATCGATGGCAGCTTTCTTGGCCATTGGAACACTGCTTGTTGATTTACCCTAAGTCTGATAAGAACATTCATATCCTTTCCATCTGTGTGTGTCCACTGAACAAGTTAGCACTGTTGTTTAGCCTAATTCGGCTTAAAAACTGTAAGCGGGTAACTCTGCTAGCTTAGCTTCAAAGCAGATGAATATGCCTTTAAAGCTTCAGCGCGTAACTTTTTGATATTTATGAACATCCGATACATTCAAGCCACTGCCAAATGAGTTGCTGCAATGCTAATTATGACTGTCAGCAATGGTGACTTTCCCGTGCAGAAACTCAAGTAAAGATATTTACCTCTTCTGAAGAGTCTCTCATGTTTTTTTAATCATATGTGTCCTCCTTGGCTACTAGCAACTACGTGAAGGGGTGCAGTTTTCATAACTCAGAATTCCTCATTAGGGACACAGAAACTACGCACTATAGCTTTAAACAAGTTTGTAACCCATCCCAGTGGTGGAAGTAGATCATTTACTTATAAAGTACTTATACCACACTGTGAAAATACTAAGTAAGAGTCCTGCATTGAAAATCTTACTTAAGTAAAGGTATGCAAGTATCATCAGGAAAATGTACTTAATTCCAGAACTTAAAGTACTCAATACAGAAAAATCCTTACATCCTCACCCAGAAACTGGAAAATATCCAAACAGTTCTGTCAATCAAATAAGTGTTTAATGTTCTAATCATTTCAGCTGTACTCATAGGCCTGTATATTGTTGGGTAGTTTAATTTATAATAAAACATCAGATTTTATAAACGAAAGTGGCATGAAAAGAAAAGACTAGAGTAAAGTACAAGTACAGTACTTAAATAAAAATACTTAGTTACAGTGTGAATACATTTTGAAACATGTTTCCATTCATGCTAGAGCAGAATATTACAACAGAATAAACACTGAGCCAGGACTGGAATGAACTAGTGGATGCTGCAAACTACAACTGGCCGCTTCATTATAGTTTAAACCAACAACAAGTGCCCTTCATGATGGGATTAGGGCTGGTATTGTTAAAAAATATGTAATACCGGTACTGATACCAATAACAGTTCCTAAACACTTTTTTGTTTTTTTGATACCAATAATGTAAAACAAAAATAAATTACAACATTACACGTTTCGTCACCAATCTTTTTATTTCTATTTCAGCTCCTACTACATGAGTCCCGTTTCGTAACGTAGAGTCTTTCCTGTGTGTTTTCTACGATGTTTAACATTAGACACCCAATCACAGACCTTATTAGATCTTGGTAGAAGCATGCTGTGTGCTTATTGTCTCATTGACATTGATGAGATTTCCTGTTAGGTATTGAAATTCGATATTGAATGATGAGGACTATACTTTGGAGGCAATTTGGTCGGTGCCTAAAAAGTGTTGAATACGTTACCCAGCTCTGGCTGGGATACTGCCCGCCACAGGCTTTCTGTGTGCCAGTTAGTTTGTGCTGATTTGATGAATGTGAGCTTGATTGACACATTGTGTCAAAATGGGCATCTCTTTTCTTCAGATGAAAAACTCAAACTCTAAATGTCCGATATGATCACCAAACAGATGTTCCAGTGGTATCAGTATTGTATCGCGTACAGGTCCATCTAGGTCAGAGGTCCAACAATCTGCTCGGAAACTCAATACAACATTGGTGCTCAAACAACTCGTCAATAAGTTGGTCAATAGAAAACACTTTTGATGATTGATAAATAATTAGAGGTTTTTTTCTATCGGGGAAAGTAAATGGGAGATCGATCTATAGTGAAAATAATCAGTTGCAGCCCTGATCCCTGTCACGCCAGAGCTTCATCATAATCAGAAATGTTAGACTTCTTCTTTAGTATCAAAGTAATCCGGTGCTTGATGTCTGAACGTCCAGGGTTTCAGTGCAGACCGATACTGCTGGTAGCTCAGGCAGCATCACTTTTCATGTGGCAGATTCACCAACATGTAAAAAAATATAAGCTATAAAAAGCTAAGCTGTTTTTGTTTTGACAGGACTAAGGCTCAGCATGTCCCATCTGTTATATATCTGTACATTCATATTCAGATAGTTACGGGGTTTTAAAAACCTGTAGATGTACAAGCCAACTTCTTCATAATTACTGTCCAACATGTATAGTACCACTGATATGTCAAATGATGGCTTTCTGAGTAGCCAAACATATCCTCAGAATAACAATGATTATGTTTACATGCAAATAATATTCCAGTTTTTGCCCTTGTTGATAAGCTGTTTACATGGCTAATGAAAACAAATATTCACCTAATACTCTGGTTTACATGCAGGCTTTTTTTCTATGTTTTCTACAAGTAGCAGACTTGTTTGACCGGTCCTCCATCTTTCATTCCTTCAACCACCTCCTTGAATAGGTTGGAGTCGCAATTTTTAACAAATATCCCAAAAACTGTTGGTGCCCAAGTCTTTTAGAATGTTTAAAAATAATGTTTAAAAGTAGCTGTGTCTCTCCTTTTGACCAGAGATGTTGTCTTTTCTACAGCCTTGCAAACTGTAGACTGGTTGGTTGGTGTACGCAACGCACAGAGCTGGCCGTAAAACTGTGGTAAAAACCTCAATTGAGACACATGTTCCAAATGTCCAAAGAATGTTTCTAAAACCTTAATAGAAACAGGGTATATCTCACGTCTTGATCAGAAAATGCTATAACTTGAAAAAAGCCGTATTCGGAATGTCCAAACTGAAAATACTGTTTACAAGAACTTCATGAAATTTGGAATATTGTCATAGTTGGAAAAATAGTGTTCATAGTATTCTGTGAGTGTCAACTTATTCAATGCATGGCATGCTAAGGAAAGACATATTGTGTGTGTAAAAGGGGAAACCAAGCAAAACAGCTAGGAGTTCATAGAATATAAATATAATAGTATAATATATTTTATAATAATAGTAAAGCTGGGGCCTTCAGGGCCCCTGAGGGTCCGAGCTTTGCCCAGTTGGTAACCCAGACTTGCACTCAGCCTATGTGTATTTATAGCTTTGTCCAGCTTGTGGACAGTTTGACAGCATCATGACATCACATGAAAGCATCATGGGAAATGCAGTGATGGAGGAGTCTCAAACTGGAAATACCTTACATACGCACGCATACGCATCCTTATGATTTATGTCCTGCCCACATCATTTATATTAACAGAAAAATGTGATACCAACACAAAACCCACTCACAAAGATGTATGGAAACCTGACGTACAGTACACACACAAACATGCACACACCAGCGCTAGGTGCTGCGGTCTTCTTACTCTGATCTCGGTTGCCTTGGCGAGGACTCTCTCATCCGTTTCCACGACGTCGGTGTTCCTGGGAGACGACCAGCAAAGAAGACAGGAGTGTTTAAGGAGGGAAGAGAGGGAGCACTCATTCTTCCAGTCTGCCTTCCCCGCATCATGCCCTCCTTCCCATGATTCCTCTATTTTTTCCTGCTGCACTGCACGCTCCTCCATTGCTGCCCTCGCTACACTGCAGAGGAGGCGGAGCTGCCTCTCTAAACGTGTGTGTGTGTGTGTGTGTGTGTGTGTGTGTGTGTGTGTGTGTGTGTGTGTGTGTGTGTGTGTGTGTGTGTGTGCCCGGGGTGAGGGAAGCATACAGGCAGAATGCACCAATGTGAGAATGGGAACGGAGAGAGGGATGAGTCAGAGTTAAAGCAGCAGAGTAGAGTTATCAATCCATAGGAACATTTATTTCCTCTCCTCTATTCTCCCCCCTTAATGTCTTTCCTCCTCCTTTCTTTTTCCCTCCTACCCTCGTCATGCTGCTTCTCTAGTCCTCACACATCCCTCACCTTCTCCTTAATTTCCTTTTCCCCCTCCATCACTGGCCACTGCAGTATGCATCACACACACACACACACACACACACACACACACACACATAAAAGTCCTAGAGAGCACAGAGCAGCTGTTTGCACAGGCAAACGTAGCCAATCAATCAATAATCATTCTCAAATGTATTTTAAATATGTGGCCAGATGATTCATTGTAAAATTTCAATTTTCCTGCTTCAGTCATTCAACACCTGTAATACATTTATTATAAGGTTTATGATTTTATTAAAATTACTATTCATCACTGTAAATCAATTCTAATCAAATCGTGTAAAATATGTAATGATTATAATAATAGGAATACATTTGATTCGTAGAGCGATTCTTTCGAAACTCCACGCTGCTGTAGAGCAGAATAGGTAAGATCAAAAACCTAAAGCTAGCGTGTTAAACACATATGTGACTTTTCATATTTGCCTAGTCGTAAGGCCTGCGTGTTATAAGCCATACACATTTTGAATGTGCGCAGTTCTGTGCGCGCCGACAAATGTGTAAACATGTCACAGTGACTCAATGCAACACAAATCAGCTTTTATGGTTAGCAGCCATTTTTGTGTATATAGGGGGGACAAACCTGCTGGTATTGGGCATGCGTGCTCGCTGTTACACTCACGGGAAATCTTGAATAGAACAGAGGCACGCTTCTCCTGTGACGAGTCAAAAAGTCTGCAAAAGCAGCAACAACTTGCGTTTGAGAACCGGGAACCAGCTTGAAAAATTAATCAAACAAGGAATTAATGGGGATATGTTGTAGTGTCTAACTCAATAATTAAGCTACTTATCATTTGTAGCTGAATTGTAAAGAACTATATGACACCCCATTGGGGTTTTAAAGACAGCTCACAAATTAAACATGTGATTAATCATGTCAATTATTCTTTCCCATTTGAGTCTGAGCTTGTGACAGTGTGAGTAATTTCTACTGCACAGCTATGGTGTCACTATGATTTGGGCTTACAGTCCATGACTGTAACACAAGCCTGCACTACACAACTGTGCTGATGTTAACCCAATTACTGGCAGGGAGCAAGGGCTGCTTTATGTGTTCACTCATTCATTCATGGATGCTTCACTTGGTAAGTATGCCGATTCCACTGTTCTGATCTGTTAAAAGAAACAAAAGGATCTGACTCACCTAATCAATCAATTTAAAATGCTTTCAGTTTGAAGAATGCATGACTGTTTGAAGCAGGCATTTTTATTTTCACAAAGCCAACTTATAAGACAATATTGTTCAGGCATCTCCAGATTGGATACTGTAAATTATGTCCATTACAGAATGTTGTGTGATAGAACGCTTTTCTATCAAATTAAAAAAGACATTCATTTCAGTTGAACTATAACTTTGACTACGGCAATGACTATGATGTGAAAGTGCTCCTTTGTACTTTCAAAGCCAAAGATAATCAGCCAAATGGAGCTCTGCTGAGGTTTTTAATCCCTTTTAATCAATTACCCTGAAACATTTACTGAACACTGCGTGCAGGACCATCTTGCAGCTAAGACGTTAGTAGATCATTACAATTCCATCCATCAGTAACACAATGCAATAGTGTTATATTGGTCATGGCTTCCATGCACTTTCTGTAATAAACAAATTAAATAAAGCAAAAATCCTGTCAGATGGGGGACCATGGGACGAAATCTTATTAAAATGGGGGTCTGTGGTCTAATTTATGTCAGTTTAATTAAACTGACATAATATTATTTCATTAGTTTAGGAGTCCTTTAGGTTAAAAGGTTTGGAACCTAACTATGTGGTTAAGTTTAGGAAAAGATTGCGGTGTGGGTTTAAAGTTTTAGCGCGTAACGTTTTTATTTTAACGAAGGCCTGTTACAATCAAGCCATTGCAGGGTTTGTGACGCTCAAAAAGATTAATCCACTGATTTACACACGTCTCTTCTGCCATGTAAGTCTATGGTTAAAAGTCTTTTTGGGCCCCGTGGCATCACGTGACGGAAACAGCAGTTGCAATTCCACCGTTTGTCTCTGTCAAATCAGCGTCAAAGCACTTTCTAGGGGCCTGGTTTAAATAAGTACGTTAATCCATGAAGTTATCACAGCGGGCGTGTTGCGTAGTCAAGCAAACATTTTTGGTTGTGAAGTGGGCGTGCCATGTAACAAAGATCAACTTGTGAAGTATGCGGCCAGTGGCAGCTTATACCAACAGTCTACATTCAGTGAGTAGCACTAGCTGATAAATTACAACAATTGCAGTAACGTTCCAGAAATGCTAACAAATTCTCACTTTTATCTTGTCCAGACTGATCTCATGACATGCTTTTGCTTTTTAGAGTGTTTGTCTACACGGTTTGGCCTCCACTGACTTACATTACCTCGCGATAGCGTGTGAATTTACACCGTAGCGTAGTATGAAAGGTTGCAAATCTGCACTGAGAGGTTGGTCGTGGTGGTGGATGGGTAAAACACAGGACTTTAACCCAGGAGACCGGGGATCGTGTCACGTGTGTAACGTTTCCTAAACTCAACCGTTGGCTTTTTTATTTTTTACTAAACCCAACCAGGTCTTTGTTTCCTAAACCCAACCCGCGGGTCACGTTTCCTAAACTCAACCCTGGCTTTCTCCTCGCGATAACACGGTAGGGGCGTATACGTTGAGACAGACGCGCGGATAACACAAAATGAGTACAGATAACACTCCACTTGACTTAAGAAAGTCGGTGTTAATGGTTACGCGAAGTCATGATGTCACGTTTTGCATTGTTAATTACTGACACTTGGTCACTTGGCATCACTTTTTAACACTCTTGGCATTCCTTTGGCTTCATTTTTCATTAGGTGTATATGATTTTTTAAAGAATTACTATTGGCTATTATTTTGCTACACGATTTTTCCACTCTCTAAAATTGATAATAGTATAAGCTTTCAGCCAGGCTATATTTTCTATTATATTATTTGCATAGTATCAGCAACATTAAAGAAAGTGAATGTCATTTTAAATGAGCAATGTCAGAAATAGCTGAAAATGGGAAAATGATACTCAAGTAAAGAAAAAGCACGTCAAAATGTTATTTACTTGAGTACTTATGGGCCAACTTGGTTAGTACGCCACTGTAGGTAGGCTTAAGGTATATTTCGCAAACACATCACATACCAACATACGTTAGGTTCATTAAGCTTGTCTGTTTAAAAAACACAAACCTTGGCAGGCCCTGAGTTGCTGTAGCCTGCACTATTTACTTTATGCCTGAATCTGTTCTCTATTTAAAAGGTAGCCTAGCCCCCGTTTATATTTACATCTGTTTGATAAAAGTTTAAAACCGTCTTAAAATTATGAAAACCTGCTACTCGTGCAAATGTAGCTAGGATATAGCCTACTTTTGTCACTATTTCTGGAAGAGCGTTAACGGTATTTTTACCCTTCATCCTTCGGGTTTCTCGCTCTCGGCGTCCTCAGGCAGTCCAGAATAAAACGCATCATTACTGCAGTGCTCGCGCTCTCATCCTCTGACTGACCGCCGCCTCCGTTACCGAGGGGACTCGTGCTGCTGCAGTGCCCGTAAATCTACCAGCAGACAACGGGACCGTCCTTCCACTCTCAGCTTTGTCTCCGGTAACCGAGCGGCGTGTAGAGGGAAAACGCGTTAGCTCTGGCAGCGTAGACAGTCAGACCGGCTGTGGTTACAGCGTCAAACTGAAAGATAGACAGGACTTCCGGTATAACCTTTCAAAATAAGACCAGGTCGTATGACGGCGTCATATTCTGGTATTTACTTGTCAGCGCATTTAACAAAATAAGTGCCAAACGTGAAAGACCATGCACCAATATGTGATATTTCTCTGTCATTTTAGCATGGGGCATCATTGTTCTGACTACTATTAAATGTTAAAATGCTGCATTCACTCTAAAAGAAAATCCTGTTCCCAGTTTTCTACGCTTTGCTTGACGCAGGTCTCGCGCTGCTCTTCTGCTGCATCCCTGTTAGTCAGACTACAAAAACTAATTGCATCGTTTATCTACCAGTTCAGTTTGGTTAAAAAAAAAGCCATGCATGCTGAAGTCATGCTACATTTTATTTTACGAATAGACTGAATACAGACACATAGGGTACAACACACTGTATTTGATAGCTTTCTTTTTTCCCTGATTCTCACCATTGTGTGTTCCAGCAGTCCTGATAAACAAACCAACCATATGTCAGCCTTAAAATCCCCAGAATGTCAGAAAGAAAACAAATCCCTTTCCACTGATTAATTACCATCACATATTTGCATAAAGCCTGCAGCTCAGGGTCAACATTCTAACAGACAATATGGCACACCATTTGGTCTAAAATACATCTGCCTGTCTCACCCCTCTTCATGATTATCCTCTTAGTAATATTCGTTTGGTTTTTTTCACAATATTTTGCTAGAATATTGTGACAAAAATATAGTTCAATTTGATTTGGCCAACACACACACACACACACACACACACACACACACACACACACACACACACACACACACACACACACGCACGCACGCACGCACACACACACACACACACACACACACACACACACACACACACACGTATTGTAGTAATGTGAGGTGTCTCAGTATGCAGTAGTTCCTTATATACACTAGAGGGAGACATACAACCGCTGACAAACACAAACGTAGTAAAAGGCTTCTGTGGAGGGGTGCTGACACTGCAATGAATAAACTCATGAACCATGAAGATGAATAGACAGTATTTTCCTGTCTGTCTGTCTGTCTGTCTGTCCCTTTCTCTCGACCTGTCTGTCTATTCTCTCTGTTGATCGTGCCACTGACAGTCTCTCCCACTCCGGGACTGTCCTCACACCCCTTCTCTCTCCCCCTCATGCCCTTCACCCCTGCCTGACTCTCTCTCTTTCCCCCCTTCATCTGACATTACTATTGTTCTTGATCCCAGATGGTCTATTGTTCTCTGCCAGTGTGGCCTGAACATATCTGTACCCTGACTACTGATAATAAAAACAACACACGACCACATTCCCTGCAAAAAACAACAACACACACACACACACATGCACATGAAAACAGACACTTTTCAGTCTCTAAGTGGGCTTTTATCAGTGTTCAATCCTGATGGCTTTCTGTTAATTGCTTTCCATTTTGTTTGGCTGTAGTGCCTTCACAGTGAATAATGGAATTGTACTTCATTCTTTAATTTTTTGGTAATAGTGTGTTGAGATTTTAAATGTAATCACTAACTATCTGCTTTAAATTCTGTCTCCTAACCTTCAATTGTGACGGCAACTTGGTAGCATATGTTGCCTAATGGTGCATGCATTCTGTCATGTAGCCTGGTCATGTAAATGAAATAGGGCCTACCTGAACCTAAATTAGCCCAGTTGTTCTCTTACCCAGGCACTTGAACTAACTAACAACATAAACTTGTTTTTTCTATTTAAAATCATTGTAACAACACAATCTGAAGCAGAACAATTCCCTCTCCTTTCACATCTTCTACACATCCCTTCAAGTTTAGTGGTGTAGTGGTGCTCGCGCTTGAGTTCTTGCTGCCATCTTA
>NC_048418.1:3532353-3549853 GCF_013103735.1 Etheostoma cragini | reverse complement strand
ACACATTGTTTTTCATGTGTAACTTTAGTACCAACAAACCAAAATGTATTTTAGCACTTTATTAAATGACAGTTCATCATCCTATCCTATCCTATCATCCTGTTCATAATAGGATGATTCATTAATAACAACCTCCTCTTCTTATAGTTGTTGTGGTGTGAGTTGTGATTATATTGTACTCATCAAGTAATAGCTGAGATCTTGGGACACAGTCACATGAGCAGTCAGACGATCAGAGAGGTTGTGGACTGTCCATCCACCACCACGTGTCATTTTAGCTGACGCTTTTATCCAAAGCAACTGTAATTTTGTTACATGAGAAGGAAGTCACAAACACCTACGGAGTAACCAGGGGTTAAATGTCTTGCTCAGGGACACATTGGTTGATGTCTCACAGTGGGAATTGAACCCAGATCTCCCACCAAAGACATGTGTCATGTCCACTGTGCCATCACCATCCATCCATCCAGCCATCCATTATCCATCCATTATCTATCCATCCATCCACCCATCCCTTATAAAATGAAACTGTAGCACATCTTTCACTTAAAAACAAAAGAACATTATCAAGTCAGCGATTATGTTATGACAACACATCAATAATCATCAGCACAATTGGGGAAACAATAAACTATATAAATCAATTTGTAGGAGATTAGAGGTTGACAAAACCCGATTAAAAAAACTTTTTTGTTATTAATTTGCTTGACGTATTCACTCATTATTACTCATTATTCAAAATTAGATGACTTGCGAGAGGCAGGTTAAAAAAGTTCGTCAAAATTGATGCAGCAAAGGTATTGGGACTTTTAGTCCTTATGATGCATGAAACAACACTTCCCATCATGCAATGTAATGGAGCCTTTTGTCAGACTCTCTCTGCCGTGAATACCCATGTATTTTGTTTTTGGTATGCATACAGTGCATCATTGTTTTTTATGTTTATATATTTATATGTATTTAAATAATATTTTAACCTATTCACATGTAATAACTCTTCAGTGTTCTTCCAAAATCGGATTGTATAAAGTGATTGTTTTGATCACAAAAGGCCACCACACAATCCAACAGTAATCAATCATAAAATAAAGACCGAACACAAAATTACTTTTAAATCTTTTGAAACTCTAATGTTGTAGACCAAGCATACCTCACTAACAAAAACTGCTTCGACCAACAAACAACAACGACCTTCTCATTAGACATGTTGAAAATAAGTTATAGTGCTGAAATGAAATGAACCTCAGAGTGTTTAGTCCGTGTCAGCGGTGCAGCGTGGCCGTGGGGAGTGTAAAGTGAAGGTATAGGCTGGATGATGAGTGACACCCTGAATGTGCATTCCACTTGATTTGCTCTGTGTTTCAATTCACTGATGGTAGTCCTTTCATCCTATTAGCTCCAAATTCCTATAACTGGGTCTCTAAATGCATGGGCCCCCATATCAGGGCCGGCTCCTGCTGGGAGGGCATATGGGCTGCTTTGTTGGCAGGAAGGGAGTGTGTGTGCAGGGTCCACCAATCACTGCACTCGCCTGGGGAGTTAAACAAATTGATTGGCAGGCTAATGGTGGCCAGTTCCAGACACTGTGGTCCCTATTCATCACAACACAGAGCACAGAAAGCTCTGCAGTGAACTGACTGAAAGGCTTGGACTGAGAGGAGTCGTAAAAAAGGATTGGCTTATTCTTTAAACATACACTTCCACATTTGGTTACAACACACAACAGAGCCTCAAATGCTCAAATTTACTCCCAGTTCAAAGTATGTTTGGAATTTAACTGTGAATGAGCTGGGTGCCATGGTGCTCCATCTTGTTTTCATACTGCCTCATAGATGGACACTTTTACATCTACTATTGTCTTCCAGTGTCAAATGGGAGAAGCCCAGTGCAAACACAGTGCTTTACTTGTAATTCTTCAATCCATGTGTTTCAAAGTTTTTATGTACTTTTCCAAAAACTTCAAAAAAAAAATAAAGTTGTAGAAGATATGCCCGTGTAACTTTTCTAACTCACATGCACATTACTGCATTCCACACACGGCAAAACAGGCTATATGAGATAAGACAGAGTATTTATTTGATTGTATTAGCTTTTATTTTCTGGCCTTTATATTTAGTTAAAATTGCCTGATACATATTGGTTTGTCTTGAAAGGATGCAACAGTTCTTTCTAGTGTGCTGTAATTTAGAAAATCTATTAAAGCCAAAGACTCACAGAGGGACACTTAAAAAGCTAGAGATTTCATTTCATACCATTTAGGACTGTTGGTCATGGCTATTAAACAATAACTGTTTAACATAGTTCTACCTTGACCTTTGAGACTGTGGGTATTGTTTACAGCAATATGCCATGAATGATGAACAGGATTAAAGATCCCAAGACATGGACAATTAGGAAATGCTAATGGTTGGCAGAGCCCTGTGGTGTAGGGAGGTCAGAGCACACCTGTGAGGTGTGTGCTCTGGTCCCATCATTGGTTTATTGGTACAATCGAACGTGTGAATTGGACGCCACATTGATGATCATTGCCAAGTAGACAGAACATTAGGTAGATTACTGTAAAAACCTTTTTGGGACCACTTTCCATTAAGGTATCATTTACAAAGTCCATTAATTATTTGCTTGTTGCAACTTATGGCTTTATTAGTGTTGAAAAGGATGCCAGTGATCAGTTATTAACATACATAAGAGCAACTTTGTGGTTGCCAGGTGTTGAAAAAGCAGAACATTGTGTAGACACACAGCATCCTCTACAGACCTGTTCACCATGAAGGCAAACTGAATGTCCCTCTCAACACAACACAGGGTCAAACACGCTGGACCAGTTGAAAACATCTTCATATAAAAAACAGAAGTCAGAGCAACAGACCTGTAATCATTAAGACTGACAACGTTAGACTTCTTGGCTACAGAGGTGACAACAGCAGATTTAAAAACATCCAGGGACTTTTTGTAGCCAAAGAGACCCTGGTGCTTTTCTGCTATTTTGTTTGCAGAGCAGGGATTCATCCTCAGGCTCTTTAAACACAAAAGAAAGGATTGCTGGCTCTGCTGTATCCAAGATACCACTCTAAGTTGTTTATCTGACTGCAAATCAAAACCACCCTGGGAATCCAACGTTCTCGCAAGAACACATTTGGAATTGCTCAGAAAGTTACTATAGCATTCAGTAATGATGCTCATTAATTAACTATACCGTTGTAGCCAAGTTACCCCAATCACATCGGTGTATCTGATACAGAAGGGCCAGAGGTGAGCTAAACAGATGACAACGGCGCTGCGATGTCGAAGTCATTAGCACACATTGCAAGATGGCTGCGGCTGAGCAACAGTTGTTTAAAACGGCCTCGGCTGCAACAATGAATTAGTTAGACTTGGCTTTTTAATCTATAAGAGGAACAGAAGACAGCGCTCAAATTGTTCCTTTGCAAGAAGGCGTTTTTTGGCGTTTTGTCAACCAAGAGTTCAATCTACCAGTTAGCTCCGCTGGTAGTTAGCGTATGGAGCTCAACGAAAACCCAATTGTGGTTGTGGTCTGGCTCTGGATGTGTCACCCCGTGTGTTGTTGTGATGGGTCGCAGTATTATTCAATTGCGTGCTGTGAGATTTTGCTAAACATGCTTGGTGCCGCCCCTTTAGTTTGCCATAGCCTTTCAGATTTGGGTCTGGATTTCCTGGATAAATCAAAACTGCAATATCATTCATTCAATTTATCTGGGAGTGGGAGGTCCTCATCCTGCGCTGTCTTTTGTTCTTGTACACTGTCCTCTGTAGAGCCTGCCAGACCCCCTCTCATGTCTCTGGCTTGTAGTTTGTCCTGCAGACTGTCCTTATACTTGTCCTTAGCTTTTCTCACGGCTCCTTCTAATTCATATCTTGGCCATCTGATAAAGAGCTATGTTTTTGCTCTTAAAAGCATGGTTTTGTTCATTCGTAATGTTCTAACCTCCTTACCAAACCATGGTTTCTTTTTACTGAAGACAGTCAGCATCCTTGATGGTCTGCCGACATTTTCTGAGAAATGAATGCATGATTTGACCTTGTCAGTAAAGTTACCTCATAAATTACTACTTATGAACACTTTATGACAGTTGTCTTAAAAGACAGTGATACCATTATCTCCCCCACTTCGTGTTCCTCTGGTGGCCCTCCAGTAGGCCCACACTGTGGCCAGTTGGGGCAGATAGGAGTGGTCATCTGTTGATGCCAAGGTGAATGGCTCAGTGCCCACACAGATTATGCAGACCAGCAATTAGCCAGGGCCAGTCAGCCAGCAAGACACCAACACATGGCCAACAACTACAACTGGCCAACCAAGCACAGTATACTGGACAACACAACCGAACATACACACACACAGATGCTGAACACTAATCCCTGAGTGATTGTTGTGTTATTTCTTTTGTTGGGGCTGTTTATGACGCTCTGTCATGCCCATGACTGGGTGCAGTTAGCATTCACACACTCAGCCTCCTGAAGCGTGACTTCTGACACAGCCTGAATTGATTTTTCCTCCCCTTCTTTTTTATTTCCTTTTCTTTGCGTTCCAATGTGTCGTTTTGCCAACCTGAATGAAAGCGGGTGTTATGGAAGCCTTTGTCGCCTCTTCTGTGATGAAAAAGTTCTGGACCCATTCCAGTGGAGGCAGAAAAGATCCCTTTCAGTTTATGAAAAAAAGAGGAGATTTTCTTTACTCAAATATGATCTCGGCTCAACAAAACAGTACTGAAGTCTTTCAGAGTGAATGAAACCGAACTAACAGCGACAGAGAGAGAGGTACGATGGAGGGAAGAGAGAGTACACTGGGTTGGCACACACACACACACACACACACACAAACACACACACACACACACACACCATCTTTCACATTTGTCACACTGTCAGAAGATTTTGAGAGGTGAGGGTTGTGTGTGTGTGTGCGACCGTGTAGGCTTGATGTGCTCTATACCCCTGACAGATGATGTGAGACTGCTGACACACACATACACACACATACACACACATACACACACACACACACACACAGACACACACACACACACACACACTCATTTCCATTTTCAACTGGTCCTGCGTGAAACAAAGAACGTGTCAAAACAGTTCTCGGTTCATTGCCCGCACTACGGAAATTACCGTTTCGTCAATTACTATTACCGCCTATTTTTCTCAATATTATAAAACTGTTTCCATTCAGCTGTTCAAGTTAAAATAAATAGTCAACTGGAAACTCGGCCATTGCAACCACACTTTACAGGACTCTCCTTATCTAGCTCAACAAACAGTAGAATAGACACACACACACCCACACACACACACACACACACGCACAGTGTGTGTGTTTGCTAGTTGAGACCATCCTGCATCCAATTCTAAAAAAGCATACTGTCCCCTTAATGCTAAAGTCTGATAACCACTGCCTGCTTTGTGTCCTGTAAATGTATATTCACGCACAAGTACATAAAGAGAGAAGCCGTAGACTCGGATTGCAAACACCCTGCTGTGTTTGACACTTGCATATTTGACCACTGTCGGACAATGTGTGAGAGTTCTCTGACAGAAAACAAACAGCATACAGGTGGATTCACAGCTTTCAAGGGCCTCTTTATCTAACACAAATGTTTGGCTGCCATTCAGTATATGTAAGTTGGCCAGACTACCTTAAGGGCTTCTGTATGCAAACAAGACTAATATGCATCATATCTGTCAGTGATTGATGACTTATTCAGACCATGGACAGCCAGGCAAATAAAATTTTAAAAGAACAGAAAGGACCTTTATGCTTTATTAGGGTAAGACTATAATCACACTGGACACTACTGTCTGTTTAGAAATATTTTTATTGCTATCTTTCATCCGTACATTTGTAGAGTTGTCAGCATCTGACAGGGCTGAAATTGAGTCTTGGCCGACAAGAGCATTTTCTTAGCCTGGCTGACACCAGACCCTTCTCAGTTGTAAGAGTGCGTCTGGGCAAGCTTCATTCCCGGCACATTTCCAAAGGGGTGTGACCAATGGACGCTCAAATGCCTCCTGGCGCATTTGGACGGTCCTTTAACCAATCAGACCAACGGTCCGGGTGACATAGCAGCGACAGTGGAAAACGCTAGCCTGGGAAAACCCTAACAATCTTCCGGCAAATTTGAGATTTGCTTTGCAAGTCCGTCAGGCCAGAACCCATTCAAGCCCATTTCCAATTTTTCCAAATCTAGGCACCAATCCCAACCGTTGAGGCGGGCTCATAAACGATAACGATAGCGCAGCTAGGCAATCAGCTTTTTTTTTTTTTTTTTACATTCAACATGACGGCCACCAAAGCACAGCAACCCGGTGATGCCGTCCTCAATCTAAACTAGAGAATGTATCAGTTGTCGAGTTGAGCGAGACTAATGGGAAACTAACATGGTCAGTGTTAGGGGTTCGTAATTCCATATAAAGCATATTAGCAGATGAGACTGGATCAAACCTCATCACTGCCTCCGCTGGCATTCTGTCCCAGTGGCCATCAACCGGTCTGATGAGTATTAAGTTCACATTACCAGCTCAGTGTGCTCTGTGATCACCCGAGAACATGTAGAGGTAAAAAGAAAGCAAAGAGCCACCTGCCATACAGGATTTCTTTTCCTATTCTAGTGGGGCTAACTCAAGGAGCTGGATGCAAACACACTAAAGAACTTTGAACTCAGTGGTTTGGAGGTCAGAACCTAGTCAGGACGCTGTCAGAAGACGAAGAGGGGCCTCTGGCTTCATCAAAAAACCAAGTGACCAGGAACAATGCAGCTTGGACAAACGGACCCATGCACGCATGCACGCGCGCACGCACACCCACACCTCTTAAGTACCCCTTTTCTGTCCAAACCACTTTTACTGCCCGACAAGGGTCAAGCGTCAGTGCAGAGGTTTACTATGTTGTCCAGTGACCCATGTCACGATCAGGGCAGGGCGTGAGCCAGTAACGTTCAGTGATGGTTGGCTGGTCTTGGCTGTGTAAAGAGTAGTCTAGCATTGCCAGACCTTCCTCCACAGCGCTGCGGAGGAGGGTCTGGCTAGTCCCCACAGCATTCCTGGATTGGGAAAGAAACATGCTCTGGTTTATTGGCAATTTTTTTTTTGAACCAATCACAATTGTGTTGGGTGGCGCAACGCGGCGCACACAGCCCCAAAATACAAAATAGCCTCAGGAAGGAACTTGTTTTGCTGGAACGTGTGCATTTAAAGGTTGTTTTAGTCATGCAACAGAAAACTCAGATTTACCCTGCAGAGATCTGAGGAGCAGGTAACCATAGTCCCCATGAATCCACCGGAGTTTAGAATTTTAACACAAAGAAAGTGGAAGGTAAAGGACATCTGGCTGAAAAGAAGGACATAGAGCAAAATTTCCAACGACAACAGAGCAATCCCAGGAGTGGAAGGTTGTGGATGTAGACTATGTAAAGACGTAAACAACGCTCGACCTGTGATCTTCTGCAAGACGTGAGGGCCGAGTTAGGTTAAAAAGAGCTACAGTAGCTTGTACAATGGGTTTATTGTTTCCTGATGACATTCTGGCCACTGACTGGGAGTCATAAAGGGCTCAATGGCTCAGTTAACATTAGAGAAGGTCTTGGACAAGGTGAAAGAAAACCAGCCCCACTGACTGTTGGTAGAAGATGGGACATGAGCTGCTGGCTTCCAGTTAGGCACTCCAGACATCTAAGCAGTCGTATTCCCAGTTAAACCAAATTCCTGAAGCCCTCTCTCCATTTTTTTTGTAGATAGTGTAGATGACAAACTCAACTTCTTATTTAAAAAGCAACCTCTGCATCTTCAACTTTTGACCAATCGACGCTGTAGCCTAGTTTCCCCCCCCCAAAACCAGTTGCTGGAATTCACATTTGCATTTCTTTTCTTTTTTTACGACATTTTAAAAGTTTGCTTAAAATTTTCTTGACAATTGAATGGAAGCACACCTAGTGAAGTTTAAGAGTTGTTTTATGTGAAAAATGCAAAACCAAATTTGCATCATGCACTTGATACAATACAATGATGCTATCATGGATAGGCCCGTATAAACTGTGTTGATTCAAGTGTCTTGCCTGCTTAATAATGGGAAACAAACATTTTAGAACAGCTACTATACTATATGTGACCAGTGAAAGTTCACCCCCACCTCATGTCTCACTCTCTATTGTACAACCATGCATCAAATACAATAGATGCCAATGGAGTGGAGGCTGTGTGATACTGTAAACCAACAGGCGAGTGACGGAGAGACACTAAATGGCTTTATTGGATGTTATCAGCTTTTTCTGAGGCAACACAGAGACAGTTAATCATTGACATGTGCACATGGTGAGTGTTAAGTTGTAGCTTTGAACCCTTTATGGTATCATAAAGGGTTCAAATCTTGTAGGTTTCCAGCAAGCCAACAGCAAATTCTGATAAGGAGTTAAAAGTATACTGGCATTCTGCCACAGGTGTGATGGGCTGATTCTACCGTTTATATAATTTTTTTTTCGTTGTCTTTTTACGTTTGAAAAGTAAGAGGGTTTGTTTTGGAACTAGTGCAAAAAGAAACACAAGAGCAGTTGACCAGCCTTTGTAAAGGTGATGGTCCCTTAACGTTTTCTGGTCTGTGAGCCTGTTTTTAAGAACAAGCGTTTTAAGTTAAGGACCCCTTAGACGGAGCAGGGACCCCCTACTACATACACTATATTGCATAAAATGAAGTTGCATTTTATGCAAGCCTTTTTGACAATATTTTGGTGGCCCTCCGGCAGTGACTTGGAGGACCCCCTAGGGGTCCTGGACCCCCTGTTGAAGATCTCTGCTATAGAAAGAACATTTGTCCATCTATTCTGCATAAAACAAGATTACGTTCAAAGCTAACGTTGATACAATAAGGTCTTTCCAAAATCTCTGCGTGTGGGAACTACATCATGGTTCAGGTTGGGGAAAGATCCTGGTTATGGCAAATTAACCATGGTTAAAGGAAAATTCTGTCCTAAAACATTTGTCCATTTCTTTAAGTCGTGGTCGAGATGTTTGACTGAAGTCAGATGCATTGCACGCCCGCCCACCACCCTGACATCCACACTTACTTTCTGCTTCACCACATAAAGCGCACACTACTTCCTGCATTGGCTCCGTATATTAAACCTTGCACGGCACTTTTTCCAGTCAATATGAATTCCTTCATAGGGATACTGGGCTGAGCTGTTAGGACTGTTTCAGGACTATTTACTTTAAAGTGCTGATATTGTGCTCATTTTCAGGTTCATAATTGCATTTAGAGGTTGTATCAGAATAGGTTTACATAGTTTAATGTTTTAAAAAACACCATATTTTTGTTGTATGTCACATTTCTGCTGCTCCTCCTTTCACTCTGTGTGTTGAGCTCTCTGTTTTAACCACTAGCTAGCTAGGAATCTCCCTTCTGCTCCATCTTGTTGGGAGTCGCACATGTGCAGTCTTGGTAAGCACTACAAGTCAGTCAAGCAAAGTATGGGTGCATGCCACGCTAGCAGCTAGGCGAGCATTACAACGTGTTTTACAATTTGAAACACGTTGGTCACAGAAGTAAAGGCTGGACTACAACAGAGCTGTTTGGAGCAGTTGGTGAACAGTGTTTTCTATTGGAGATGGTAAGTGCCTTTGGGGGGAACTTTGGGCTTTTTCACTTTGCAAACCTATTAAATGCAAAAAAAACATATGGGACACAATAAAGGAAAGGGAAAAAGCCGAAAAAGCATAATATGAGCACTTTAATTTGAAGAATATGGAAAACATTGGCACTTGCCTTCGAAGCTTTCTATTGGTTTAACATAGTCCTAATATTTAAATACAACAATCAATCGATCAAGGAATCAATCAATCAATCAATCATTTGTTAATGTACTATGGCAACCAACTCTTGCCCAAAGAATACAATAATCAAGTGATTTTCAATATGTAAAGCTCAAATTGCTGGAAGCCAACAGACAAAGGGTTAATGGTAAAAAGAAGCTACTTTAACAATTGAGTGTGCTGCCACCTCGTCTGTCAGCAAAGGTCACAACCTTCCTCCATAGGACTACAGTCAGAGGACAGCACATGAAGAGTTACAATCACTTTCAGGCCCGTGTTTAGGTAGCTATACTTTCCTATCATGATATCAATTTACTATTTGGTGTGTGGATGGAGTATGAATCAGATTCCTAATTTTATTGCTCATTTTATGATTAAATTATTTGTTTTTGTGTGTTTTGTTTTTTCTGTTATACACATGTATACCTGGGACATCTCCAACATCAGTGCTTGAGAGGAGTCCTCACTTGTCCTCACATCCCCCATATGCAAACACACAGGCATTGTTGAAAGACTAAAAGAGGCCACTTCACCACACTCAAGTGTCCTGACCTGACCCCTGTCTCTTACTAGATGACATCCTCCGTGCCAGTAAAACCTGAGCTTTGTTGCGCCATGGATTATATTGATTAGAAAAAAGAAACACAAGATAAATGATAACGTTAGAAAACCATTTTTAATGGAAACATATGGAAGGTAGAACACAAATGTTTTATTCAACAATAAACTAACAATTTAGAATTGAATGCTAACAACTTTGTGGAATTTAAAAAAAAATTAATTTAGGGAAATTGTTTTCCATTTCAACCACCGTGCAACTATTAAATGGAATCTGTGCCTATATATAGTAAGCAGGCGTTTTTGCCAGATCTGCGTGAAATGTCATAATGTAAATGTCATAAAATATGTCATACAATATACCTTCCAACAAATTCAAAGCTGTATGAAATATCCTTTATCATGTGAGCTGGAAAACCTGTGATGGTAAAACCCTCTCCCAAACTGTTATTGGTCAAGAATAGCTTCAATGGTAACTGCTTCTAAAACCACAAAGTCAAATTTTTAGTTTTTGTGTTAAATTCAAAAGATACATGGTGTTTGGACTTCAAGTATTATAGTAGGAAGTGATCTTTCAAGCTAAAGTTTTGGGGAATAAACCTATTCTCTTTCTAAATTAGATGATGAGTTAGACTGATAAAAAAGTTTCATCTCTCTTATTAACTAAGTCCAGAGGGGAGTTGGGTTGGGAATCGGAGGGTCGATGGTTCAAGTCCCAGTACGGACCAAAGTACGGAGTGTGGATTGGTAGCTGGAGAGATGCCACTTCACCTCCTGGGCACTGCCAGGTGCCCTTGAGCAAGGTACCGTACCCTTTCTTTAACCCAAAGGGTAATAACAACATTTGACATTCATGGGGGGTTTTGTACTGTATTATTTCTTTGCTTTGAGTAGTCGCCAGGCAACCAGTATAGCCTCAATCAAGTTACTGGCCACGGCCAACAAATAGTTGGGAAGGTAACGCCTCGCAAAACAGCAAATTTTATTTTGTGCAAAGCTAACCCCTTGCTGACTGAAGCTTATTTAACAGACAGACATGACTTTGGTATTAATCTTGTCATCTAACCTCCCTCCAGAATGCAAATAAGCATGTATTTCAAAATGAAGAACTGGTCCCTCTAAATATACCTCAACACTCCAATAATTACCCACATTATTTAGTATTGAATCATTAAATTAAACAGGTCATGTGAGGAGACAATGGTGGCCAGAGTGAATGTCAGGGGACCTCTGGGGCCTTCCTTTGGTGTTGTTTGAGCCCATTTGCTGTTTTAGAACACCTCTTCAGAGGCATCTGTAAGAAAACCCAAACATAGCTCACATTTAAGTAGTCTATTAGTGCACAATAATAGCCATACTATAAAGAGAAGTGGTTGGACGGTTGAATAAAGAGAAAATTATCAAGAAAGAAAGAAAGCACTTTACCCTCACAGCTTGTGGATGGAAGTGGAAATCAGGAGTTAGCATGCAACTGCAATTGACAATACTAATAAGCAATTTGTCCATCAAAATGGGCAGGCAGTGAACATGATGAAAGAATGATTCCATTTAAGATCAATAGTGCTATTCTCACTGGTGTATTCACTTCACTTATTCTAAAATGACGGATGCAAAGACAGGCACACAGAAAGGTGGAAAAGGGGATGAATGGACAGACAAAGAATGTAGAATATATAGAATATGGAATATGGAAGCAGATGCTGATAGAGGCCCCCTTGCTGTTGACGTCTTGCTAATAAAGACCTTTCCCCTTCAGGCCACTATAATCGTATGCCACGTTTTGTCTCACAACCCCCCCCGACACACACATCATTTCAATCATAATGCTTTCTCTTTGTTGTGTGTGCGCGTGTGTGTTTAGGAAAGACAAAGTTCAGTGTCCAAGTTCCACATTGTGGCATGGTGCCATAGCGTAAAGTGTGAAAGACAGGTTGGAAAGTGTAGCTTTTGTCATTATTGTAGTGACTTTGATCAATGAAGCAAATAACAGCGGGCCTGTGTTGCGTTTGGGAGAGAGGCCTCCCAGTGTGAAGCCAAAGTCACAGCTGGAATATCCCTTCATCTGTGGGTGTGCCTAAAAATACATTCAAAACACACACACACGCACAAACACACACACACACACACACACACACACACACACACACACACCAGCACTAATAAACTTTGCAATAATGTGACTGTGCAATGTTGATACAACTTTACTTTTTACTCTCTTTACCTATATCTATTTATTGTTTGTTTATCTTAAGAGTTTCTTAACTCTTCTTTATTTTGCACTATCCCTTTTTGCTGCTACATTCCAT
Source organism: Etheostoma cragini (assembly GCF_013103735.1). Classification (NCBI taxonomy): domain Eukaryota; kingdom Metazoa; phylum Chordata; class Actinopteri; order Perciformes; family Percidae; genus Etheostoma; species Etheostoma cragini. The sequence continues at coordinate 3,537,164 of NC_048418.1, read as the reverse complement.
GTTGTAGGATCACAGTAATAAATGATTTTTAATCTTGAATCTAGAAAAGACACTAAGTGAAAACAAGCTGTTACTTGTATTATCAGCTGTGGTGATGAGATAGAAGCTCATGCGTTCTATCAAAAGCATGAAAAACATCCTGAGTAGACAAGGTGTAAGTCTATGAGCCATGTTTGCAGTTTCTTTAGACTGTGCTTAAGACAGCAATGCTCAGTTCCACTATCTACATTTGGTGTTCTGGCACTATAGTGGCAATAAACACAGTAGGTCTACAGCTGAGGACTATTAGTTTTACAGGCATTTCGTCGTAAAACAACAACTAACAAATTTATTACAGTTCATTTTTGGAGGAAAATGAATGTCTGTCCCACATTTAGCAATCCGTCCAAAGTTGAAATAATAAATTTGGTTATATCTCAACAAAAAAAATCAAACAGATGGTCCCAGTTTGACTCTTGTGGTTTAAATGCACCAGAACCACCACTGAAGACACGATGCGATGCTAAGCTAAGTTCACCATGAGTCATGTACCAAACCCTTAACAAGCAGATCAACAAGTGTCATCCTTCATTTTTGTTGTCTTCGCTTACTGTTGTCAAACTTCATCTTCATGTCGTCTGTTTTACATATTTCACCAAAAAAATACAGTCTGCTATATCTGTTGAAACAGAAATCAGGTATTTAAGTTTGGGATGTCTTTAAATTAGTAATTGTATTACTTACTTCTTACCAGAATGAACGTTTCACTTATGGGATGTCTGTTCCTGGATTTTAAAGACGGGCCGACATGGAAGATCATTTGGAAACTTTCTCCTACTTTACAAAAATAGTTTAACAAAATGTGTTTCTAAAAAAAAACGTTTATGCAAGAAATGAGCTGCAGTTGCTCAATCTGTCTTCATTTTGGATTGTCAACGGTCAGATAAAAAGATTTCGTTAGTTTTCGTGAGGGAGTGAGTTGAGGAGGACATCCCTGCTTTTCATAAAGTAGCTTAGAACTCAACTTTATGCAAATGAGGGCAACTTGACGTCCAGCTTTTTGAAAGTCCCCGCAAGCTACGCATTTCCCGGCTGCTTACATAGACAATGAATGGGAAGCGTGTAAATGACGCTTGCCAGTGGACACGTGCCATCAGTATTGTTTCTCCCAGAGAGTGGCAGTGGTCATGGTGCCTTCAAAAGTGCAGCTAGTCTACTCTGTGTCTTTAGCTGCAGACTGTGGCATGGCCCGGTGTTTGAATCCTTTAAAGTGAACTACAGGCACACATCAGACTGTGTATCTATGAACATTTGTGAACATTTGTGTTTAAGGCAGCTATAGGCTAATGATGGGCTGTGGTGAACTGATGCCAAGTGTCCATGCCATGTTAACTAACAGCACATGTAATGATGCTTCTGTGTCCTGGACTGTTGCCTGTGCACCAGAAAGCAGGCCACGCTGTTGGTGCTAGATGAAAAAGCAGAGAATCAACTAGTGTCATCCACCTTCATCTGGACATCTGGACTGGCTATTTTTTCACACAGTATTATGTTGGTCCTTTTTCCGTCTAATCTTAAAGATGGGCCTCTCAGTCCCCACGCACAAACAGCTATATACATCTTTAAGCCGGCCACTATATTACTTTTACAACAATGGCACTTGAGCTGTTCCGTAATAACGGCCCTATCTTTCTTCTCTTGAGTTTAAGTAGAAATCTCCTTGTTGAATTGGCTCAAGTGGCTTTTTCTTAAGTGTTAAGAGTAAACATGGACATCTTCAAGATCTCTGCAATCACTAATCATCCTCTGGAGGACAAAATAGCCTTTTGTAACAGGTGCTATATTCAAAGAAGTGGTCAGTCTTTGCAGGGCCTCAGCACAACGCAACTGGCTGGGTGTGAATGCTGCTTTTTACCATAACACAATTGCAAAGTTTGAAGCAAAATTAAGTAATGGTACATTAGTGTTCCTTTGTAGGTGCTAGGTGCTGCTTCTGGTGATGAACACTGCAAAGCAATTGGTTTCTAACCAGTTGAATTTTCAGTCGGCATTAAAGCTATGGTACAGCAAGAGTTGATATTTTGTAGTAATCTTCACCTACTGACCCTTATTCTAGCTGGAGTTTATGGCTGGTAATGTTGTTACTGTATAAAAATAAATGAAATAATGAATTAAGACTACAAATGTAGAAATTGTCTGGCAAGCACCCTACTCACTAATGTGTCTGGATTGATACACCATGACGTTGTGGACCCATTAAACTGTGAAAACAGATTTGTATCACAGCAAAATACAAACTACGTTCCTGTAATTATGTGCAATTTTAAAGTAAAGATTGGATATCAACATTTGTTTTCAAAAGTAGGGCCATGTTGGAAGGCTAAAGACTATATTGAAGGGAAACACTGTAACATACTGTAGGCACATAGAAAGGAAGATAGGAACAATTTAGTACATGGCTAACAAAAATGCAACATTAGTATTTTAATATTCAATTCATGTAGAAGGTCCTGCGTGTCTACTTGCTTTCCAGATCTAATACATTCATATAAATATATATTAAATTTTTGGGGGAGAATACCTTAAATGTGAAAGATAATAGCCGACAGTACACAGACATTGGACAGGTGAGTTCATGTCGAGGCAGGAAATGTGACATAGTCCAATATTAACATGTCACTTGTGGCCCCAGTGACAGGAAGGTTAAAGTCTGTGCATCTCTTAAATGCTTAATCAACAACACCTTGCAGCCTCTGATCTAAGCATTAGTGCTATCAGACAAAGAGAAAACAGACACTGGCTGCACACATACGGCTCCCGCCACTATTGATTTTTTAGTTAATGTACAACTGCTGGTTCAGCATGGAGTCAACAATGAAGTACATTTATCAGGGTGTCCGAAGCAACACTTATTACCAACATCAGGAATGTGGATGTACGCTCGATGATCTCGGGGCCTCAGCATGAAGCTTTAAACAAGCACTAGAGAACTTTGCCCGCTTTGGTCCCCCTACAGGTTGGAAGCGGAATTGTCCCATTGTGTCTCATGGGAACTGCAGAGCCGCTACCCGATCTGGCAAACTTGCATAGTGCGGTTATAGCTGGTAAAGGGCCGTAAAGGGAATGCAGAAGTTTTGTTCACCCTTTTACAAGGGAAACATGACTTTAAGTTATAAGAAGTTCTCTAGTGTTGCTTTAAAACATTACTAATGTGAAACACATGTCTTAAATTGATTCACCGTCACATTCAGCCGCGTGCATGACACACCGTTTCCCTAGTCTTCTACAAACAAGTATCACTAATTTGAAAAGGTATTTTGACATCTGTTAGAAAAGGAATTAGAAGCTCTTATCCAACTAGGAACCTGGTGTCATTGATCCAAATGAGATGGAAAACTACACCTCCATGGGAGTAGGAAGGAGCTGGGAATACTTTAAATCCATCATCTGAAAGTTGTTTTACATGGTGCAGTTTTTTCTGCATGACCGAAAATGCATGATCATTTGTTTCACAAAAATCCGTTGACAATTCTTAACCAATAGATGTAACAGTTAGGGCTGTATCTTCCTAAACATATGGCATGTCATCCAACCATATCTAGAGGGGAAACTAACTGTGTCCGTCTGTTTTGAGTCACAACAGGGGGTGATTTTCTTCCCACCCTCAAAGGCTATCATAGCCTCCTCCTTGCTGCATCTCTGATCTTCCTCCAGGAACTCTGTCAATGTGCTGAATTGTACAAATTGGGATCATAAAGCACAATTGCAGACATTCTGATGGTTCATTGCTTTGCCTAAGATTTACCAGGTCTGTGTGTAGATGCTCTGCAAAAATCTACAATCCCTAGTGGAAATCATGTCTTTGCATCCAAAGTGTGTCAATTTGAAACAGGAGTTGTCTCAGGACACTTTGCAGATAGAGCAGGTCTAGACCACACTATAATTTGCAAAGACCCAACAATTTCCCATAAGCAAGCATTTAGTGCAACAGTGGCGAGGAAAAACAGAAACCTCAGACAGATACTGGGGCTGTGTCTCATTCTGCGTACTTCCGTCAGTACACTGCTAATGTACACTGACAATTTACTGCTGTAATGCCCACTATTGATGGTATGTTAAAACACTTACCGGAAATGACGAGCGTGATGAACGTGACAAACGCAACACATGTGAACGCAATTTCCAGCCCGCTTTCCTGTTTGCAGATCGTATTCTGTCCGAACGGCCATGACAGTTGGTTTGAAATTCTCGAGCAGCCAGACCCACGTGACGCGTTTGTCCAATCAGCTGCCGGTCAAGGACTCCCTTCCACTTTGAAGTCAAGATGGCGACTGTTTAGTGTGAGTGAGATCGTTCCAGATTGAAATTTTTTACAGTTTTTAGAGGGTCATCCGGGGACCTTCACTGACTTTTTGCGTTATCTACACTACAGTATATACTTAAAACTAAGTGTTCAAAGTGTGCAAGTAGGTGTTTTGAGACACAGCCTAGCTCTTGGTGGGCAGCCATTGATCAAAAACATCACTTCATACTGTTACAAGGACTAGTGTTTATAGGGTACCTTTCGGTGTTCTTACTGATAGTGCTCTCATTTGTTACTTGGACTAAAATTCCTGTTGGTTTGTTTCTTTACAGTATTTTGTTTGTTGTCAGATGAAACGTCTTATAAAAAACAGGCCTGTTTTGCTCCTAATTATTCCAAATAATGCAATGTTCTGGGTGACTGAGCGAGTCTCTTCTTCACATTTGGATCTCAGATTGTGCTTTTAAACTTTAGCAGTGAAAGCACATAGTTATCTTTTTTATGGTAAGTGACAGGCAGTTAATGAAGG
>NC_048418.1:3527353-3529853 GCF_013103735.1 Etheostoma cragini | reverse complement strand
TTCCACCAGATGCATTTTTTTCTGTTTCTTTCCGCTTTCTTTGTGTTGGAATTTTAAATTCGGTGGATTTATGAGGTCTAGGCTCCTCAGATCTCTGCATGGTAAATTGAGACAGCTAGCTAGACTAACTGTCCATTCTGAATATTCTCTTGCACGACTGTTGCAGCGGCTCTGTGTGGAGCTTAGCGCCAACCAGGGCGATTCTGATTGGTTTAAAGAAAGGCCTTTAAACCAGAGCACGCTTTCCTCACATCCCCAAATGCTGTGTGGAGCAGCCAGACCCTCCTACAACGCGCTTTGGAGGAGGGTCTGGCTTAGCGAGACTAGGAAAAGACAGACACAAACAAAACCTAGATATTTACTGTGGGAGTATTTAAATGTACACATGTACATCTTAAATGATTTGACCAACAACAACAAAATCATACATACACACAAAAACTAGAAGTCACCATCATCATATTAACCTCATATAGAACTCAATGTGAACACACGTTAACTCAACATACATATTCATTTATCTCTTCATTGAACATTGTGTGTCTATTCTTCTCTTTTATGTAGTCTCCGCCCGCACACACACACATGCAAGCACATATGAACACACGCAAATACACACACGCCCGCGCATATCATGTGTGAATTGGTTTCTTCCACTTCTTTTTCACTGCAGGACATTTTAATACAAACAGATCAAGGTTCACCAGGTGCAGGTCCTGCTAAGCCCTACTCGTCTCATCCAGCTTTTCACTCAGCCAATGAATATTCATACTCCGGGTCCAATGCTGATTCACTGAGACTTCAATTTGTCTTCTTGGCCACGGGGAAAACAAATACATCCTCTGTACACACACACACACAGACACACACACACACACACACACAAGCGTGCACACACAACACACACACACACACACAAAAACATACATGTGCACTAAGATTTCATCTTCTACCCAGAAATTTTGGAAATGATAGATCTTGTAAAATAAAAAGGTTAGAAACTCTGTTGTATTTTTATTAGGATTGTATCCAACTATCTATCTATCTATCTATCTATCTATCTATCTATCTATCTATCTATCTATCTATCTATCTATCTATCTATCTATCTATCTATCTATCTATCTATCTATCTATCTATCCATCCATCCATCTATCTATCCATCTATCTATCTATCTATCTATCTATCTATCTTACTATCCATCCAGCTAGCTATCTGTCTCAATTCAATTCAATTTGATTCAACTCAATTTTATTTATAGTATCATTTAATAACAAGAGTTATCTTAAGACACTTTACAGATAAAGTAGGTCTAGACCACACTCTATAATTTACAATAACCCAACAATTCCAATATACCCACAAGAGGAAGCATTTAGTGCAACAGTGGCAAGGAAAACTTCCTCTTTGGCAGAAACCCTGGACAGACCCAGGTTTTGTGGGAGTCTATCCATCTATCTATCTATCTATCTATCTATCTATCTATCTATCTATCTATCTATCTATCTATCTATCTATCTATCTACCCATCTATCTATCTATCTACCCATCTATCTATCCATCTATCTATGGCTTTATGAACAGGAGGAAAGATTACAGCTTGTTTTTCAAAACAGTTCAGGCCTCTACTAGACACTTGGAGTGTAACAGTGCAACCCCATCTGAGTTTTAGTTACATCTGTGCTTCCCTTGCAAGGACAAGTCAAAAAACGTCTGTAGTCTGAGTGAAATCCAGGTGAATCTCACACTTACACACTTCTCATGTTATTGTCTTTAATAAATGAGAATATTGGGGTGCCCTGGTAACTCACCTTGTTGCTGCAGCAGCACAATACTTGTTTTGAAGGCAATCCACCAAATGTAGTATTATTATAGATCAATCTAGTCTCCAAATATTGTGTAATATTTTATATACAACGTCGAAAGCAAAAAAAATGTTGGTATTTGTTGTGTGTTTATTTATGGCAACATGAAGTCTCTTCTTTTCCACTTTTTCCAATACATATCTTGCTGTTATGTAACTGTATGTAAATTAAGATTTCCACTTTTTTTCAGTTGCTGGTCAGATGCTGGACATGTATTGGACAACATTTTATTTTATTTTTTTGTTTTATTGTTAAAAGGGACTACATCTCGCATTTTGTTGCACAACTCTGTGTGTTAGAATGACCACAGATGAACCTCTGAACCTCTTGAGCAAATCCATTTTCAAAAAGCCAGACCCTTTGTTGAAGCCTCAGTGTAACGTGCACGTCATGTTACATTTATCTCCACTGCTTGTCACCATTGACACCTGGCAGTGTTTTCCTTGGGGTTGTGATGAAGTGAGAAAAGAGCAAAGATCACGGCTGTGTTTCCTCCTGAAGCTCCTGATGAGGAAGCTGAGACCACTGAGCTGGACAGCTGAGTTGACTGCAGTAATCTGCAGGCTTGATATTGACCTGGTGATAATTGGTCTGCGGGCTTAATGAGCTTAGTTTACACGACTACCATAGATA
>NC_048418.1:3511119-3527343 GCF_013103735.1 Etheostoma cragini | reverse complement strand
TGTCAATATGGAAGCTTACCGCAGACTGAGGTATCAGATGCACAGAAGCCTGTTAATATTACCATCATTACCAGATTCTAGCATTGTTGTTGAAAAGGCCTCCTGTGTGATAAGATGGCCTCAGGGGAAGTTTAGGGGGTAAGCTGTTAATTTCTTTTCTCCTGTGTACACTGGGTCACAGGACAAGCTATGAGGAGACTATACAGTAACTGATGAAATTCAGGAAAAACCATTTAATAGGTTTCTTACATAAATATAGTTCATATAGTGCATACAACGGACATCTTTTTCTCACAGTTATGTCATTATAAGAAGTGCATCTCTTAATCAGCATGTATTGTTGAAAGAGGAACATCTTCTTGTTTCCAGTGTTTACATTTTATTAAAAACCCGTTGCATGGCAGGTGTCATTAATCCTTTAATCTTTCATAATGTATGACTACTGTAGAAACCATGTCTAATATTAAAGTACACATATATTAACGAGGATGTTACAACGGGACAATGGTACAGTAAATTCTTCAAAGTTGGAGCTTTCATGTAAAACACATGGATCAGCAAGCTTTTAGTGTACATACAGTTTATATTTTCTTATTTTAAATCCGATTTTTTGTGAAATCAGAGTTGTCTGAAGAGTAAAGACAAGGCAATAATGCAATGAGAAGGTGCTGTGTTGGGGACTGGGATGGTCATTTAATAATATTAATAATAATAATTTACAAGGTAAAGCCTTACATTGTTAGCAGCAGGCTTTTGTGTAGCACCATTTTGAATGTAACGTGACCTTGAGGACAGTGAACTCATTGTCATGTATGGACTGTATTTATTTAGCACTTTTCTAGTCATGACTACAACTACTCAAAGCACTTTTACACAGTACAGGAACAAATCACCATTAACACGCTGTGGCCAAGGCTGCCATACAAAGTGATCATTAAGTTTTACTTCTTCCTACTCCTTTTCGCACATGTGATAGAGGTATGTAAACACAGGAAAGAAGGGTACTTTGTTTGTTTTTTTTTCTCTCCAATGTTTTTAAACATTGTTTTATTATTTCTTTTTATTTTATTTGTACATACTTTCTCTTGCATGTTCGAAATAAAGATATCAATCAATCAATCAATCAATCAATAAAGATATCAATCAATCAATCATCCGATAAACACACTGATGGCGCAGCATCTGGAGCAATTGGGGTTCAATTTCTTGCCCAGGGACATGGCACTGCAGGGCCGAGGAATGAACCATGAGCTTTTGGTTGGCAGCCAACCGCTCTGCCATTTGAGCTACATGCGCATCATGTTTAAGAAAACACTTTGAGATGATTTGAGATATAATTTTTTTTTTTTTGGGGGGGGGGGGATTGTGGATGGCCAAACAACACCCAGGAGACCAGGGTTTGTGTCTTTCTTGTCCCGTGTGTCACTTTGAGTAAATGTTCATCTTCTAACCCCACCTATGAAGGGATGCCCAGAGCTTGAAAAAGCGGCGCCAAAGGGGTCCAAGCCAATTGTCAGTATGTTGGCGAGTTGGGAGTGAGAATGTCCTGCCATGGCACGTTATCCTGCTGAAAGTAGCCGAGACGTGTCAGTAGTCCTTGGGTCCTCTATTGTCCAATGAAAGCGCACCTCCCTCAGAATCCACAGACACTGAAACAAGTGTCAATAGCTCAGCATATGTCCAACCATCTATCACCGCGTCTGTCCTGCTTGTGAACACTGGTCTGTGTCGACCGTCCTTCAGCCGCTTACACCCTGAAAGACACAATGTGACCCGGTGGGACAGACACCCAAAACTTGACCCTCGCTCTCCATCCTATACACCACCACCACCACCAGCAGTTCTGGGGTGCTTCATATTACCCAAGTCCATGCACACACACAATCACACACTCACCCACCATGACTCGGCCATGAGGTCCCAGGCCACCTCCGGCCAGGTCCCAACCTCCCCCCCCCCAGACCCTCTCAGCTCATAGATCACTGCTGACACATCAGTAATTGAGCTGGGATAGATAAGGGCCAGTGGACAAGACCCCAGGGTCCTGACACCACTGAAAAGCCAAGAACAAACACTGTGTGTCACCACACACTCTGCATTCCCCAGTTGTTCTCTCGCTCCGTTTGCGGCTGTTGAAATTGCAACACAACCCGGAAGATTCCAAACCAAAACAGGGTCAGAAGTGTTTTCAAAGTTGTTTGGGTCATTTTAAAACCAAATCATAGCAATGTAAATGCTGTAAAATGGACCAAAAAACTGCCCAGAACACGATGACGGACAGGCTGGCATGCCGTCCTTTACAAAGAGGTGAGTTACTGCATTTAGGGAAGGACTCAGATGGTTGACTGGCTACAGTAGCTGGAGTCATTCCTTCTGACGCTCCATGAACACAAACGTCAGCCAAATGAAACTAAAAGTAATGACATTGTAAACATGACAATGCTGGGTTGAGGTTAGCTCAGCAATTTAATAAAAGTCGGTGTGCTTGCCTTCTGTTTTTTGGGTTTGGGGTAAGGTTGGCAGAAAACTATTTCATTTTGATAATGCAACCATAATTCAAGTCATTAATGAGGTAAAATGCCGTCTATTTGCTGCTTCTACAACGTAAATATTTTCACATCATTTTAAATTGAATGTGTTTGTTTCATTTAATCAATTATACAAAATAATCATTAGTTTTAACCAAAACACGGTATATATTCCCACTAGTGTTTAAAGTTGAAAAGCCAGTAAGGCTAAAAGAGAATCGGGGATGGGGGGGGGGGGGGGGGGGGGGGGGGGGGGGGGGGGGGGGGGGGGGGGGGGTTAACTAAAAAGAGAGAGAGAGAACACGTTGTTAGCAGGACATACAAGCGTGATAAATTTCCGTTCGTCTTTTGTCAGTGAATACGTCTGGGCCCATATGCTGGACTACAAAGCTATGTGAAAGCAGCGTTTAAAAAGCCAGGCCTACCACATTAAAGCCTATAACAATCTCTGTTCATGGTAAGTTATCACTCTCAATTAATCACCTCTCACAATAGGATTTCTGATGTGTTCAAGCCCCCTGAAAGCTGCAGGTCAGGGTGAGGGCAGACTGACTCTTAGTTCCCCATTCTCCATCCACTCACTCCCGTTTCACTTTATCACATCTCTGAGCCGCGGCCAACTGAAGCGCCTTTACATTTTTCTTATTCCTCAAGCTCTCTGTAAGACTGAGAGAGTCAAGCATCACACACCCCAAAACAAACACAGAGAGATAAATGTAAGTGTGAAGATGTGGGGCTTTATGTGAAGCAAGGGCCTCAGTGGTCTGATTGACTGACTGGCTGGATGGCTGGCTGGCTGGCTGAGAGCCTTTCTGCCTGATTAAAACCCCTCCCTGGTCATTCCGCTGGGGCTGTGTTAGCCTATGAATGGTATTGTATTGTTAGGGCTCTCCCCATTCCTGCACTGCTGAATGGGTTTAACCACTGGTTTAGATTCAGTTACACGGTTTTGGTTGAAAGTGTCCCCCTCCCACCGCTTTGGACTCCATGGTTCCCTTGACTGACCTGTTTAGAAGCTGCCTTAGAAATGTCATGTCGGCCCTCCCATGGGCCGGACCCGACATTCACTTTGATAGGTAACAAAAAAATGACTTGGGATGGGATTAAAACCAATGGCTCTTTTTAACCACAATGAATTGCCATGATATGGTGGAACACAACAGTGATGGAGGACTTTGAAGTGGAGGATGCGGTGATTCACTTCTTTGCCGTATGTAGGGCTTTGGTGGAAAGTTAAATGTCAGAAACAGAAAAAACTGAAAAAACTGAAACAGCTTCTGAAAATGAAAGTTTTATAGCAGAGATGGGAAGTATTGGAAACTTTTATTAAGAATATAGAGATGTGATCTCCACAGTGAACATAGCACACCCTTCTTCAGACATTTGACATTGTATTTTAGGATGCCTAAAATATTCTACAAAGACACTGTAATTCCAGGCTGAATTAAAAAGCTTCCAAAAGGAATACAAATGCAAGGAAGACCTGGTTGAAATGGCACATTTCTCACCTTATACACAACAAAAGTAAGTCTCTACACTGCATTGATCTGAAAATACTGAATATGATGTGTATTTTAAAAAATACACATAAAAACAAGATTTTAAAAACAATGGTAGGAAAGGACGTTAAAAAAAAAAGATGTTCTTTTTAAACCATAAAGCATACCTTAGAGTCTTTTTCTTACACACGTATACAACTGGTCACAGACCACCCTAAAATAGCTTAGAACATTGAGAACAAATTACAGAAGTTAGAGAGTTTGACAAATTCGTAATGGGGTGGAGATATCAACGTATTTCACAAACAAGTGGTTTGTTTTTGGCCAGGAGTGTAGGAGAATGCCGTTTCACACATTAATTGCATTAGTTTTTTTCGGCTCAACCGAAGTGGAAAAACAATGTTAATTAAACAGGAAGTCAAGTAAAGTCAATGACGATTCAGGGAAAAGTTAGTTTGGGGCCACAGTGGGAAAGTTGGGTGTTCACAGATATCACGGAGCATCACAAACACTTGGGACATTAGCGGATGGTGAATTAATTTTGCTTCACTCTATAGTCTTGGATGTCAAGCTCTTTGGAGGTGTTCAATCTATTTATCATGAGAATGAGGAGGAGGAGGAGGAGAACGGTCCTGCCTGTTGACCGGCTGGTCCGTCTGTCCAACACACAAGAGTGTTGCACCCAGAGGATAATCCCTGATGTTCACTAACCTCTGAACTTCTGTCTACTGCAGTCTGCGACCATCAGGTCATTGTTTACTGGTTTGCATCAGATAATCCACAAATCTTACAAATGTAATGGCCAGTGGTCAGCGACTTTCATTTTGTATGTATAATTTAATCTTATCAAATTTAAAATGACAATAGCAAGAGGAAATTAAAAAAAAATTGAAACACCTTTTCACCCAGAAGTGATGTCTGTATGGTAACATTACCAACGCCATCGCAGAAAACTAAAACATGCTGAGGGAATAGATGTCTAATGCTGCTGAGTCCAGCTCTCCCTGCTTCTTCATTTCAACATTATTTCATTTTGTATTTTTCATAATTATCAAGTTATTTCCTGTCTTTATTTCCTTACCTTTCTTTTTTTGTTGCACGGTACATCACCTTGTAAGGCTGGTTTTGAAAGACTCTTTATAAATAAAGTTGACTTACTTACGTATTTACATATTTACTGTTGTTTTAGATTTTTTTAGTTTTTTATACCATATCATAGACCTGGATAGTGACAATGCTTACACATTTATTGTGGACACACAATTGGCAGTTATGCCAAGCACAGTTCATTTATAATGAGCCAGTGCATTACCCAAAATCTTTAAGAGACAATTGCTTCACTAAATAGTGAGTTCTCCACTGACGTTCTGTGCCACTGCTGCCCGTGTTTGACTGGTAGAATGAAGAGTAGAGTAACCTCTAGCTTCAACGACTTGAAGACTGGGACTGGGACTGTGTGTTAGCAACAGCTCACAGACACACAATGAGGGGCATTTAGCCCGTTTAGAAAAGACAAAGGCTTTGGATATAGTCTCTGTGGAACTGTATTTGGACGTCAAAGAGCCCTTTGCTCCGTTGTAAGACTTTCCCAACACAAATAGTCCAAAAAAACAAATAGGCCCAACAATTTGGTTTATTTATGGCTCCTTGAAAGAAATGAGGACTCGCAAAGAAGATCTCACTTCTAAGAACAATAACCAAAAGTGTTTCCCTAATAAAAGAAATTCAAGTGTACACTCACTCACTCACTCCCTCACTCACTCACACACAGAGTCAGTCCCAAAGAAATTCCCCTCAGTCCCCCTGTGCGTTACAATGCGACAAGCCTATAATCAATTAGCTGTTCTCTCTTCATGTGGCTGTCAATTAGGCTGGCCAGTGATTGGGGATATGACTGCTTTATTAGCTGATCCAACTGCCCTCCTCCTCCGCTTACTACATTACTTACAACTAGTAACCTAATAACAACACTTTTACTTGACATTTATTAGACAGATGCATCCCAGTCCAACTCTCAGCACCACAGGACAGCACCTCAACACACCAGCACCCATTTGACTTGTGGACTGTGTAGAGAAGGCCCTTTGCTTGGTGTTTTGTCAGCACTCAAATCTGCATTACCAATGGCTTTATTACATTTTCTCCCAGCTTATTCAGGGTGGTAATATCAACCCAGTCTGTATTAGAAATCTCTTTCAGTATGGAGCCTCCCCTCGCAGAAAAGAAAAAATTGCTACTGTGTGTCGAGCAGACTTTTGTGAGTATCTTTATTCTAATAAGGCCATCTCATATATATTTGGTTACAGTGATAAAATATTTAATTACAATGAACACCTTGATGTCTATGTAGATGTCTATGTTTTTTTTTTTGTAATGAGACTAACAAAGAGAAACATTGATCAGGCATTTGTGCTGGATTTATATGAAGCATTCTGCCATGTTAACACCCGGGTGAGTTTAGTCGATGTCTGAGAAGATACTTCCTGTATCACTTCATCAGGATTATCTCGGCCTGGGCTTGAAGACTACACTTTATTTTTTTTTTAAGGGCCCATGATATGAAAACAAATCACTTTTTTTCTGGGAAATGGGGTGTTATTTTGTGTCTCTGGTGCTTCTACACACATGCAAACTTCCAACATCCATGCTGTTTTGAGTGAGATACAGGTTTCTGAATGCATCCTGCCTCCAGTCTCCGGGTGAGCTGTTCAGCATCCGCAGGGCCGTCCACGTCATCGGCCGAAACGACTGCTCCACACTGCTCCAACACACACGAGTTCACCATAATCTACAAAATAACCACTTACATGTCCCTGTTCTGCAGGTATTCCACGCAATGTTAGAAGTGCCCCTCGTTTAGAAGAAGTCTCCCAGCTAATCCTGCCTTGTACTGACCAAAGTTGGAGCGCAGGAGCTAGCTGGTGGGATCCTTATCTGGCTACTGCGCATGTGCGACTACCAACAAAGAGAGTACAGAAGTGAGATGTGTCACACTGTAGTTAAAACAGAGAGCTCAACACATAGGGTGAAAAGAGGAGCTGCAGCAGTGTGCAGTACAACAATAACATAAGGTGTTTTTGAAAATGTAACCATTCTAAATACAATCAAGAACCTGAAAATGGGTGCTTGAACAGGAAATGGGCTGGATGGAAACCAATGCAGGCTGGGAAGGTTCGGACACACGTTGGTGGGGATTACAACATGTTTCAGAAACTCTTTAGTTATGTGGAATTTTTTTCTCCAAATTGCTTAAAGATGAATTACCAGGAAGGAGTTGCTTTAACGAAGTAAAAACCCCGGCCCACTGTAATGCTCTGTGGTCTTAAACCACAAAGCACATTGTAACAAATGAAAATGGTGTAAATTAAATGCTTGTTTGTTCATCTTGGCTAACATTTACAACTCCAAAACTGCATTAATATCAAAAGATGAGAAATAAAATATGGTAAAAACAATGAAAAAATATACTTAAGTTTTACATTAATGCTTTGTGAGTCCTTTTGGCTGCTATACTACATCAGTGAGTCTCCATGGAAACTGACTTTAGGTATATTTTACAGCCTGTTGAAGCGGCTCAGGAGGGTTTCCCACTTCACGTCTGCCTCTCCTTTCACAGCCATACTCTATTGGTCTGCAAGAACAACACATATAGTGTCGGCACCGAGGCTCGCTGTAAAAGTAATTGGTTTCATTGGAAAGTGGATAAAAAGCGGTGGCTGGTTGTGGAGGGCTTCCTGCCGAGTTTGACCGCTCCTGGGTTAATCACAGTCCCTCTGAGGCTGGAAGCGTTCCCAGTCGGAACTGGCCACCAGCCACTGGGAGCTCTGGCTCACAGCGCAGCCGGCTGGGGATCAGCTGCAGGAAGAGAGGAAGGAAACGGGTTTTGCTTAACCTAATGACAATGACAACAATTGTTTTTCCTCCTATTACGCCTACAGCGTAATATTTTAAACATAGACACACACGTATAGACACACATATTCCCCTAACACATGTAGTTATTAAGGCTTTTTGTTGCCAACCTGCCAAGAAAATTCTTATCAGTAGCTTGTTTTTACCATGTGGTTCTATAGGTGTCTAATAAAACCTGCCAATTCATCCACGGCCAAATCCTCCGAGGGCCTGTGTAAAAATAGTGAAATATTTTTTTTTTCCAATAGTAGCTTTGGAGATCTCTAACTGGGGGTTGTTAGGAGTTCTGAATCCATTCAAGCCATTGGTCTCTTATTTTTTTAAAGGATTCTGGGTGAAGAATGGATTCTAAACATTCAATTTGAGATAAACCCATTCAGAAAAACTGTTTCACAAGACACTACAGTAATGAGACCTACTATGCACATGCTCAGTATAATTACCATTCTGCATGTAGAGAAGGAGCAGGAGCCCAAGGACACTTCGACACGGGACTGCAGGGCCAGGGATTGAAACCACCAACCTTTCAATTGGCAGGCAACGGCTCTACCACTGAGCCACTGTCGCCCCTTTTATTGTGGGCTCACTATATAATAATGAGATTAGAATCTATTAATGTGGCTGTGTGGACCTGTTCTACATGAGGTGAAGGTGAGGTTTGAGGTGCTTCATCTGTGGTAGTCCTGGGACTGAGATGCATAAAACTCTCAAAAGTCAATCACAAAGGTTACCAGCAGCTGGTGTCCCTTTTCTGAGAACGTAGATGATGCAATGCTGATCAACATGCTACATGAGAACTGGAAAGATGGCGGTGATCATTGTCTCGTTGCTGGAGCAGGAGAAGTTAATCTGATCATGCCCATTGCATGGAATGCTGTGTTTCCTTGTAGTGACACAATGTTAAGATCTATAACATGAACAGTGCTTTCTGCTGGAACAAAGTAGTTCATGCTTTTCAGCACCGTTCTCCTCTTGCTCCTCTGGCTGTTCTGCAGATAGGACTAACAACAATCTGCTTCCTCAACCTCCACAGCTCCTCTGACATCCTCATCCGATTAAGGCCCCCTAGTCCATGCACCCACAGTAGTGATGGAGATCAACATTTGATTCAGAGAAGTGATAAATACGGTCAATCAACCACTTCGATCCAAGGTATTTGAACATCTTCACTTGGGGTGAGGAGTAGGTTCTTAGCAGGAAACTGATGGAGTGCAATAAAAGCCACTTTGATCCAAACATGTGGCCAAGCTAATCGTGAGTATGAGTACAAGATGCGCAGGACCAATGATCAGACAAGATGAAAAGACACAGGGTAATTACTGGGACAAGTACTTCCAGTGCCGGCCCTATCTATTCAATTCAATTCAATATTATTTATAGTGTCATTTCATAACAAGAGTTATCTCGAGACACTTTACAGGTGTAGGTCTAGAACACACTCCATAAGGACCCAGCAGTTCCTCCAGAGCAAGCAACAGTGCAACAGTGACAAGGAAAAACTTCCTTTTAGGCAGAAACCTGGGACAGACCCAGGTTCTTGGTAGGCGGTGTCTGACGACCGGTTGGGGTTAAGATGAAGAATCTGGAATAACGGATTTGGTAGCTGAAGAGGCAATCATACAATCATCTAACATCAGCTCAAACATGAGGACAGAGCAGACAGGTAAGTTACCGGTGTAGTCTTCAAGCATTCCAACACTGATTCCCTTAAAATTCCATTTAAATATGACAGATCAAGTTAATGTGTCATGTTTCAACTATAGATTTTAGGTAAAGAAGGGCTTAAGGAGTCATTTTTATTCAAACCTAATGGCTTGAATGGATTCAGCTCCCCTAAAAACCCTAGTTAGACATCTCAATAGCTAATATTGGTAAAACAAAAATTTAAAAAAAGATTTCACTGTTTTTACCCAGGTCCTCTGGGCACCTCAACTTTGATTGGCGTTTGGATAAATTGGGATGTGTTACTAGACACCTTTAGGAACACATTGTAAAAAACGTTTTTGGTAAGAATTCTTTTAGCAGATTGGCAGAAAAAATGCCTAACTGTCCCTAACTATAACGTCAGATGGAGAGCTATTGTGTGGAAATGGCGGAGTGATATTTTAAGTAAAGCGCCTGGTGTGCTCAAATGTCTCTGGGTGTGCTGTCATCATCGGCTGTCATGCTGATTTGAGCACGATCGAACTGTCTTTTGACCAATCAGATTGTCTGATCGGATCTACGTCTTGTATAATTTATAGGATAGAATACAAGAACAAATACATAAACAATAAAGATAAAAAAACACAAAGGATAGAGTGTACGTTTAAACCTATTTACACAAATTGGAAATAAAAATGTACAAATAGTTTTTATGAAGAAGAAATTAAAACCTTTTTGCAAGCTGCACTTAGTGTAGTATGGGTTTATTGTGGTTGCCTGTTACTTTGAGTTGAATCATGAGTATTAAAACACATTCTGTCCTCTATTTCAAGCAGACATGTGTCTCTCTGGAGGATTGCCACTTGTTAACGCTAAGAAATTGATTTTTTTTTTAGAGGATGATGGGTAATCTGGGTTTATTCTAAATGGAAAACACCCACAAAGTGCCAAAAAATGTCCTTCAAATGTTTGACCAACACTGAGTTTACTTTGCAGTCTTCCCAATCTGACAAACATATACGTTTCAACCCCACAAACGGAGTATTTTATGCGTGCAGGCTTTTGTTTTTGATTGATTTGACATCCGCATAATGCTGACTTTCTCCATCCCATCGGCTGACTTAAACGGCCTTTTTGTGCCACTCGACTCCCTCACACACACACAGCTGCATTTGTCTTGCAAATCCATCCCCGCTGCGCCGCGTTCAGACGAGGAAAAGAGAGCAGTCGGACGTCAGTGAAGTTCAAGCCAGCGAACAAGCGGAGAGGCTGTTCCATAGCAGTCGCTTTGTCGATATCAAAACGGAGTGCTGGTGAAAAATGATGCATGCTTTTACACATCTGAATCCTGGCAACTGACAGAGCAAGGGATGGGCATTGGGAGGGAGGGCGGGGTGGGGGGGATTAAAAACTAAAACTAAACTTCCCTGGAGGCTGAAGTTGAACAAAAGAGCCCCAGTCTAAACGGGTTGAGTGTCTTCTAGCGCACGACGGGGATCAGCAGCGCAGAATGTAGGAGATGGATGGAGACCCACACGTACAAACGGCCGTGACTGAAATTAGCATATTTGTAATTTATCACTTTTTTTGTTGAGTTATTTAGGGATTTTTTGCAGAAGTAAAAAAAGAAAATGGATCATTTGTCAACGCGTGCGGGTTGCGAGCTGGTAGACCTTTTCTACAGAACAGATGAATGACTGCTAAAAGCCTGAGCTCACTTTTCTGTTTCCCTGAAAAATGCAACAAGTGCTTAGGCCACTTATTTATTATAGCCTATTTATGAAGGCTATGTATTGCTTTTTGTCTCCTGTCTTGAAATCAGCACAGTCTGCTTCATTTCCATATCTTTTCAATGGTGCTGCTTCGTGAATAGACTGTAATATTTCATGATGGGGCACGCAAAAGCTGTGCACAATGCCTCTCATATCCACTCGGCTTTCATCCGCAACAATGATCATAGCAAGACGTCTTTACGGCTAATTCATTCAAAGGCGCATCTCCCGTCCTCCGGCGCGGAGGTCAGCCCGCCGTGTTCCGTCCACCAGGGGGGTTTTCAAAGGCCAGAGGCGGCCAGCTGGCCCCGTCACACGACGCCACACACACACACACACACACACACACACACATACACACACACACACACACACACACACACAGTTTCCAAAACTTTTCTCTAATCAGACCAAATACAAAGTCAAGGCTGGGTACTACTTATTTGACTATCTGTCTGCAACACCTAATTTTCAGCGCATCGATGGGCCAGATTGACACACACACACACACACACACACACACACACACACACACACATACACACACACACACACACACACATAAGTTTTACTTCCACACACTGTAATAACAGCGTGTTATTTTGTTATTTCAACATGTAGTGTTGAATATTTTCGTTAACCTGATGATGTCCCACATTAGACATGCGAGCGAGCTGACATTGATGCATTTACAGTTTTCATCGGAGTTTTCGTCTCCGACCGTCTCCACTGACGCTCCATATTGGAGGCATTTTCAAATAAACTGGTCCTATTTGTTGATACGGCACGTCACATGTCTCCGGTGTTCTCATTGGAGGAGTGACATGCAGCCAAGCCAATACATTACTCCAGGGCGCAGCAGAGGCACCATTACGCAAAAAGTCGAAACTGGAAACAAGCCACCAGCTTTTACGCATGAATGCACTGCAGTAGACAATAGAGTAAATAAGCACAATGTCACATCTTTTGGTAATTCCTTGGTCAAATTTTAACTTTCTTAGAAACATTTTAGGCATTTGTTTTGTAGACTGCGGTCCCGATTGACGACGCATGTAGACTAAACACTATTTATCATGAGCAGGATTCAAAAGGGACATTTCTGACTAACTGATCTTATTTTATCCTAGAATTAAAAATGTACTTCGCACGCACTCACTTCAGTTCTGGGTCTGTCCATGCGTTGCCATGGATATCCATGCGCCAAAAGAGTAGTCCTTTGGAACACAGCCAAAGTAACGCATCTCGCTCCAAGTTCAAAACTATAAAGTAGCCTAATCTCCCTGAAATGTACGACAGTGCGTGTCATTTAGAAATAAGCTGCTCATGTGATGAGTTACCCACTAAATCTTCTTCCTTAGCCACGCTGGTTTTCTCAATGGGAAAGCTGCTCGTGCGCCCCAGAGCCACTTGTTGCCGGCGCATAAAGTTGGAGCAAGTTAAATATCCCGGAAAGAACACAACTTAGTATGTCAAGGGCTTTATGGGGACAAAAGACCAGCGCCTTACCATATGCTTAATGGCTACAGCCCTCCATCCTTTATTAAAGGCAAAAACGAGGTCCTTTAAAAGTTGGAAAGGCTCCTTTATTTGAGTTAGATGGAGCACTTGCGCACAAAACCAGAAGCGCGCATTGCCATTGACTCGCCCCCTTTCTCTGTCTTTCAGGAGTCTGAAGCGGCCACCGTCATCGCCCGTTTCACTCCAACATAAGCTTTTCATCACCCGGCTTTGTTCTCGTTGAAAGTAATGCTGCGAATCAAAGACATGACAATATTTTCCATCAGCTTGGAGACCCTGGACAAGAGCCCTCGAGCTTTGGCAAAAATCAGGGCCGGTTATTCATCCTGTCACTCCGCACCTGTGGTCCCGCATTCAAAGTATACAAACCTGCCCCTATTAACATTAATTATTCACAAACAACACAAAGGCTGAAATAGAGCAGGTTGAAGTCTGTTTATGGCTCCTAAATGTTTTATTCCTCTGAAGATGTGCCCAAAGCTTTTTTTTCTTTCCCTCGTTTGCTACCGAGTGCCTGTCTCTCTTTCAGCCTTAAGTAGCCCTACAGTTTGGATTTTACAATCGCAGCATCTGCTTAATCTTGCGGATAAAAATATGACACAAAACATTGCTAATAAAGGATGTGTTAAATCCCGGTAATGAGTGATCAACGCTGGAAACAATGGGGGAGGATGGTGAGGGCCGTATGGTTCCAAGGGCACCCGGCACAGTTTCCTCTCTTGTGGAGAAAAGCGCCAGGTGATGGCAAGAAAGTCGCCTTCCGAGGATGAGAACACACCAAATCCACCTCCTTTCTCTCCTTGAAAAAAATAGAAGACATAAATTTAATTGCCTTATCAAGGCGCGGCGAAAAGAAGTGGCTGTTAATTGGCTCGGGGCGCACAAAACAAACGCAGGGACATGTTTAGCCTGGCTGGCCTACCATGCGCTTTCAGCCCGGTGTCACGTCATTGAAAATGTGTTTTATTATTGCAAAAACGTCACATGCTTTACAGTTGCCATATTGTGTCCTGGACAAAGGCTGATGGAACATTAAATACGTGGAAACAGTGCCAACCCGTCTCGAAGACACTGCAAGGGCCTCTCTCTTTGCTTGCTTTTAGGCAGCTGTTGGGCAGGGGACAGGCGTCAGGACATGAAAAGAAACCAAGTTTGAACTACCAGGTGCATCATCGGGGAACACGAAGGAGACCGATCTGTTGCAGCTGGACAAGGAAGCGCTCATAAAGATGCAATTTAGATTGGAAGGTCACGTCTGAAAGTAAAAAGGCGCACGGGAATGAAGAATGATCCCAGCCACCTCCAATCCCTTCCACACATGTCCTTGTGCTTCGTGCTCTGTCAATGCGACTACAGCACACACATGTTGGTCACCACAGATCAGACTCTCTGCTAAGCACGTCTGAGCGTACGAGCGCCCGCATGCCATGGATCTAAGAGTCTGGGCAGGGCAGCCTCACAGCTGGCACAGTGATGCCATGTTGGGCGGGAGAAAACCCAAAGAGTCAGAAGTACTAGTAACGACTCCACGGGCTGTGTTTCCGAAGAGAGATAATCTGAAAATCAAGCCGATTTGAGGCTGTAGTTAGAGCGTCTCTCCCAGCGCCCTAACATACGGGCTTAAAGCGGATTTGACAGCATTAGAGGCGATACTTTCTCATTAAAATCAAAGCCGTTTAAGTAAAGCTTCACACCTTCTCTGGTGCCTTTTTTATGTGATCGCAGAAGTTTTAGAGCCGATGGCCTGGTTTTTATTTGTCCTTTATTTCCTTCGCTCCAATACACAAATTCAAAGCCACTGATGCGTAAAAGTGCCTTTTTCTGCATAGTACTTACAGTATAACTGAAACGTCTCTAAAGCTATGCAATGGAGATCCAAAAAAGCAAGAAATGTCTCTGCACGAGAGAAGGAAAATAACTCATTAACAGCCACACATTCCCCAATGAGCTGGGAGAAAAATATGGGACTTGGCTCATTTAAAAAGTGTCCCTTTGGTCATTTATGTAATTTATTAAATACAATCCAGTGGAACTGTGTACCTTTTTAAAAACGTTCAAATTCCAGTTCAGCTGACGTTTATTTTCAGGGTTAAAGCACCCGAGTCAGATTACTAAGTATTTAAGTAGCCTTTGAGCTCTTTGAACAGTGAGTGTTAACACTAGATGCAGTATAATAAACCAAATTACTGTACGTTTCAATAAAATGCAATGAATTTACTGTTACATTATTTATATATTGGAGGATTGTTTCCATGGAAATACTATAACACACAAGCTACTCAATTACTAAAAAATAAAGAAGCCTTTAAAAAAAAGAAAGTTTGCGTATGTCTAGTTATAACCCTGTTCCTTGTTTGGTATTTGTATCCATTGTGGGTCTGTAATGTATAGGAATGCATCGTGATCTTAATGACAGACTAACAGCCATCATCAGATACAGAGTGGATCTGAAATATATAATAAAGCACAAGTATAAGGTCATATGGAATGAAGGTGATGGAGTTCTTCCAGTGAGTAAAGAGCCGGAGTCACTCAGATCTTCTGTAAACTGCTTTCTAAACTGTTGATGTCTTCTTCATGACGAAAACTAAAAACTCAAGTTACATTTATTTTATTGAACGTGCAACCCACCACTGTGTAATATGTAATTATTGTTATGTTTTTTTTCTCAGAATTGACTTTGAATGTCCGAATTTCCAACGTTGGTCTATTCTGATTTTTTTTCTGTCTGGACATGACTTCAGATTTAAATTTATAAAATCAGACTAATCAGATTTGCTTCTCCCTCGGAATTGTTACTTTCAGAACTCAGATGTTATGCTAAGAATGCTTAGCTTGATCACTAAAACAATAGGCTAGTAGAACAGAGGTGAAGAGGAGAAGAGAGCCAAATGTGGAACATTCCCGTCACTCCGCGGGCCCGTCCCAGCAGCGTGGTCCGTGCTCCGGGTCGCTGTCTGCCCCGGAGAGCGCCCTGTAGGTGTGAAGGCGCGCTGCCTGTCTATGTTGTGAATCGGCGTTCTTTTTAGCTCGGCGCCGAGCCCTTTCTCAACCAAATCACGGCTCTTGGCGTGGCCCTCTAATGTCCAGGCCTGCGGAGAACTAAAGGAAAATAAAACCTGTCAGACAGCAAAATGGTCGTGTCCTTTAAAGCCTTGCCAAAAGCCCATAGCGGAGTGACAAGATAGCCGGGAGTATTTCAGCCGGTCCCTTCCGCTTGGCTGCGAGCGCACCAAAGGATGTTGAGGGGCGCTCCGCGCTCCGCGCACTAAAAAACCATCAACGGCACAAAAGCGTTAAGGTGCGAGGAAACTACAATGCTACCACTGTTTTAACCCCCCCCCCCCCCCC
>NC_048418.1:3506902-3510928 GCF_013103735.1 Etheostoma cragini | reverse complement strand
GGGGGGGGGGGGGAACTCTTGGAACCTTAAAGTTAAAAACCTAAATAATGTGGCATCCTAACAAATACATAAATACATGCAAAACAGATATACCCGATTGTTGGCTGTAAAACACACAGGCCGACAGAATCCTCTGAAAGGCTAATAGTTATGATAAAAAAAATATGAGCTAGCCCACCTGTTGTGCTGAAGGTTTTTAAAAATCCAAACTTCCCCAATCCTAACAGCGTATAGGCTACTTGCAGCAGTGCTGTGCATGTCGCCTCAGCCTTGTTTGCAGCTTCTTTGGGGGGCCTCACGGTTCATATATGCATGCGGCAGTGTGTTGGCGGTGCGGGGCGTGGGGACACATGTTGGAGGGATGCCGCTGTACCACGGGAAAATCTGGCCCGGCAGCACCTGGCAGCACAGAGGAGCATTCAACAGCTCCCCACCATACTGCTGCACGCCAGCGTGCGCTTTAAACACCTTCAGCTGTTGTGAGTGAACGCTGTCTCCTCATTAGCATCTCATTTACATATTTATGTCACACAACATCGGGGCCGTATTAGTTTGGGTTAACTGTGGGCTTCCCTCTCTAATGGTCACTCCTTCAGACTGTTACAGTGAAAAGTAGCTTTGCTGAAAGGTTTCACCTTACACAGTGGGTGCGCACTCACCCATAGGTGTTATCACCCCCCCCCCCCACCCCATCAAAGCTGGTCTTTATGATTCCTAAGTTATGATTCCTTTTTAAGGTTTTCGTCGCATTTTCAATGTTTTTGCAGACAATTGCACAAATTATTATTATTATTATTTTTTTAACATTTATTGTTGTCTTTTGAGAGTTGTCTTTCCAAAGCTCTAGCCGCTTTTTCCATTTTTTTTAAACATATATTTTTAGATCTTTTAACTAACCCTAACCCTGTTTTTAAATGCACAAGCTCCCCCCCCCCCCCCCCCCCCCCCCCCCCCCATGTTGAACCCAAAGTTACGCCATGTTAATGAGGCATGATTCCAGTGATGAACTAGCTATCCTGCTCCTGATTGGTGGGAGTGATTGGTCCTTCAGGGTCTTTTCTACGTTCCTCTTTTTTCTTCTACCTTCCATTAAGATCAGAACTCAAGGTGTTCCCTGGCCGAGGCCTTTGTCCGTCCATCCCTATTTACTGTGCAGACTGAAAACTGTGGGACGGTGTCGAGGCTTTGTCAGTTCTTGGTGATACCTGGCGGCTCTGTCCTTCCTATTGAGAGGATCTGGACTAACATTCCAGCAGAATCACTACACATTCATACATGGGACATATCTCACCCCCGTGAAAATGCACCAACTGAAATAATTAACAGTCCTTTATGCACTTTCTGCCCAATAAAAGCACAAGGCACACATCTTCATATGTTCTGGGAGTGCTCTCCTGTTGGTCAGTTCTGGAACAATGTTGCATCCAAGATGTCCGCCTTGATCAAAGTCACTGTGCCTTTTACTGTCGTCGTTTTGATTCTGAAGGATCTGTCAGCCGTTCAGCTCCCCAGAACTCAAACACGTGCTCTAGGCTATTTGCTGGATTTACTGCTGCGAAGAAAACGAGTGCAACCTGTTGGAAACCACGTCATGACTTCTCTGACTGTACATGAACCCTTTCCTTTTTGGACGTAATGTGTATGAAAGCAAGGAAGACAGGGGGGGAAACACACACTAAAACGGGGGGGTCGTCCCTTTTAACATCAAACACTTAATTTCCAGCATTCTGGGGAATTCTTGTGCAACAATTTGTGCCTTTTCTGGATCCCCTTACGTTGCAAATGTTAGTATTTATGTAGGCCTATATAAAAAAGCAAAATTCTCCTGTATTGTTCAAAACGTTCTCCATATTCAAAACATCATACATTTTTCGGGACAATTTTAAAGTACATCACAACAACAAATATGAGAAAAATCTCCAAAATGAAAATCTACATTTTTATTTTTCTCCTGTTGTGTTCAAGTCTCCTCATCATATTACTGAAGAGCTGATGACAACATAGACTTATGATTCAATATGAGAAGCATGTAGTTGGACACAAACACGAAATATAAATTTATGTTTTTGTTAGTATGGATTGAGTAAATGCGCTCAATCCATTCAGCCTCTTTTTCCTTATTTTACATCTATTTTGTATAAGCTGTATTTGTTTCTGTATTTATTGTTTATTTTATATTAATGTCCAATATGTTTGTTTGTTAACCAGCAACCACCATCAAGGCAAATCCATTTGCAGTTACTTGGCAGATCACCTTTTTCCTGTTTTCTTTTCTGTCACGTCTCTGAAGGGAACACGTTGTCTTCATGTGTTAAAACCGTCTGCTGCTAGGCTGAACGTGCTGATGCTTGACATCTTGTTTCACATTTGACCAGATTCAAAAATAATAAAATATAGCATGAGAAATAAAAGAATGAACGTTTTTCTCTCATTAGTAAGTGCTTTTATTTGCAGATTGAATATAAATATAAATCATTGTGCAACAATATAAAAATATGTTCTCTTATTCATTGCGATTAAATTAAAACATATATTATCACTTGTGGGAGAAAAATAAATACATGATTGCCAGTTGCCTGAATTACAAAAATAAAATTATCAACATGATAAAACTATTTACAACATTGAATACAATATCGGGGAAAAAAGGCGTACAGTAAGCTCACATGGTGTTCACATTTTTCTTTTGCATTGCGCCTTTCGAGCGCACGTTAACGTCAACATGATCAACGTTACAGTCTTCGCAATTACGTGCGCAAACGTGCGTAAACGTGCATTGATGTGCGTTTTACAGGACAAGTTGCAAGGACTCGGGTGTTTTTTTGTTCAGGCCACCAGGCCGAAAGGAGGCTCGTTTTCAATGTCTGTGAGGCCCGATTTGCTGTGCAGTTTTCGGGGGTCTTCCGGTGTCCACACCTTGGCGGTGCGGATGATGTTCTGCTCCCGGAGTTGCTTTTCATCCGACCAGGACAGAGAGTGCCCGGCCAGGGGAGGCAGGCCGTAGTCCGGGTCGCTGGGGGAGGGAGACCCTGGGAAAAGAAAAGGGAAGAAGAGCGTTAAAATTGCTTCATAATGCATGAATCCTAACTATTACGTAACAGTTGTTGATCTTTTAATATCAAGCCCCGTCACCATTTATGTGTACTTCTCGGGGAGAAGAAAAATCTGAATTTATAGATCTTTATGGTCTTAAATTGGACCTACTTGTTCCTCTGTGACAGATGATGACCTTTTTGGGTTGCGCGTGCGTCTCGCTGCTGGAGTTTCGGATGGGCAGATCGGACTGCACGAGCTCGGCGAGGAAGTTGATGTAGCCGATGGCGAGCCGCAGCGTGTCCACCTTGGACAGTCTCTTCTCGTAGGGCAGGGTCGGGATGTGCGAGCGGAGTCCCTCGAACGCGTCATTGATGGACTGCATCCTCCGCCGCTCCCGGACGTTGGCCGCCTGTCTCAGGTGCTGCATCTCCATGTCAGACCGCATCCGCCGCCTCCGCTTCAGCAACGGCCCGCCGTGACGGGGGGACAGGTCCGGGGTGCCGTAGGAGAAAGTGGAGGACGATGAGGAGAAGGACATGTTGCCGGGGTCGTAGTCTCCATCGTGGGGCGCTGCTCTGTCGCCTGCGTCTTTGCTGTAGTAGTCTTGGAAATGACTGGCGAGGAAGTCGACGTCGTCATCCAAAAAGTCATCAGTGTCCAAGTGTCCGTCTCTCGAGGACTGGTCGGTGAAAAACTCGTCATCGTCGAAGTAAGGAGGGGAGGAGAAAGAGTCGAGTCCAGAGAAAGGGTCCAGCACACTGTCCATGTCTGCCTGCTGCTGCTTCTCTGTCCTGTTGTCGCGCTAACAATGTGACGCACTGCTTCTTTCTTCTAAATCAACGCGTTGCGCTGCGCTCGCTGCTCGCGGTCAACACTTAGTGTTTAGTTGAAGAACCGGCACGCGAGGATTCTTTATAGCGACATCCATAGTCGCGTGCCGCTTGCCAAGAGTGCCAACCAATCACAGCTCGGTCCGCGAGGCGCACCTCG
>NC_048418.1:3446125-3506892 GCF_013103735.1 Etheostoma cragini | reverse complement strand
CCCAGAAAGCCACGCCTCCTGTCTGTCCTCCCCTGTCCGGCTCTGAGATAACATCTCAACTCACACCGGCTGTTCTCCTCTGCCAGACTCCGTTTACAAATCACTCAATTTAGATTCCCTTTTATTTTATTAGGCTATTATTATGTGTGTGTTTATTTTTAACATAGCCTTAAATGTATATTCCGAATGGAGACACATAAAGGTCTTTTCTCAGGAAACTGTAATTCACAGAAATTGTTCTATTGCGAATAATGATATTTTAGATTAGAGAAAGCACCCGAATTAACGCACAGTTTATTTTCTCTTCATGGGTGTTTTTTTGCAGGATCAAATGTTCAGGCCATGTTCATTGAAATGCTCCATCCATATGTAGCAACAGGTTTCTTTAACTAATAACACAAGTTATTGAGTTTTGAATGCCCATTAAAGCTTATTTTGTTGTTGTTGTAAATCTTAATATTTTTTTAAGTAGCACAGGCTATTTTGATGTTAACCTGCAATCCTCATGTTGAAAGGGGTTAACAGAAGACGCAGGCCACGCCGGTCTATGGGAACAAGGCCGGTTATTATTATAATATTATTAAAGCAACAGGTGGCGCTGACCAAACAGACTTAATGTTACAGTAACTATTATTTTAGAGGTTGAAGTGGCTCAAAACCCTGACGTGAAGAGACTGAATTTTTTTTATTATTATTACTAAATGTAATTCTTAGTTAATTGTATCACTTCAACACAAAACGGAAAGCTCGTGTTCGGAAGTGGCGAGGCATGAGACAACGCTGCTTACGTTTTCCAAAGTTGTAATGGAAGTTTCTTGACCATCCATTATCAATTTTTTAAAAATGAAACCGTTTTATTTTGACACCCCTGACACATGAACGGGTGCCGAATGCACGTCCCCATGTCGCTCTGAAGAACAGAGACAGGATGAGAGCCCGGGGACGCGCGGAGAGCCCCGGCTCGGTCATCCATTCAGCGGTAAGTGGGCAGCGCTGCTGCCATAAATACATGCACCAGCAGAGTGGTCGATGCGCCACTTGTGCCAGCCACTGTGGTTTTGATTGGGAGAACTGGTTGACAAATAAAAGCACAGTGGTGGGGCCCTGGAGCGCGCGCCTCTCTGACACCTCACGCGACATGTTAACGCTCCTCGGTATACCGAAAGGAGACTACCCACCGGTCTGGGGTCTATAAGTACACATCTATTCAGCCCATTCAATGAGAGGACTCACTTTGTTCTGCGGAGAAAATGGCCCTTTCGCTGCGCCAGGCCGGGTGCGCGCGCACCGCGCGTCTGTGGACGCTGGTGGTGCGGTGGAAAGCTGCAACGCGGGCCGTGGCCGTGGGAAGAAGGCCATTTGCGTCCCTATCTCCAGTCAATGCAACATGTCGTGTTATAAATGAGGCTTGTGTTGCTGTCCACATAATGAAGCTGTAGCTGGGAGCCCACATGCCTCGAAGAAGACGCACAATACACGCACGTCCCGGTACCAACCAGGTGCCGAACACAACACCAGACGCGGACAACAGGACCATGCAGGACTGCAGTTTAAAGCCGCAGTGCGCAAGAAAGAAAATCCTCTTCCATTAGGAGACTTATGCGGCGGATTCCTCCTTTTCCCTTTGTGCTTCATCATCGTTAGTGTGGTGTTAATGGGGCCGTCAATCCCAATAAAGTGTCCTCTGAATAAAGCCATCATAGCCAGTCAGTAAACATTTGACTATTTCAACTAACTTTCTAATTTATATAAATCAACAAAACCTCAGCTTTAATCCAAATAAAGGATGACCTATCCAGGATTTTGTGAGAATTACACAACAATTATAAAGACAAAATTAGAAAGGTAAAGATGTAAATAAAAAAGAGAGAAGGAGACCTGTCATGGTGTTGGGTCGGATACAATATCTTTGATTCTACTTTCAGGAAATGTAAAGTTGAGAAACATTTAGAGTTTACTCGTCTTCATTAATACATGGCTCTCAAAGTTAAGAGCCATGCATAACATTTTAAATAATCTCAATATTTTTAACATATAGGTCTCAGAATGCCGATGTGATGTCATCTTTGTGTTGCCACACTTCAAAAAAATAACTGTCTTATTTTGCGCGCAGACTTAATTTCAGGCTTCATTCAATTTCATCAGTTTTCTTTCTTTAATACGGTCTCTTCTCATTTCAAGGACCCGTGCTACAGAAATACAAATTTCCATAAAGGCCATGTCTCTGCGTTGGTTTTCAGTCAGTCTGTCTATCTGTCAGATGACGAATAAACAAAGAATCACGCTGGGAAACATTGGCCATCGTTTGTTTTAAAGCTCCTCTCTGACTTTTTGACTCTCAGATTTGGAGCCTTTTATTATTCTCACTAAGGCAACAGTGCGTGTGTGCGTGATTCACTGACATGTTAGAAAAGTGTGTGTATGTGTGTGTGTGACACCCCTTTTGCTCCAAACCAGATGATAATTCGAACCGTGCAGGTTTGTAATGCGCCGTGACCGCGCGCTCCACGCCGTCTCATTGATGAACGTGCTGTCTTTCTTAACGGGCCGACCTGCGCGAGCGGAGCAAGTGTTCGGGTTCCCATGCAGTCCCTCGGTCTGCAGCATGCAGCGGGCGGGACGGGGCATTAAACCGGCCACACCGGTGCACGCAAGGGGTGGTGGTGACGGGTAGGGGCACACACACACACACACACACACACACACACACACACACACACACACACACACACACACTGTGAGATAACCCAGTCATTATTTTTAGCATTCCTATCATCTTCCTCAGTTTTAAATAAATCCCCCATTCAAAAGATCCCAAATCCAATCTGCTATACTAACAACCACTGTTGTTGTTAATATATACAATATGTTTAAATATCTAAATAGATGGATAAGCAATACGTAAATAATATATATGTTGTTTAAGTATTGTTTGCTGAAGTATATTTACACAGTAAATGTACATAAATGTATATATATGTATATATACATATACGTAAACATATACACTTATGTACATATACTTATATATACTTGAAAAACAATACTTAAACATTATGTATTAAACAATATATATTAAACAATAAATATTGTATTGTATAGGGGCTTTGCTGCTCTTTTAGGCAACATTTATTTTTTAAATGTCTGACTTCCAAATCATTTTCTAACACTTCCATTAGAGTCCAATAAATAGGTACGTCATTTGGTACAAATTATGGTAAATGGTAATTTTCTTTGAAGGAAGAATTTGTTTTTCAATTATTGTTGCGAACCGCACGAGAACTGCACTTGTTGAATTGTTTGCCTATAGCCTGTGTTGATTAGTTTTAGCTGTGGAACAATATTTCTTTTGAACACATTTCTATAAGTACTAAATTACATCTTTCTTTTCAGGGAACGTAAACTGTCAGCAAATTAATACGACATGATCCCATACAATAAAGCTGTTCCTGATCCACATCCCCATCATCACATCCATTCTCCTCACAGATTCTCTGAGTGGCTTTGAATTACAACCAAAAACTTCTAATAAGATCATGATAATAATAATAATAATAATAATAATAATAGGATCCGCTGGGTTCAACCCTAACCTATAAATGGTGCAGTCTGTATGGATATATCCATTCACAAACTGGGAAAGGAAATCCAGAAAGTGAACTTCAGTGTGGAGTTGGATGTGGGGCTAATCCTCCCACACAGTGATTCAGTGGTAATCCCTCTAATCTCTGGCTCCAGGGGATTATCCATCTGGATGACTAAAACAAATTAAAGGGATTTACTCAACAGTAATTTAACAACTTCGGTTGGATGTGGGCCAATTTAAGTCCCAGTCAGCTGATTCTGGGCTGAGACCTTTTAAAATCCTTTTTTTTTTTAATTCGTAACCAGAGGTTAACATGTTTAACATTAGGCTGCCCTTTTTTGTGACTACATCCCGTTCATTCATTGGTAATATCTGATCATGTCCTCTGTAATATTTCTAGGGATTTGGAAATTAAAAGAGCATTCACACGGCGAGTACACCTTCCACATGGAGGCTTTTTAGTGTGATTGGGACCTTTTTTTAGACCAAATGTCATGACGTTGACTGCTTCTGGGCAAAGCACTAAATCAATGAAAATCCAGTATTCTCCACCAGAGTTGCATCCCTGGCAGTGTTCTTTAGGCTCTAACATTTAAAAACATGATGTTTGGAGGTAGAATTGACAATACATGTGATTATGAAGTAAAACCAACACACAAACGTTTATAGTTCTGTACAGTACGTAGTTCTGTCAGATTGTCCTCCAGACTGTGGTACCGTTGGTGAACATGTCTGTTTATTAGACACTGAACATTGTGGAAGGCTTTGTTTTTTGTATTTCGTATTTGTGTGTTTGTGTATGTTCTTATTGTGATATGGATCCCCCTGGGTCTGAAATAAAGTTTATTATAATAGCATTTGGAGTGAGGCTGGTACCTAGTTCCCTACATGGGTGGGGTTGTGCTGGAGAATTAAGACTCACAACCTCAGTATTTCTATAAATGTGGCAACAGCCCTGGAATGTAAATCAGGTTCTATTGTCCTTAGGTCGGTTCTTGAGAATCCGTCACTGGATTCCAGGTGTCAGTGAAGAGCTATTCTATTGCATGCAGAGGGAATTTGAAAAACAGCCATTTATCCCGCCCCTCGCCTGTGGTGAGTCCCCAGACCTAACATCTTAATGTGGGTCTGGCTTGTCAGAGGATCTAGATTCCTTGGTAAGAATCTTTGCTTTCAAAGTTTGTTGACTACAGTCATCTGTCTTTGAATGGGCCTCCTTATACAATTAGAATCAGCAAGGATCTGGATCAGACAATACAGACTAAATCAATCAACAGAAATGATGTCCTCATACCTCAAAGACAGAACAAGTCATCTGTCAGTATACCTTCCAAAACAACCCATGAAGCATGTTTTTCTGCTGCCCCCATGTTTAAGATCTTGTGTGTCTCCTGGAGTTTGGGGTCTAATTATAAAAAAAAACTTACCATAATCTTATCCAAGTGTGGCTGTTCTATAAGAACTTGTATAAGCACGCTCCCATAGGCAATGCGTCCAAGCAGAAACTATGACTCATATTAATGTTTATAGTGGCGGCGCCCTTTAGTGGCCTCCTGTAATTTTAATGGGAGCAGCAAAGCATGAAGTAAGGTAGTCTTCATATCCTGGAAATGTACTTCCCAGCCTGGCTCACGCTCCGGATGTCCCTCACCTTCCGTCCACTGTGTGTAGCCTTTCTGAAAATCCCTCGGCTTCGGGAAACAACAACAAACTTCGAGCTGGCAAGCTACACGCTATAAATGGCAAGTTTTAAAGACAATTTGGGTGATGCAACTAGGCAGGTCTGTGTGGTTCTTTTGGGGAATGATTGTCAAGAAGGAATACGTTTACTGCATTAAATACCCAGCTGGTACATTTTGGGACCCATTGGCGGGGATTTCCTAAGGACAAAATACACACTTGTAAGAGCAAATTAAAGACGTATCCTGCTGATTTAACATCACTGTATTGTGTTAACAGGTAACTTCATTTAATATTACATGTTGGTTAGGGATTGGGGTTAGGGTCGGGGATTTATCAGGGTCAAAAACGAGTTCCTTCCCGAGACTACTTTGCAGAGCCACCATCACTGCGTCAGGAGTTCAGCGTCCCTCAAGACGATTGTGTGCCTACAACCCCGAGCGTAACCGTGCCATAGCTGTTAAAAGCAGATACTGTAAGAGGGAGTATTTTTTAAAAGGCAGAACCAGAAACATAATCCGGGTTTTTGCATCCTGTATCAACAGTCTTTTCTCTGCTCCATGATAACGTTTTTCAGACTACTTCCTGCTTTAAAACTCAACCTAAACACATGGGCATTCAAGCTGTTTGACCAAATGACTTGATGATCTTTGTCATAGAGAGGACATTGTCCTGCGGCTGCTGTGTCCTCTGCAGCCTAATGATAGAGATAATCACTCCTGAACTGATAACTGCTGGACTTTGACTGGACAGCACTCTGCACTGAGGCAGCCACCAGCATCACATTTACACACCTGTTAGCAGAACATGCGCTCTCATGAAGCTCTACGCTCTACACACACTCTCTCTCTCTCTCTCTCTCTCCCACACACACTCAAACAGACACACATACATCCAAACAGTGATGAAAGCAGGTCACAGAGGGTCACCGAACGAGCTGCTGCCTAAGCACCGGGGAGGCCTGGGAATCCCGCCACATGCAGGCGGGACGCGGACAGTGCGTGGACAGACGTCAGGAGGGCTCTCGCTCTGCAGACTGACAGACAAATAAAAAGCTCTCCGTGGAGGATAATGAGTGTGCACTGCTAGTTCACTTCAAAGGTTTTTTGTACTGTCATTAATTACTGCTATAACTGTTATATCTATACTATCTTTATTATAATGTTTTTTTTGCTCTACACTGTATTCTTCTTTCTAAAAAACGAATGCTGGAAAATTCAATATCCTTGCAGGAGTCATCCCAAAAGGATTAATGAAGAGAAGTCTAAGTGTAAGTCAAGCACGGCATCAGAGTTTCAGTTCAAGTTCAGGTGGACCTCTATAACACACATTACTGACACTGTAATTAGTCAAGTCCAGTGAGACATATCCTCAAAACATAATAACAGAGAATATCTGTTCAGCACACCACACCTAGACCCGGAGTTATAGAAGAAATACACAAAAACGTCTGTATGGAGGGGGATAAAGACGCATGAAGAGCAACCAAGGAGTGATCCTTCTTCTGGGATAGAAAGACAAGTAATATAGATCGAAGTAGCAGATTCAACACAGGTTTTACACGCATAGAGAGTGTCCACTTCATCGGGCCAGGCAATAACTCCTCCCTCCATGAATGTTCTGAAGTTTTTTGGTTCAAACTGTTTTGAGAAAGGTTCTGCAGTAAATCCACTTTATGCTCACTTAGAACCAAATAAATGTAGATATAAAATACTGTGTAACTAACAACACAAGTAACGGGTGGATTTTAGCAGTTTTGGCTAATTATGTTATTGCCAAAACTGCCAAAACACAATTAAGAAAAGTCTATGTGTGCAATTATAAATAAAAGAGCATTTGTCTTATTTAGTTAGAGCAGAACAAGCATGTGGACATACATGTGCTTAACTTTCTGGATTAAATGATTACAGATGATGAGTTGACAAGGAACACCTTAGTGTTTTAACTCTCGTCTTAAACTGAGAGAAAGACCTAAAACTGGAGGTGAATGTCTTCAGTCCTTCACTCCATGAAACCAATTCGAATTATGTTTGTCCGACACCTTTGATTAAATTGTACCAACTCATTTGCATATCTGTGGCTCAACGGCTTCACACGCCTCAGATACTTTGTATTAATTTTTTCTAAATCATTTCTCACTGTATATAAATAAGTCTCATGACATAATCAGGTTCATACTTGTATTTTGGTTTTCTATTAGAACGTATTTAAATGCTCTGATGTAAAGAAATCTTTCTCATACAGTCTGAACATACTTGTATCCCCCCCCCCGCCCACATCTAAAACGCTCCATTTTAACACCTGTCTCTTTATGCCCCCCCCAACTGAAAAAGCCAAGTCTAATCTGATCATTCAATGTTTGTCAATATGAGACCTTTAACAGTAATAAGGTCATAATGTAATTTCAATTTAATTTAAAACAATTTAATCTAAACTGCACAAAACTACACTCAAATTTTGAAAGGCTGTGCTACCATGCGTCCTTCCTACTTTTAAACACTGAACAGCTTTTCTGGCCTCCCCACCCAGACAGTCCCGGGCAGCCTTGTGATTCAGACTTCCTATTCCGCCTCTTTAACCTCTAAACAAACACCACCATAATGAAGAGAGCAAAACTCCCCTCCCATATCCTTTTCCTACAAGATGTCAAGCATAAACACCACTGAAGTGTGAAGGGGTGGGGGGTGGGGGGTAATTGACTCATCTGCTACTGGGTCTAATTGATTTGAGCGTTAATCTGGTGTCTCCAGACTAAGAGCTGGGCTAATATGTGAGGGGACTGGAGAGAGTCCAGCTCCGCCCGGGGCTGTTGACGGCTGCAGGGAGGATTGGAGCAGATTAAGAGAGATTTCTGAGCATCCTGCAAGGACAACCCGGCTGAACTGTTGATCTGTTTGTCTGTCGAAGCAACAAGACAGGGTCAAGGTCTGGGGAAAGTCCTGCATGCAAATGCGGATGCAGTTACATTAAAGAGATTTGTTGTTGACAGTGTTAACCGGGGTTGTGGTCAAGTCCACTTTTGGCAAGTTCAAGATTAGGACTAGTCGAGAGACCGAGTCAAGACAGAGTAAAGAAAAAAAAAAAGTTTGAGTGGAAGTCAAGATTGAGTCTAAATGAGACAGTCAAGACAGAGAAAGAAAGGATCAAATTAGGCCACATATTATATTATTTACTGTAAGTATAGCGATCCAAGTCCAAGAGCATTTGGGGTCCTTGAAGGCTTCCATGTAGTGGCTGAGTCCAGCAGCGGCCCTGGTTCGAATCTGACCATCCCCCCCATCTCTCTCCCCCTTTCATGTGTATCCACTGTCACTATAATAAATGGAAAAGCCCCAAAAACTAATGTTATAGAGAGAAAATTGGATGACTAAACCTATGAAAGGCCCCAGGATCACACAGAAGACCTGTTTGGAAAGGCCCAGATTGAGGCTATCATGTTAAACAATCAGAACTACGCCTGCTTAAATTAATGTGGAAATATTGAGCATGTGTAACTTGATTTATGGATTCATAATTATTTATTTATCTTACAATGTAAATCCAGCACAAAATAAGGTCAACAGTTAATCTATGTTTTCCTTCTCTGTAAACAGCACATGCAAATACCTCCTGCAGGAATATCTTTTTCCTATAGAAAACTTCAGTCTTTATGTCAGACACATTTACGTTCAAAGTGATAGAAGTCGCCATATCGAGACTCTCTCCTTGTTTTTTTCGTTGTTTATTATCTGTGTCTGAATGGATCTCCTGTTCGTCTTGGTTCCATCTCTTTAGGCCGTGTATGCTCTGGATTTTAAAACCCAAAAACTGCGTATTTTCTTTCTTGTGTGTTTCTTCTTCTTTTGTTTGGCTCTCAGGGACTTCACTCTTTTCTTCCAGCCTGGCTTGGCCTCAGATGTCTCTGCGTCAATAAGCATGTCAATGTACTCTGAAGTGGAGAGGAGATCTGGCTTCAGCGTTTTCTCTTTAAGTCTATTTAAACACTCGGCCGAGCTCTCTATCAGTTTCACCACCTCCGCCTCCACGCGATTACATTCAGCCTTCAGTTTATCAACCAGTGCCTGGACAGATGGGTTGGCCTCTGTGGATTCTAGGTACTTCTTTTTCAGCTCTGTCACTGTTTTTTTTTCTTTAACCTCTTCATACTCCCACCTGTACTTGTGAGATCCAGTACTAGAATTATCTACTTTAAAAGCCTTCATGACAGTGACTTCAAACTCAAAGTTCTCCTTTCTGGTGATCTCTGCCTCGTGTTTTTCAAGGGTTTCATATGTCTCTTTCAACTCCACAAGCTTGGCTAACTCAACTTTAACCTGTTTCTGCAAATTTTCATACGAACTCTCGAGGTGCTTTCTTTCTCTGAGGACTTCTTTGGTCATTGTCAAGCTTTTGGTGTCTATGGCATCCAAAGCAACAAATAACCTCTTCATGCTTTTTGTCCACATGTTCCAAAACATCTGATCAAAGGCTCTATCTTCATCTTCTCCACTCATGCTATGTGCTGTAGATGAGCTGGTGTCTCTAAACAACACTGAATTGTTGAACGTGAGGTGAACTGGCAGCCCATCTTTTGTTTTAGGACATTTGATACCTGAAGCGTTGATTGCCTCTAGAACTGGTGGTTGCTGTCTGTCTGCGAATGTAACAAGTACCTGGATGTTTTCTGCCACATCTTTGCCCAAGACTGAGAGCACGGAATCAAACACAGACTTCTGTGATGGGGTGAGTCTTGCTACAGCAGCCTGAGCTACAAAACACACAGCGTCAATTTCACCAAGCCCACACTCAGCAGAGAAGAGATTACACAGATGTTCAATGATCTCCTCGTTTCTTTCGAGGCCTCCTGTGTCTTCAAAACCTGGAGTGTCAACAATGGTCAGCGAGTAGTTGATTTTAAAACCCTCCTGGTGGTTGATTTTGTACACAGTGATTTCAGAGGTCTGAATTTCAGCAAGCGATCTCGTCTGATCGTCATCAATTAACTTGAATCTAAAATGGTCCATCCACTCTACGCCAACAATGTAGTTGATCATTGCATTGATCAGAGTGGATATTCCTGATCCTCTCATGCCGAACAGCATTATAGTGCAATTTTGCCTCATGCTCTCTTTGCCAAAACTGAAACTCTGGCATCCCTCGATGTCCATATCTTCTTCTTTTGTCAGAGTCAGTTTATAAACTGAGGGGGATTCAGAATTGATTTTTTTGCTTGAACTTTTAAGGAATTCTGCTAGTGTAAAAATATTTGTGCAGACATTAACACCGATGCTTTCTTTGCTTCTGCCAGCCTCACCGCAATCACATCTGACCCTGACAACATATTCTGTCTCTGACTCAAGCTCTGAAATGATCGCCTTTTCAGCTACTGCCATAGTTTGGTTCCATTGGAGATCTTCCTCATTCAGCTCGCTGTTTGTTTTGGCGTACTCCACGATGTACCTCAAAATGTGGACATCTTCTCCAAGCACGGCAGGTTTCTCCCAGCTAACTGATATCTCTCTTGAGTTTGGTTGAACTTGAGGTTTTTCAGGAGGGTAGCAAGGTAAGGTTTTAATGGGAAAACTGACTTCATTGGCTGGCCCAACACCTGCTGAGGTCACT
Source organism: Etheostoma cragini (assembly GCF_013103735.1). Classification (NCBI taxonomy): domain Eukaryota; kingdom Metazoa; phylum Chordata; class Actinopteri; order Perciformes; family Percidae; genus Etheostoma; species Etheostoma cragini. Next base: position 3,496,025 of record NC_048418.1, on the reverse strand, counting down.
GCTCTGCATCTGAACATATACTCTGTGTTAGGACTAAGATCGCTCACCGTGACTTCTTTTTGGGCTTTTGATGCTGTCTTCTGTTTCCATCCAACCTCTCTACTGACACAGTACTCAACAGAGTAGGACACAATGTTCTGTGCTCCAAATCTGGGTTGAGAAATTTTCAATGTCACACCGCTGTGGCTTATATCACTTACTGTCACTGTTTCAGGCTTCGAAGGAGGCTCAAAGTTCTCATTGACAGAAAAGCCACCTTTATAAAGCAAGATGCTTGAACCTTTCTGTGTCTCACTTGTTGAACCCACTGCCAGGAACTTAACGTTCCTGTTCTCCTTGTTGGACTCTGCAAAGTCACTGAAGAGCTTTGCCTCTTGCCTCATTTTTTCTGCTACTTCTTTTGAGGCGTACCATTGTTCCTTCTCTACATCTTGAGTATGTGCATCTTGAGGGTCTTCTGGTATTTGTTTTAAGTAGTTTGATAAGGCGGAGAGGTACGGTTCAGCACTTCCTAGTGAGGTGAACACAAAACACACAGCATGCTCTGCACTGAGAACTTCTTTGTACAGATGATTTTGAGAGGGGATGATCTTGGCGTTTGTCATCATTTTGGTGAAAGACATCAATGTGTCAACTTCTCTTTCTTTACAGTCCATCCACTCGTTCAGGTTTTGGCTGTTAAAAGGCGAATAATGTCTCTTTTTCAGGATCTCTGCGAGCACAGTCTCCATTTCTCCTCCACCTCGGATTGACGGAAGTTTCTTTGCCAACGTTCGTTGGAACTCCAGCTTGAACTCGGAGCACATTCCTTTGAATGTTTTAAGCTTTTTGCCAATCTGTGGGAACTGCTGTGCAGCTGTGCTTCTCAATGCATCACTGTACTTCATTTCCAGCTCACTAAGATCCTCCAGGACACTCTGTAATTCTTGAACTAATCTTGTACTTATCTGACGGACAAGTTTAGCAGCAGAAGGATCTAAACTTGTTAGTGGCAACAGCCAGACTTTCATTGGTACCGCGTTTTCCCCTTTGTCTCCTAACAATTTTGGCAGGCTTTGGTAGACGTCTACTGCATCCTGAAAGGACACAGGATTCTTTTCAAGAGAAAAGTCTCCAAAGAATCTGCAGGAGAATTTCTCAGCATTTTCTTTTTCCTTGTCTTCCATTTTCAGAGAACCTTTCCCTCCTATGTCAACGCTGGGAATCTTTTTGATCATCATCTTTAACTTGCCCTGAATGTCTTGATGACTTTCCTTTTCAGACACATCACGGTCAAATACAAAGAAGGCTTGTGCCCCATAAAGAATAGCTGTGACCACATGTGTTGCTAATCCTTGATCAAAGACATATGGATGCTTCACATTGCCTCTTCCAAGATGATCCATCGACAGTTCCTTGACCTTTGTGGTAGCTTTGTACTTCAGTGTTACTCTGGCCTGATTTTTGGAAGTCTTACTGTCATTCAAGTATTTGGCCGATCCTCCAACCTCTACCAGTCCACCTAAAAAACTTGCCTTCAACGATGTTTCAACATTAAGTGCTAACGATTTGTCCTCAATTGATTCAGATGCAACGATCTCAAAATCATTATAGTTCTGAGGTCTTTCTCCAATATTACTTTTCAGGTCATCATGGTCCCACAGTGTCATTCCTGCAAACAAAGAACAAACAAATCAAGTTTGGCTTCCATAACCAGTCAGACGGGAGAAGGTGTTGAGGTTTGGATGCCTTAATTAAGTATCTTAAACATCTGAATCCTTACCAGGGACCAGTGAGTCTTTGCGGCAGTCGTACAACATCCCAAGGCCAAAAGGCCGGCCGAGTGCCGCCACCTCCATCGTCCCACTGGCTTCAGAGTCCATCTCTCGGTCTGAACGGGACAAAAGGGACAACAGCTTGTTTGTTCAGTTCTGACTACTCAACCGCATCTTCACTTTAATTTGACCTCATTTGGGTTTATATTTATGTACAGAATGTCATAAACCGAGCAACACAGTTTGACTTTGCATTAAATCAGCTGTAATGGAAATTTAAACAATATTTTATGAAATGACATGTTTTTGTGTCTCTGGTAGTGAATAAGTTGAATCTGCAGCTCCACTTTACAAAGCTTTACTAGATGGCAACTTCTGTCTATATTTTCATCAACAAGGCCACCTAAAGATACTGTAGGTTCATTAGTTGTTGTGTTGTTTTTTATTTATACATATATCTATTTATGTATTCATAAAACTTTACAAAATACCTGTATGTTGTTCTGCTTCTTTTTATGTTCATATAGCAGCTTGATAGCTGCAGTGCCGGTGCTGCTGTCCCGATTAAAACATGTACAATGCTTCCCTCTGGTGGCGGATACAACACTCAAACCCTTCCTTCTACTTCAACTTCTGCTGCTTCTGCTACTACTGGTCAAGTCCTACCAACTCTATCTGTACAGCTTGTTAATGAAGGTTTCATTTTCAGTACATTTTTCAGCATAAGTATCCAATAGCTGACATTATGGGACTGGTAAATGAAATAAGCAACAAACTCAACATTTTGAGTTTTATTGAAATATATTAACAATGGGTCTTGTTTACGTTGCAGGTGGTTTTGATTGGAGGCCAGCCCTGTCAAGAGAACCACATGCACTCAGTTTACTAGCTTGAATACCTAAATACGCGCAGTATGGTATAATCTTCGCTTGATTAACTGAATGCAGGTTAACTGTAAAACATTTGTCACTCACCTGTGTTGTGTCTGGTCTAAAAGAGTCCCCAGGTTATCAAGCCCCATTTTAAAGGTTCAGGGAGATACCATGTCTCAATTAGTGACGGGGTGTTTGAGTTCTGTGATTAGTTGTTCAGGCTAACAATGTTTGATTGTACTAGTTAACATAATGCAAAGTAAATTGAGAATAGGGAAGTAGTTTGTCCAATTGTCAGTGGCAAGCTTTAGAAGGCTACAATTTTCCATCTGGCGCTGCTGCTGTCAGGACCACATGCTGCCTGTTGTCCTCAGTTTTTTATGTGGCTTCCATTTTGTGTTAAATAATTGTTGGTGAAATAAACACCTGTTTGGTCTGTACCGTACCTCTGCCTCTAGTCTCCTGCTGTAAATATCCAACCGCTACACGGCAATTCTAACAGGGTTAACATCACAAACAATATAACAGTGACAATAATAAGTCCACAATACAGAACAAGACTTCAACAAAATCACGGCAAAACCATTGAGTATGGAAAAGCCACCAACTAGAAAATGCCTTTCCTGCAAAAAAAGCTTGTGAATGCCAAAAAGGTAAATTGATAAAGCCTAACTTTATTGCGTAAGAAGAAGGTGAAGTTGTGAGAATAAATGGAAAAGTGGCAATGGTTTTAATTAGTATAAATTTAATTAATCCATAGGGATTCATAGTATAATATGTCAAAAATAACTATAGTATGTTGGAAAAAAGTGATAGTATAGTATGTCAAAGAAAGTCTGAAAGAACAAACTCCAAAAGCTTGGACTAGGACTCAAACCCGGGTCAGAGTGTGCAGTGCCTAACTGCTAGTGGTAGCTGATCTTACCATTGAGACACTGTGCCTCCACATAAAATATAATACAGTTATAGCATCAAATGTCCAGAAAAATATCAGAAAGTCATAGTTTGGTGTATGGATAAAAGCATTACATGTCAAAAGAATGACAAAAAAGACATAGTATGTCCTGTATGTTGAAAAAAGTCATATTAGTATGTTGAAAAAGCAATTTAAAAGTCATGGTATGGTATGTCAAAAAAAAAAGAAGAGAATGCCAGGACTGGGAATTGAACTCGGCTCAGGATGTGCAATGGCTACTTATTGAGTGCCTTTTCACACAGGCTTAACCCCTGAGCCACTGTGACCTTAGAGGATCATTGAAAGCATTTATAGAATCGTACATTTAAAATAGCCATTCAAAAGTCGTAGTGTGGTATGTCAAAAAAGACTACGTGTAGAATGTCGAAAAAGCCATTTCAAAGTAACAGCATTGTATGTCAAAAAAAGAAAGTTATGAAAAGAGTCAGCCAGAAGTGGGAATCAAACATGGGTCAGAGTCAGCAGCAACAGCTTGGAGGTGGCACAGGCTTAAGCCACAAGCCACTGTGGTACCAAAGACATCGTGTTAAAGAACAGTTAAAGCATCGTATGTAAAAAAAGCCATTGACTAATTATAGTATAGTATCTGGACAAAAGTAATAGTAATAGTAAAAGGCATAGTATGTGATGAAAAAGTTTTTCAGGCTTAAAAAAAGTAGCCAGAGGTACGTACTGTGTATCTCTTAAGACCAGGTTAAAAGCATCAGCGTGGCCTCCGTCAGGTTTTAGATTATTTCATGGCTAGATAAATGCATTCCATGATATTAAAGGGTTCAATTGATTATCACTTACGTATTGAAAGTGTTGCACATTTAAGATGTTTAAATGGATTATGCTTGTATAGGTTTTTAAAGAGAAACAAAAAGAAAAGACAAGGTTGATGAAGGTGAAGTTCTTTCTTTGTCTTTAGATCTGTCTATCCGCCCAGGAGATGGTCCAGTGGGGAAGTACACCGAGCAACAACCAGAAGACGCGGGTTCAAACCCCGCATGAGGTATGCCACACAGGAGTGTTTGAGAAAAATGAATGTGGTTTAATTTGTGTAAATCTTCTTCAATTACGAATTTCCATCAACAATTTCAACTTACGAATTTCCATCAACAACTTCAACTTGCGAATTTACGAATTTCCTTCAACAACCTCAACTTACGAATTTCCATCAACAACTTCAACTTGCGAATTTACGAATTTCCAACAACTTCAACTTGCGAATTTACGAATTTCCATCAACAACTTCAACTTGCGAATTTACGAACTTCCATCTTCAACTTACGAATTTCCAGCAAAAATGTCCACATTTGCAATTTTACAAATTTGTAATGTAAAGCCCCTTAACATATACAAAAGAACATCACAGAAACACAGAACACTTTCAACACAGAGAGAGATATGATTAATATTAAAGAGACTGTTCTTCTCCGAGAAGTTCTCCCAGAGGTCATTTATGACCTCACAATTACAACTTATATCAACGTTTATAGTGGTGGCGCCCTCTAGTGGCAGAGAAGTCATGACAGGATCAAGCAGGAAGTAAGGGGACTGACTGGCTTCACTGGAGTGTTCCCTTGTGTAAGTGTGTTTTTCAGCAGTGAAAAATTCAGTGTGCTGTATAATTTACTTAGTTCTGACTCTAAAAATTCTAATAAGGCGAGCCCCTAGAACAAAGATTTAGACCAGAGAGAGAGGGACAGCATTTGGAGCATCACACAACGTATCAGACAGGTACACAATGAGGGTGGGGAGTGTCAGAGAATTACTATAAAAGGTCAATGTGTGATAAGGAGAGAGATAGAGGCTGTGGACACTAGTATTCTTAATTTTAAGGTTCTGGAACGTATTCAGAGTTAGATCATAATGTTTGTTTTGGCGACAGCGCCATCTTCCTAAGTCTCTGCTGAGAATGTAGAACCTTAATAGTGTGATTAGAGAAAGCTAGATCGTGCTTTGATCATAACATGAACAATGCTTTCATCATTGTGACCACTTTGACTATGCCTTAAAAGAGCTCCAAGACATTCTCTTTATTGGAGATTCTGAGTATGAAGAAAGGACAGAGACATTGAGAGACAATTGAGGACAAGAGACAGCAAATGAGGAGAAAGATACCATATCATTTTGATATGATATGATAACAACCTCAAAGTACAGCGTGCTTGGGAAAGTCTGGAAGAACATGCTTACTCTACAAAATAAAAGCCGAACCCAGCCCGGAGACTGAACCAGGTGAGAGTCTGCAGTGCCTACTTTCCGTTGCTAGCCACCCCCCCAATAGCTCAGGTTGAAAATAGCCATAGCATAGTACGTTGAAAAATGTAATTAAAAAAAAAATTCATAGTATAGTAAGTCAAACAATTATCAAAAAAAGTCATAGTACAGTATTTCGAAAGAAGTGAAAAAAAGCCATAGTATGCTTTCTGAATGAGGACAGTCTGCAAATGGACATGATTTTTGTTTTAGGACACTAATATGACTCTGTCCTTTAAACATTTAAATGCAAATTAAACCCACCTCAGAAGAGACAGTTAACTAAGAAATCCTCTCCTTTCTGTAGAGTTGAGTTTGGTGCCACCACAACAAACGGCATCAGGACCTCCCTTTGGTGAACTGAACAGGACAGACAGGACAGACAACATTCAACACAACAGACATGAGAACACCGGCTCACTCACAGAGGGCGTTACCTCACAGTGAGTCATTTCTAACAACGCTCCAAGCTTTATGAATTAAACTGAAAGATTTATCAATGAATATTTTAAATGGCCTGTATCTTAACAATTACCTTTAACTCCTGGAGAAAGAGCATTCAAATGTATTGTATAACAAACTAATTTACTAAATCAAAATCAATTTTTCAATTCAAGGAAACAGGTTGGAAAAAGTCAGGAAATTAACTTAAATTTCTATGCCACGGTTTTCTACATGTACCAAAGTCAGATTCTGGTTTCAACAAATTTCCCCCAGATATTTAGCTTAGTCTGAGGGTACTCACCGGCTGTTGGCAGAGATTCTGCTGTTTTGTTGACAAAAACCTGACGGATTCTGTTCATTTTTTCTTCTTCAGAGAGAAACACGGGGACTTGTCTCGACAGCAGCACTGCTGTCTCTGATACTGACTCTCAGTCATCGGAGGATGACTGATGACGTTGGAGCTTTACTCTCAACAGGAGAGTCAACTTTCAATTCAACAGACATGAACACAAAGCAAAGCAAAGAGGGTGTTTCCTCACAGAGAGAGGCTATTTAAAAAAACAATGATTGTGTGCTTCATTAAACACAAAATCCCAACAAGTACATAATAAAAGCTTATGGCATTGCCATTAGAATTACATATAGCTAAGCAATAAGAGGGGAGCTGTGCAACCCGTTCTCGCTCCAAACTCTTAACATATGGACGCTTGGTCAGTGGCTGTCGGCGTCAGATCCGACGCTCTAAGCCCCCCTGAGTGTGTGTATGGAACGCACCGGGCAGAGCGGCAGCTCCACGGCGCGGGAAGAGGATGTTGTATTGAGAGCATTAATGGTAGTGACTAGTACGAAAATACACGATACTGTACCCCTGTCAGGGAAATGTTCATTTTATAAAGCCACCCACAATCTTTTCCTAAACCCAATTGTTGTGTTCTTGTCCCATTCTTCTAGTCCTTAAGCCAACTGTCCCATTCTTCTTTTCCTAAACCCTACTGTCCTGTTCTTGTGGTGTCAAGTAAACATGCGTATTCTAAGCCCACCCACAGTCTTTTAAAAGGCATCAAAAGGGACGCCAACAGTCCCAACCCAGCGAGTTTACATATAGCGAATTTATATATGACGCCAAAGAAGACTTTTAGCAGCAATAAAGTTTTCTCAGATGAGATAACTGAAGAGAAACTAAAGAAATTGAACAAAGAGATGGAGGGAGCAACGTTTAGCGTCTAGTTAATCATTCTAAAGACTACGACAGAGAAAGTAGGCTCACTTTGTTCAGCAGATGTGTAACAGGCTTTAGTCCACAGCTGTTTAGTATGTTGTTGTCACTTTGAAATTAGAAAGGCAGTGAGTTCTGTTTGATTTCAGTTAACCAGCCAATATTTGAATGTAGTGTTACCTGTAGGCTATCTGAACAAGTGCCTTAAACTCCTTGCTAGAGTATACATGTATGGGCTTTAACAAATACATTTAACAACCCAAATTTTTTTTTTTTATTACAGGAAACAGGTTCAAAAAATGAGTGAATTAACTTAAACTGAGACTAGCTGTGACTGTGATGTAAAAAAGGTCAGTTTGTGGTTTTAACTCAAGTTGATCAGTTATGTATGATGGATTATGTGAAAGAGTGGCTAAATGGTAAGATTTATCTTAATTCTCTCCTAACCCTCTAAAGAACAAAAGACGCACCAGTGAGTCCCAGTGATGTTTAACAAACATTTAGAAGGATTAAATGTCTCTGTAATAAAACTAATTGTTATTGCAAGTCATGAACAAAACCACAGTAGTGCACGGATCCCTCTGGAGGAAAATCCGTATGATCCTGCAGCAGATGTTATTTAACCCTCAGTGCACTACTGCCATCATGTGTTTACACGGGAAAACACACTCAGGGTGCATGTTCCAATGTCTGCATCTGGTTTCTCAACTATTTCTAATGTGTAATCCATCAGGTGTCTCATCTCTTTCCTTTTGTGAATACAGTGCACTTCCATAGTTTTCTGCCCTTTCATTTCTTTAAAACATTTCAATACACCGCCTTATGTCAATTATTTTATGTGTAATTATACTTTATATCACATTCTGTGTATCTAACCAATTTTGTCTAATGTATTTCTTTGCCTTATGTAAAGCAGCTGAATTTCCTCAGTATAAAACTGCATTGCCTCGATGGTTTAATTCACTTGATCGCTACAGGGAATATTTACTCCACCATTGAAACAAAACTAGTCCATGCAAACCATACAATTCAATTAATGTGTTTTATGTTGCAAATAGCTTTAGCGATCAGTCATGGAGGAAGAGTTGATAGTTAAGTTTTATTATCGGTTCATCAGTAGTTATGGACATATAATCATCTCTTTACAATACAACGAAAGATCAGAAGAGTTTGACAGACCACTTCAACAGAATCTGAGTTTTTAAAAAAATCAATAAATAAGAGCATAAATAAACCAAATACATGTTTTCAACTTAGATAGCTAGATTCATATGTACTAATATTGTGTCTGCATGCATCATGAAACACCCTCGACCATTTTCAGTACAAACACAAGAGATCTGTCGCAGGTACGAGTGGAGAGTTAATGTACAGAATGAGTCTATGAGGCTACTAGACCGTACTGAGGAAAGGCCCGACATAGAAAACAGGAGACTCAGGAAGCACTTTATAGAGACCTCACACACACACACACACACGCGCACACACACGCACACACACACACACAAAGTGCATCTTCCATAATGGTAATATATACATATGAAATGCATACAAACGTTATAACACACACACACACACACACACACACACAGTTTGAGTAACAGACCACCATGTCTGGGAGACCCTGATTTTATAGACTACATTTCTCATCTTTTCCTGAGGAGCCAGCTCAAGCACACCGTTGGTTGGAGTTACTTGGGTTTTTAGCAGCAGTAGATCCAAGGTTGGTTTCCATGAAAGTCGGAGAGTGCCAATTTTTAAATTTTTAACTCTGACTGTATGATTATTTTGTTTACATTGTTTTTGAGCTCTTGACATCAAACCGAGCCAGATGAAAAATCCAACAATGACTACGTTTCCATGCACATAACATATACCCGATGAACAATGCCTCTAAAACCCGAATAATCATAATGGCCAAATGAAGCTTTGAGAACCCTTTTCTCTTTTTTTCTGAGCCCACTAGATGGCGCTCTCTGTTCAAAGTAAAAGGTTAAAGGAATGGCAATTCAGTGTGTTTTCAACCCTTTGTTGAAGAGAGTGCCCCATCTAGTGAGCATGAAGCTTCATTTGGCCATCACTACAGAATAATACCGGAATATCCCACGTCTTAATCAGAAAATGCTATATTCGGTAAAAAGGCCATATTCCGAATATCCAAGCAGAATATGCAGTTTTCAGGACTTGTATCAAATTCTGAATATTGTCATATTCTGAAAAATACAGAATTTTGGTCTACATGTAAGCATACTCAGAGCTGCAGCTTCACCCCAGAATCACACAGACCTATAGGTGTGAAAGCACCGTAAAGCAAACTAGTTTCCAGTTTCCAGTTTCAATTTCAGTTTTCTTTTTTGCCAATTTAAAATGTAAAGTTCATTATACTTGATTATCATAAAATGTGTGTTACCTTTGAAATACAATGAGAACTTTTGGTTTTCCAAAGTAGAATTTTTAGTTCTTTAGTTGCTATTTAATTTAGTCACATGGAAAAAAATTCATCATTTAATTTGGTAAAGTTTTAGTTTCTATATTGGCATCCCTGATCTTCCATAGATTCTACCTTTTCGTTTTCGTGTTTCACATTTGTAATTTTTGACACCACAGCTTCAAAGTGTGGACATTCTCCAACTAACTCTATTCTAATGAGAGTCATCCCAAGTTGATTCCCAATGTGCATGTCTTCCTGTTTTCCCCGGTTCCCATGCGTGTCATGTTGTTACTGTTCCACTGTTCCTCCCAAACACGCAGACAGTAAGCTTGCTACTAAAGAAATGATTCAGTAAACGGTGAAACAAAAACTAAAAACTCTTTCAGCATCTGTATGGCCCTTTCCTCTTGATAAGAAGGATATTTCACATTAATTATGGCTCACTGGCATCATCATTTAAACACAGAGGTAATTAGATCCTGTACAAAATTACATCCCCTCCCCATACACACACATACACAACTAATCTTTACAAAAGAAGAAAATAAACACTGAATACTTTCATCAAAAACACATCATCATCATCATTATCATCATCATAGTAGAATAGTCTGTGAACCGTACTTTTGATTTCCAGTGTTGCTCTGGAGAAATAAATGGCAGTTGTATAAGAGGTTGTCACATTAAATGTTGGCATACGTAGTAATAACAGTATAAATGGCATTATGACAACATGAAGTGCTTCTAAGAAAAATAATCTTGGCCCAAAAGATGTTTCCTTTGTCACTGTTGAAACCAGGTGTGGTTCAGCTGTTGGATATGAAATATGGATTTGGAAAGTCTCCTTACAGCACATTAGAGTTCTGGTCAATAAAGGTGCAGCAGTAACGGACCGCAGCTTCTCATTCGTGTAAACTGAGCGCTGATTTCTTGATTGATAACATCTGCAACCAAATGCCATCTGCTGCTGGAACAGGTGTGTTCACCAGGAGATGTCTGTGTACAAAACGTGTGGAGTCCAAACTTTATAGGAAGTTTGGTGTGTTTTTTAAAAGTTTATTGTTTAGGTTTTGTTTTTGTTTTTTTGCATTGAGGGTGTACTCAAGCAATTTAGTATTGCACTATACATATTTGGGGGGACTCGCAGGAGACTGATTAATCTAGGGTGGTCAGATTTGAAGCAGCAGATTACTCAGATTAGTACTAATGGCTAGATTCATAGCCCTTTGTGTCTACATCGGTCTGATGGATTGGATCTTTCCAATTAAACCAACTGAATCTTGACAAGGCTTGTCTATGTGTCTATTTATCTAATGAAGAAAAACAATTCATTTAAACATCTTGAAATTAGAAAGATGACAACTAGAGTATGAGACCCCATGAGATTATTACAATACTGCACATCAGATTCAGTCTCATTCCGTCGTAGTACTTATAGGGTCTTGTGATACATAGTAAATCTTTGAACACTTCCATAAAGCTCACTATCTCCACTAAATATTGCTTAAGTGTAAATGTACCCTGTAAAATACAAATCATCTTGAAATCCAAGAAGGAGAATGGACAAGAGGATTAAAGCAAAGAGGGAGAAAACATGTTAAAGTTAATTAACAATTAATTTCATTTATAGGCATTTTTTTCCTCTGTAACATAGTGTCTTTCACAGTATTAGCACTTCATAATCCACTTGATGGCTTTCTATGTTAAAAGAAAATTGTGTTTGTTTACAATTTAGATTTTGTAGTTTTGGTCATCAAAAGCTGAATTAGTAAAATACGCAGCCACACCAGCCATCAGACAGTTTTGCAAAAAATCTTAAATTAAGAGTTTTAGAAAACTTGATTAAAACTGGCCTTATCTGCAGTGCCCTGTGTAATTCATGTGACCCAACTGGCAAGTGCAAAATAATCACAACCAAAAAGAATATGTGTCAAAAACAGTGACAATAGATCTTAGTTTGTGAAAAAGCTGAATTTTCTTTTTTAACAACTTTTTCTCTTTCTAACATAGTTCACCGTGGAGAAAGGAAAAACCAGCTGATCATTACATGAAGTTCCCAACTTCAATACAGATCTGATGTAGTGTGGAGACGGAGAGGCAGATGAAAGATTAACAGTGATCATGGCGGGCTCTTCTCCAGAGGGAAGAGAGAGAGAGAGAGAGAGACACTGTGTCTATATTACAACAGCCTGCAGTGTTCATACAGCCACAAGACCTGAAAGTATCACTTGTGAGTGCTGATGTGTTCAGTCTGTGTGAGTGTTGAATCCACATGACAGTCAATGATTGTGTGTTTACTATGTGCGTGTGTAACATTGTCCACCACCTCTGTACATATTAATGTCATGTGTAATATTACAAGACCCAGAGACAAAACCTTCAACATCTACCAAAAGTCAAACTAAGTCCTGGATGATCTGACCAAACCTGTAAGACTGAAATCACTCTGCCACCAAGCTGGTTGTACTAAACATCTGACTCTTTTCTTCTACTATTAGTTAGTAAGTTAGTTAGTTAGTAAACTTGATTTCTGTCTTGAAGAAGACATTATTATGCTTCAAATGAGCTAGTAGAATTGGACATTGAGGGCCAGTTCCCACTTGGAATCATTTAAAAAATTTAGATTCCAATGGAATCGATTTTTAAAATTGGTTTAAAATCCAGTCATTGGTTCCAAATTCAACACATAGCGGTCATTGTACTTCCAAGCTTTTGCTTGCTCGTGTTGCAGCTAGGAGCATAGTAAAGGGCACTCTAAAGTGTGGCTTTATTTTACGTTGAAAAAGCCTGTAAACACCAATGGTTAAAAATAAAATGTTCCTCTTATCTTCTTATCTTATAAATGAGCATGTGTCCCAAATCAAAACGACTTGTAAGACATTGTAAGACATGTCATTCTGTCCTGTCTAAAACCTTTACACTGCAAGGCGAGGTGAAATGCCTGTAGACCGTCCTCACCCAGAAAACAACTGTATAGGTTGACTATGCAAGCTGCTTACAACAACCTCTACTGACATTTACTGTTTCGCAGTGATCTTTAGTAACAGTAGTAATTAGTGAGGTAGGAGAGGGACGACCTCTGTTCTAGGAGAAAGGTTAGGGTGGTGGAAAGGTCAAACAATAAAGGTCTTTCACTCAGTAGACCGGTATCTCATGTGAAACCAATAGTTACATGTTTTTAAATGGACTGACTTTTATGGACCTAAGAGCGTAATGTAGCTACGTCCTGATTTTACGTGACTCTTTTTAGGCCAATCCCTGATCTTTTACTAACCTTAACTTCAGTGTTCCATTTAAAACCATTAACTATGCAAAAACTGCAATCATTACATGATATAGAATGGTCAGTCGATTAAAAATGCCACCACGGTCACATGTTTTGATCACGAGATTTGGTCACATATTCAAAATGGCCACCATGCAGCTGTTTCACAGCATTAAATAAAACGGTCATATATGTTGTTTTATGAGTCATTGGCATAAACATATTCTGTGGTTTGGGTTTGAGGACATATTGAAAGCCTGACATCATAGCCTCCTCTGGCTGCACACCGCTGCCTCCCTGTCATCTCTCAAACAACACTATGAATGAAAAAACGGGTTTGATACAATGACTGATAATTTGAGGAGCCTTTGCACTGTGATGACATCATTTTAGGATCTTTCTCAGCAGATGGACAATGAGTCCTCCCAGTTATTACACTTTTTAAAAATAATTTGTATTTTAATTTAGCTCAATTTAGGGTGGATTACACACACCAGGGAGAACCACTGTAACATACGTAGCTGCAGTTGCAGCTTTATAAAGAGTGACAGTTGGCCTCAATATTAGAAGTTAGAAACGTGTATTTGAATATCTGCATGTGTCTAAATAATGGGTCTACACTGTAGAAGTCTTGGTGCGTTAGAGGTTTGGACAGCTCTTGGGCAGCTCTTGGACCATGGCCAACTGATGCTCCCCACTGAAGGGTACAGTGTCTAGGGTCTTGAAAGTCAAATGCACATAGGCTGGTAGGGGTGTAACGCAAAGCCAATGTCCGTATCTTGGAAAAGGTCAATGTTGAGTTTTTGTGGTAAAAAAACAAGTTGAATTGCATTAGGCCATATTACCAGAATTTCTTTTTTTTGAAACGGACGGTGTTTTTTAAAATGGGAGTTAGGCTCAGATGAATTTGAAAGTTGGTTTAAAATATGTCTATGATGAAAATTGAGAAAACTGTTGACAAAGAAACAGGCCAAAATTCACATAAAATAAAATATGAGGAGTGCCTTTTTTAATATCAGAAATACAAACACTATGGTAAAGATTGGATTATGCTAACTGTAGCAAGTTGTGTATGATGTAGGAAATTGTTTTCCATATCTGTTCACAGCGCATGGGGATATCTGAATAAAGTGTTCATATTCGGTTACACCCCTGTACCTTGGTGTGGACAACCATTCATTTTTGTGTTTGTGTTGTGTGTGTTACGTGTGTACTGCATGTCAACCCTGTGTATGTGTCCCTGGTAGTGTCTTCATAGCCTTGTCTGAGCCTCGGGGATGTAAATCTCGATGCTGTCAGCGCTCTCCGTAGCTGAGTTCTGACGTACGGATGCAGCTCTCTTGGCGGCCAACAGGCGCTTCCTGGCCTCTTGCCGCTGTTTTTCTGAGCTCTCCAGCGAGCGGTCTCTGGCAAGAGGGGGGTGGTGGTGGGGGCCCTTGGGAGGCTTTTTTGGCACTGGAGGTGGGAGCCGCCTCTCCTGGTGGGAGAGGACGGTAAGGGAGGAGGGGAGAACATTTCAGGAAAAAGACATGTATCTGTGTGTGAGTGTGCCTTTTATGCCCATTGTAAGTGCTATCTGTAATGCTTGTTTAGTGGATTTTGGTTTAATGTACCTACGTCTTTGCACTTTACATATGTGTAAAAGTGTAAGTAAATAAGAGGTCAGAAACAATACATTTTGTATAATTCCTTTTTCATCATCCTTCCCCTTTTTTAGTGCATTACACACCATTTCTGTAAAACTGCAGCTATATACTTATTCCCTACATGTGTTGATTCACACATTGTTCCATTTCTCTATTACAAAACCATTTTTCTTTACTATAAAACAAACTTTACTAAACAGCAAATCTGTATGGGGACATAACCTTGTATAGTCTGAGGCTTTCATAGGCATGCAAGCTAGGTAGTACAGTATTGTAACATTATAATATATAAGTATATAATTAAGTGCTTGCAAGAGTATCCTCTGGCAAGGTCTGTTCCTGCGCCTATTTTATTTTGTTCATCATAAAACATGGCACCAGTTTCACTGCTATGGAGACGACATTATGCCCTCTCTTTCTACAGACACCACAAATGCCCTTAAGGACAATTCAGTTGCATTATGTTTTCTACTTGCTGTTTTGTGAAGCACTTTGTAACGTGGTTTTTGAAAAGAGCTCGATAAATAAAGATTAGTATATTCAGTATTATTATTATTTTTTATAGTTTTGCCCATCATTTCTACCAGTTATGACAACATTGTACTAAGGCAAGTTCCTCTTGAGAGACAAGAGACTGGATTACAGTAGCTGCTCTGATTTAGCTTCCCTACCTTTGCACCCTGTAAAATTCTCTATTTATTGTATTGCCTTATTTATTGCTGGTTTTGAAATCCTATTCTGCACTGAGCTGAGCTTTTGTCCACATGCATCTGAGCTCACTTTAAAATGGACTTAAGACCAATGCTAAATTTCCATAGTCCAGTACAGCACACATTACCAGGACTGGGCTGGACTGCATCCTAACAAAAGGCAGTAGCCATTTTCATCTTCCCAGTAGGGAAAGACAAAGGCTTCCCAAACATATGAATATGCTGAATTGGGTTAATAAGTTAGACTTTTCTGATCTAGTTGCATTTGTTTCTTGTTGGCGTATTTCTCTTTTTATTGGTGTTTTAATAGTTTTTATTTGCCTCCTAATTCCCTTTTTGGTTTTTGGTGTTTTAGGGCTAGAGTTTATGCATGTCTTTTGAATTGTATCTAACAGTGTGCTGTAAGGTGTATTTGTGGAGAAGAAATATTAGCTACACTCGCCGCGCTCCATCTATCTTCACAATGGCAGCTATAACACAAACAACAAAAAGCCACGCAGGCGGGTGCAGGCGGCAGAGGGAAGGAAGGAGGGGCAGAAGGAAGCATGGATAGATGGATGGAAAGACAGATATGATGGATCTACGGAGGCCCAGAGGTGTCAAGGCCCCGTGGTGTTGTTGGCATTGCAGTTATGCTGATTGATGCGTGGCTGTTTGCAAGCGCCTTCACTGTCAACACAAAAAAACACAAGAAAGGAAAAGACAATAATGAGAGCAAATGAGGAAGCTAGCAGAGTCAGTATTAACATTGATGCAAAACCACAACATACACTGCTGAAAGAGAGAAAACAAGCCAGGCAGAAGACATCTGAGAGAGATTCACAGATGCACCTAAAGATACGCAGAAGGAAGAGTATCTGTATCACCACAGAGACCAAGTCAGACAACCATGCACTCTGCACCATAAGAGAAAAGTTGAGTGATACTTCCCGATTAAAGAAAGGCTTTCTTTCTGTGACTGTCATGTGTGTGTATGTATAGATTGTTCATTTGCCAAGAGAGAAGCTATTTTGAAGTAAGGCTAAACTTTTCCCCACTGATTGTTTGTTCTTTTGCCACATGAATTCACCACAAAAATCCCCTTTTAACCCGTTTATTGTGTTAGGGTCAAATTAGACCCGTTTTTACTTCAGTTCAAATAAGTAAAAAGTTCAATTTACTTTCTTTAGTTGGAACAAGGCTTCATGATATCATCAGAAAAAGGTATTCTATCACAACAAAAGATTCTGTTACAATTTTAGTAAATTAGAAATGTTTCTAATAAAAAAGTGTGACCTGGAATAGATTATCGGCTGTTGCATAAATTGTGTGTTGCTTTGTGGATCAAATTGAATCCAACCACAGCACACACCCATAATAAATTGGCTATGATGTGAAAAACAATAATTCAATATCATTTGGGCTGAGTTAAATCACGGGTCAATTATGACCCACAAACGCAAAAGATGTGTGCAGCTTTCTAACACATTACCAAGGTAAAAGGTAGAAGGCTTCCATCCAGGAACCTCAGGTGTGATTTAACCTCAGATTATGAGCTAATAAAGAGTGTTACTGTAAAAATTATGATTCTTGCAGATTAAACCAGTGGAGCTTGGAAAGTTCTCCTTGATATGACATATTTTTTATTGATGTAAAAGCCCCAACACAATCTGGCATCTTATAACAACAGTCCTACAGGATCATGTCATGATACAATGTGTGAGTTGGTGTGAGAAAATCTTAGTCTCCAACTAAGCATCACACCATGAACTCTGTGCATGTCAGACTGTGTAACAAATGGCTGGTCATCAATCATCCACAATGTAAATGAAATAAAGTAAAAATGGAGGTAAGCAGAAACACCCACTCGCATCATCAAAAGCTTTGCAAAATACAACAAAAAGCCAGCTACAGTATGGCGCTAAAGCTGCCAATGCTTTTCATACCAGTGTGGTATCTACATCCACTGCACAGTACATGTCTATGGATGAATACAATGTGGCGTCAGTTAATGTACTCTGTCATTTCAAGCTGTATTGTCATTTGTGGTTTGCAGACATAGGTTGTAGCAGGAGCCACGTTAAACTGTGAGAACTTAGTTTGAAATGTGTGACACTTGTGATGCAGGTTGTTATGGGTTTTGAAAGCTTTAAATCAGAAGTGGATGAATTACAAAACTTTGGTTACCTCATTGTTGCTAACTTGAATCTAAAGCCCCTTTCAGACATGTAATACTGTATGTAACATTATTAGATGAATCTATCTGTCAAAGTGGTAGCTTTTTGACATTCAGACACATATAATGTTCCTTACAGCTTCACTCAGACATGAGAGAACATTTACTGAAAGAGTCACAACGCTTGTGCAATATTTGGAGCCTAGTGTGTGTCTGAGAGAGAGAGAGCACGAGAGACAGAGAGAGAGAGCAAGAGAGATGGAAAGGTGATTCAAAAATGTTTAGCTTTTGTTAACGACAATGTTGTGCACTCTTCTCGTAGTGAACCCAGTGATACATTTTCCCATCATTTAAATGTTTTTGAACATCCATAGAGAGCGAACTCTGATGCTTGCTTTATAATAGCGTACAATACAAGCCCTGAATGACAGGATGTTAAGCTCACATTGTGTATGTAAAGCAGTTCAGACATACCATGTGACAATAAATTAGATAATCAGAAAACTTAATAGAAGGCATGTCTCAAAGAGCGTTAAAGACTCCAAAATCTCAAAGTGTTTAGGGGTTTAAAAAAGGAACTTTCCATGCTGTTATAGTAGCCTTCACTGTGCAGTTCTTTGTGATTCTGAAACCAATTGCATAAGTCTGATCAGGAACAATTTCTGTAGAGCCTGATGAATAATTACCTGGCTAACACAATTTGTGTTTCCATTGGGTGTTCACCCTATCTAAATTGACTCCAAAGCATTTCAAGTACAGAAGTTAGACGAAAAACAAGACTGTTTAGTTGTAGAGTAAATTAGATTTGGAAAAAAGCTGTGATTTAACATCGGAACAGCAGAGCAGTAAAATATCCCTTTGAGTACCATAAACAAAAGTAATTTGTTGCCAAAAGAGACATTTATATAATTACTCACATTCATAATAGCCATGAAAGAGAAAGAACATTAAGCCCTCTATCAGATTAAGATCAACCAGTCAGCATACTGGAAGCTTGTGTGTGTGTGTGTGTGAGTGTGTGTGTGTGTGTGTGTGTACCTTTCTCTCAGGGGGATCCAGGGGTCTCCAGTTGTTGGCTCTGAGCTGGTGAAGCTCATCAAACTTGAGGCTTATGTTCTCAATGGACAGCTGAAGCATATCCCAAAAACCTGCCAGGTCTGAGGCCACAGGACGAGGGTGGGCGTTGGGGTTCTACGACAGGAGAAAAGGAGGAGAAGGTGGAGAAGAAATAGTTTCAAAGTTGAAAGCTGGGGAAGAGGAAATGAATGAAAATACACATTAGGCAACACATTCTCACTCTGGCCAGGTGCCTTTGGCGTTGTTATTGACGCTAAAAGTCTCCTTTAGCGTCATATCTAAACACACTTTATCTAAACGCGTTGGGTCGGGACTAATGCCGTCACTTTTGATATAGTAAGGTTAAGGAAAAGATTGTGTTAAAAAAGGTATGTTTCTGTAACACCCGGGACAAGAAAGTGACAGTTGGGTTTAGGAAACATGACAACTATATATAATATATCAAATAAAAATGTATAAATAGCTGCCACAGTGTTGTTGCAGTCATTCCCTGGCTTCAATGATGATGCAGAGACTCACAGAGATCGCAGATGTGAAAGACCTGGAAACACTGACCAATCAGAGCAGACTGGGCTTAAAAGGGGGGCTTAAAGACACAAGTGCTAAAACTGAGTGTTTCAGACAGAGGGTGAATACAGGTATATTCAGACAGACGGTATGAGAAAAATAGAGGGATTTTTAAACATTAAAGCATGTTAACATGTTGAAGTGGAACTGAGAAGCAAAAGCAGGAACGAAACGACTGGATGAAGAACATCAAAAGTAATTAATTTGTTAATAAATCAAATCTTAGTTTTTTCAAAAGTCTATTAGCCAAAAGTGAAAGGTGTAAATTATTGACTGCATGCTACTGTCAGTGTGAGTGTTTCACACTCACCAGATTTTCCTCACACAGCTCCCTGAACTGTTGAAACTTCTGGGACATCAGAAGCTGAGCGCTTCCTATAGCACTCCTTATCTTGCCGAGGACTGCAAGGACAGACACAGAGTTTTAGAAAGAGATTAAACTACAGAACATCCATCTGTTCTTGAGAAAATGTACAACAGCCAGTCAAAACACATTTTAACGCTTCCATGTGCCGATATAAAGTACATGAACTACGACTTTTGGGAGCGTTGTCGGTCAGCACTACTAGCCAGTCAGAAGCAGAGTATGAGGGCGTGCCACGCTAGCAGCTAGGCGAGCATTACAACCTGTGTTACAAAGTGATGAGCTTTTGTCACAGAAGTAAAGGCTGGACTACAGTAGAGCTGTTTGGAGCAGTTGGTGAACAGTGTTTTCTGTTGGAGATGGTAAGTCCTTTTGGGGTGGACTTTGGGCTTTTTCCCTTTGTAAACCTATAACATGCACAAAAAAGATATATAACACAATAAAGGAAAGGGAAAAGCCGAACAGCATAATATGAGCACTTCAAAACTCATTTTAAAAGACCAGAGAATAGGAGATAGTGGCATCTAGTGGCAAGGTTGCAGTTTGCAACCAACCGATACCTCTTCCCTTAGCCCCAGCGCGGTGTCCTTCAGGTAAAGTAACAAATGTCAAAGGCCCTCTCTAGAACAAGTGTTTGGTTTGTCCTTTCTGGGCTACTGTACAAACATGGCTGTCTCTCTTATTAAAATAAGGCCTTTCCTATGTTGTAACATACACACTTGGAACCTAAGCACAATGGACAACAACCACACAAAGACTTACTCTCTTCAGGCAGGTCATTGTCCCGTTGGTCGAGCTCCATCTGTTGACACCAGCCCTCCATGCGGTCAGTCTCGGCCTGCAGCAGCTTCAGAAACCAGCGTCCATCTCTGTGACACACCGACCGCTGCACCGCCTGCCATTCAAACATTCAGACGTTCACAACATGTAGAGACACAGCTGCACAGACAATTTGTATACTCACTATCATGTAACAAACCAAGTGATGTGAAAAGATCATGAAGCTTATACATGTTGAGAGTTAACATTTTGTTGCCTGTTATCAATTAATATTGCAAGATAAAAAATCCTGGAATGGCTGATAACTAACTTACTATAACTTAACATAAAATATAATTTCAAGAAAAAATTATTGCATCTTTGTAATCTTCTGAGTCTTGTTTTTTATTGCAATATTTAATCTACTTTAAACACATTAATAGTACATCATTTAACTATTTAAAGCAGGGGTCTTCAACGTTTTTTTAGGCCAAGGACCCCTTAAAGCTAAAAGAGAGACGGAGCAGGGACCCCTTACTGCATACATTGTACAAAATGTAGTTACACAACATTACAGGCCTACAATACAATAATGTTTAGGGCGGCCTAAAGCCTCAACACATACCTTTTAAAGGTGCATACATACTAAGCTTTTAAAATAACAACTGTTGGCATATTCGTTTGTTTATACATCGTGCTTTTATGTTAACTGTGGCACAGTCAATCTTTAACTTCATTTAATCTGTGGATGTCCTTATGACTACCTTAGCTATAGTACAGTAATGTTCTATGATTAGTGTTGTGTGCATTAAAAAAAATGTTTTTTTAATACTACTAACTACTATTACTACTACTACTACTGCCACTAATAATAAAAAATAATAATAATAATGATAATAGGACTGAAGGCTCTGAACAATAATAAACAATAAATATTGCCAGACTCTTTTTTTTTTTTTTTTTTTTAAACCATCGAACAATAATTTGGTGGCCCCATTGCAGCAACTTTGAGGACCCCCCTATGGGTCCCAGGCCCCTTGTTGAAGATCTCTGATTTAAAGGATCATGGTTATGACCATTGTCGACCATTTCCAAATGCATTAAATACAATCTTACATGTTTGGATATGTTTTTTCTACTGTTCCAGGCCTCCATTAATTTCTGTAAAGGTATGAAAGTCAATTAGTAGACTCAAGAAACTCGTTTGAGTTGTATTATCCATCACAAACCACATCAAGCATTCATTTTTTTCAATTTTATATTACTGTTGCATTTTAATACAGTTTAAGTGTAGACTGATTTGAAATACACCACTGCATTTCCTCATTTACAATGATGTGACGCAGTGGCTCCCAAAGGTTTTCTGCAGGGCCCCCTTTTGTAGATTCAAACAATTGTTTAATCTCAATTTTGTCATCAATAGGCAGACTTTCAAATTTGTGCTGTAAAAGATAATCCACGTTGTTCATGGAGACTGCAGTTACTATCTTCCACTAACTATTGCCAACTATGAGCGAGTGACAACAACAGTACTTGGCAAACGGTTATATGAACCTGTTACTGCTAGGGATTTCCCCCCCATTATTAATATGAAAACATTCATTAGTGTTGCTATAACCGTAGCATTTGAAACATGATACAGTAGCAAATGACTGGAGTTAATTAGTGAGTGATAACAGTATTTCTGGCATGACAACTGCATTTGTGAGAAATGAATATTGTTGATTATGTGTTCATGTCTTGACGTCCCTGGACCTGTTCTTATATATATCACTGAATACGCTCCCACAAACCTCCAGAATAGCAGAGCTGTTGAAGTTGACATCAAGTGAGTCTTCTGTTACACTGTCTATCCAGGGGTCTGGAGGGGGGAGGATGGACGGGTCAAAGCCCACATCGTCGAAGTCATCGGAGGCACAGGCGTGGTAGTGGTTCCCTGAGCCTTGGATGCTGACCGTAGAGGTGGCAGCATCGCGGGAGTATTGTCGAGAGATGGCACCAGATGACAGGACTTCCATGTCAGTGTCCGGGGAGTCTAAAGGGGTATCCAGCAGGTCTGGCATGTCCATATCTGCCTAGATGGAATAATGAACACATTTCATTATACCATGGTTTGGGCAAATACTGTTGTTATAATAATAATAATAATAAATAATTGTGATTGGCTGCAGGCTGGCTGCAGGTTGTCTATTGTGTGATATCAAAATGATATAGTACACATAGTAATGTACTATAGTACAGTTCCGGGGGAAAAAAACAACACTAAGTGTAGTCCTCCATTGCCTCGTCCTCACAAAGCACAGGATGACGCTAATACAAAAGCTTCAAGAGTAAACTACCCTGCCCCTCTACATTTTGTTTGTTTCACATTTAGAGATCATCTTTCATCTTTATCACTTTGATTATAAGCACTGTTAATCAAACCATTATTTTCTGTTTTTGGTGTTGAAAATTAGCAAATTTAGCTCAATTGCTAATTGAGCTAAAACACTTAAGCAATGCATCTAAATCATCTACTGTTATTTCTATGTCAAATAAAACTTAATCAAATCTAATCTCACATTCCATTCACTATTTGAGGCTGCATTTGACAGTTCACATTGCGTATTATTCGTTTGTGAAAGTCGGACGTTAAATTTAGGAAAATGGCATAGATGGATAGCTCGCTTGTTTTGTTGTTAAACATACTGTCAAATTATATTTACTCTCTAGCATATCGTTGTAGCCGTCTGAGCCATGAGTTAATTATACAAGCTAAGCAGACTAGTAACAGCTCTGTTTGCCAGGTAGTTATCTAAGGTTTGTCCTATTTACTGGAGAATTGAACGTTTCCATTTCATAGAGAAACCTTATGGGATGGTAATTATTGTTCAAGGTACAAGTCTGACCCTCAGGTGTTACCAAGGAAACAGATTTATTGTTTATTAATTTAAATGAATGGTCCTACAAAATGTTGTTTGGCAATTAAACATGGTATGAGTGGGTTAATGACCTTCAAGGTGTCCAGGTCATGGCCTCAGGCAGAGGGCCAGAACCGCCCGTTGTCCATTAACCCCTGATAATGCACACATTGTCCATTATCCATTATTTTTTATCCATACTAGATTATTGTGTTCCTCTACTTGGGTCTGTTTGAGTCTACATAATTTTGAGGGTCTAATATCTTCAGGTCCATTTAGTTTGAAAAAGTATTTTTGTGCATCATGTTCAGGTATTGAGTTATTTTAGGTCGAACCCAAATTTTGGCCCCCTAAACACCATAGCTCATAAACACAGTCTGGAAGCTTTACAAGGAAATGTTCTGATTTCTGGGTTCAGTAGATAGTTGAAAGCGTTTTTACATGTGGGAAATATGCACTGTCTCTCTAGAAAGAAAATGTCATCTTTGAGTATGTAGCTATCAGGGACTTGAATGAAACCCTCATCCTTCAAACACTAAATGATATGAAAGTACCCATAACTCTCAAAAATAAGAAGACACAAAAGTGAAGCATTCCTGAAACTACTTTCAGTATTCTACTGGGACGATATTCACCTTTGCCAAGGCTGTACAATCCTTTAAACTGTAATGTATCCATAGAGAATGTTATGAAATGTGTAACTGGCTAGTGGCTGTAGATTTCCGAAGTACCTTGGAGCGGGTAATGATTTGAGCTGAGTATCTCGACAACTAAAGAGCAGTGGTGGAAGCTTACCTGTACAGCTGCTGTCACACTGTTGGAGCGCTGGAACCGCCGATACCTGACAACAAGAGGTAGACATACAGAAAATACTAGGCACCAAGATTGTTTCATGTCATGTGTAGCATACTTTCTATGCTGTATTCTGATAAAATACTATTGCCACCATGCCATTAGCTAGCACTTTGACCCAGACTCACAGCAAATGAAGAACATTGGTGAACACATGATTTTATGGACACTATATCAAATTTTGATTTCAGGGTTATGGTATCAGTAGTCTCGCCTTGCCAGACCATCCACACGCTACGAAGCAGAGGAGGGTCTGGCTAGTCCACACAGTGTTTTAGGATGGGAGAAAAATGTGCTTTGGTTTATTGGCATTTCTCTAAACCAGTCCCAATCGTCATGGGCAGCGCTAAGCTCCGCACAGATGTGCTGCAAAATAGTCGTGCAAGAGAAAACTCAGATTGGAAAGATAGTCTAGCTAGCTGTGTAAATTTACCCTTCTAGTCTGAAGGAAATACGTCTCATGTACCATGACTTCAATGAGTGAAGACAGAATCTAATCAGATTACCCTGCAAAAAACTTGTGACTAACTAAAAGAATTAAATTAGGGCCAGAGATTTTGATATTTTACTCAGTGATCTGGTTTTACAGTGTGTTCACCAGTGCAAAATATAGCAGTAAATGTACTGCCTGGGTTCCAGGCTGTGGAACAGTCTCCCCCTGGGACTCCGGTCAGCAAACTCTCTTGGGTGTTTTAGGTCTCAGCTGAAGAACTAACTCTTCACTAAATGTTTTTGTGCTTGAGCCATATGCTCTATTTTGAGTAGTTATGCCTTTTTAGCTTATATAAAGCACTTTTTAACCTAGAATTTAAAAGGTGCTATCAAAAAATAAAACTTTACTTTCTTATTTAGTATGTAAGACCATATGCTTGTACTGTGGCTATCAACATTTTTGTACATAGTTTTACTTTGTCTTCAGTCTCAGAGTAAGCTTTTGTTTTTGCCAAAAGTAACAATGGACAAAACTGGCAACAAAAATGCTAATCTTTGAAGATTGATGTTATGGTAAAGCTAGAAATGTATAGTCGAAACAAGGGGTTAACAGGAGTCCCACTGTAGTTCCTGATAGCATAGGTTTAGGTATAGAAATTGTTAAGCGCTTGTTGATATCACCTCAGCACTCTAGATGGGTTAACATTTGGTTATAAATCTGTTGGTACGGCATCCCCTAACACAGTTTGGAAGGAAAAATCCAGCTTAACTGTACGACTTGAGCTGCAAAACAAGCTCTGGATCCAAACCTCTATATGGGCGCTCGCACTACCAACTGAGCTACATGAGGGCCCAAGGTCTTCCATTTTCTACCCTGTTCTTATGTTAATTTATGCATCCATCCTATATGCATGGCATGAACTGGTCAGGGAAACACCTTGAACCGGTTGCCAGTGTAGCGCTTACATTTTAATCATTCACCACCTTTACTTACAAGCAATTCAGAGTATTTGTGTTGATGGAAAAGCACACAAACACAAGGAAAACATGACGGCCAACATTCACTCTTCAAACTATGTCGGTGTGAAGTGTGAAGAAGTGCATCTTGGCTAATGTCATACTCGATACTTGGTACTGGACACCTGCTACTGATTTAAATAATTTAATAGCTTAGTTCCTCCTGGGGATTTGTCTCCCATCACTTACATTGGAGGCACATTAGAGAAGGACCTTTTAATGGCCAGTATTAACAGGGAGTACTTATTCTTAGATTTCAGATTGTATATATGCACTTAACTATTGCTTTGAAGACTATATTCAGAAATAACTTGTCCTTGCTGGCTCTGAAACAAAATTGCTCATATGTACTGTGGATGTTAAATGGTCAAGTCTATACTGAGTAAAAAGTCAACTAAAGAGAATTAAATAAAAATATGTGCCTCACCCTCTGTCATCCTCTACTTGCACCCCTACTGAGGTGAACTTGGATGGGTCCTCTGGATCTGGAACCTCTTCTGGTCCATCAACCTACAGGAGACAGGCGGGATAAGTTAGGGATAATGTAGTTTGCGTTGCCAACTTGGCAACTTTCTTGCTAGTTAACAACTTTTCAGACCCTCTTAGCGACTTTATTGCAAAAAAGCAACTAACAACAAATTATGCGACTTCAGACCATCAGGGCAAAAGCTAGATATATTATACTGGAATTGATTTCCATGCATGTGGCTCAAAGTTATCACAGTCCAGGGCTCTTCTGCAGGATTTCTGCAGGTTTCAACAAGTCAAATTTAAGACCTTTATAATGAAATTTAAGACGTATATCACGTCATAAAAAAAAACGAAATGCAAAGCCACAAAAGTAAATCAAATTATTAAAACAGCCACGGAATAAACCGAAAAAATGTCAATGTGCATTAGTGGTAGCGTTACATGGACATAGAAAAATGTTCTTTAGAACTACAACCCAATACTTTTGTGAATCCAGACTTTTTAAGGCCTTAAATTTTGATTTTGAACTTTTAGACTTTATTATACTTTTTAAGACCCCCGCAGAAACCCTGTTCGGCCAGCAGCACGGGGTCTCTCTCTCTCTCCCTTTCCTATTGTGTCGTGTAGTAGGCATTCACCTGACAACCAATGAGCTGTATGCAAAGTATACAAGATGACTCCATCAACATGAAAACACACATATGACATCCTCTAGGGACCTGTGGAGACTTTTGGAGCTGGTGAAGCTACTTTCATTGGAGAAGAGTTTGAAAAAATGTAAAGCGATGAAGGTTTGAATGAGCAGGAAAGGGGTTCTGATGTGCAATATTAAGCGGCTTCCTCTCATTACCCTGCTTATTACAAGGCTTATAACACAGCTCTTAATATGGCTTTTCCTACAGAGGTTACCCGCTGATGATGCATGCGTCCCAGTTGTGACTGTTAGCTTTACCGCTGATTCCGGCAGAAACCAGGTTGCTGTAGCGAGTGAGCCAAACATGGAGCTAACTAATGCTCTGTAATTGCACTGATGCTATTAGCGCTGTTAGCGATCTCCGTTTCCTCCTCCCTCTTTCTCCCTTTGTGATCCACTGCTCAGCGGCATGAGCTCAGTATGAGTAGTAATATAGCTTAAGAAAGGATTGAATTGATGTAAAAATGGTCAACAGAGTCTCCGTCCATGTCTTTGGTCTGTTATACTTAGTGACAGTCAGTTGTAGAAATAACAGACCGTAGAATGCCATGATTGACCAATCTGAATCAAATCACAACAATCACATCGATAAGATCATAAGAAGGACTTCATTTCCTAATTCATGTCAACACAGCCTCTAACTGTATGTGAAATCAGTGCTCTGACTAATACTTATGGTTTGGGGAGGTAATAGTGAGTTGTGAGAAGATACAGTATGTGTATATCTGCAGAAACACAGATATACAGGCTCTATTTAATGTTTATGTAAATGAAGCCCATTGTGTCCTCTGGCCTCCTCCTCCTCCATGTCTCTCCTCCGCCACTGCTGTCTCATACATACCTGGATGCCTATGGAAAGACATTTGCCCTTCCTGAGTGCTTCTTTCCTGTATACATCCCGGTGGTTTTCAACAACTGGCCCCCTGCTCAGGATTGAGGGGGTGGGGGTGCTGACTGTCATGGTACTGTTACTGACATGCTGACTGGCTGGTCCATGAACCTACATAGAAATAATGACAAATGTGTAAATACAATATTCACAAAAGCAATTTTGTACAATTTTGTACATTAAAAGTCCAAAGCACTAACCTGCGCATTTGCAGCTTCTATTGCAGCTGTCAGGGCCTTCATGCTGTCAATGCTTTCTGTTGAGTTACTGAGCCCTGACTGGATGGTCATGTCACCTCTGGGTCCTTCTTCTTCCATGTATGCATCCTGGTTGGTTTTAGAAAACATGGAGCATTGCTTACAGTGTTAATATCACAACTAATATCACATAGTATCATTTATGAAATTTAAATTTGAGAAGAAAAAAAAATCAGGAGCTGGGCACTCTACCCCGCTCCCTACCTCCTGAACTGGCCTTTGGGGCTGCATGAATCCTATTCAAGACACTGGTACATGTCACGTGGACTGTGAATGGATCAGGCCCATCCTACATCCAGGACATGATCAAACCAAAAAGCAAAGAGCATCTCCTACGCTTTGCTCCTGCCAATCGGCTTCATACTCCTTCAACACGAAGTGGGCCGGGCTACCGCTCTACTAAGTCCCAACTGTTGGCTGTCCAGGCTCCACAATGGTGGAAATACTCCTCATTGACATCGAGGCAGCAGAAACGTAACACATCTTCCACCGTGGACAAAATCTATTAAGACTTCACCTTGGCCCATACAAACAATAAAAATAGAAACTATATCTCTATCTTCTATTGTTTCTGAATTTAGCTCTTGAACAAGATCAACATCTTTGAGTCCATGTATGTTGCGTGATTTTTGCCCTTTTTAGGTTGTGCCCACATTGGTTGAAAGCACTTATTCTGAGCAGCTTTGGTTGAAGGAATGAGCTAAATAAAGTTCATTAATGTAAGGAGCTGATACTGTGATATTGTTGTTGGGTTGAGCTGCATCACATCTGGGGTACAAAACACATTGAGAAGCAAGGCAGGCAGAAGCTAGGGGCAGGCTAAGCCCACGCAAACGTGTCTAGCTCACCCAATCAAAAAATTTAGAACATGCGTATGTTCAGTTTCCTCATGGTGGTTTTCTTGGAAACATTTTCTTGGAGTATTTTCAAGCATGTGTTACAGGTTTTTGTACCTTTAGAGTTAAAGAGGTGTTCTTCTTTCCTGTCTAAACAACCTAAACTACAAAGAACCTTAGGGTAGTTTAACCCTTATCCATAATGTACATTATTACGATGATAGAAGTGCTGATGTTCTGTAGGGGTAGGTTAACGTAAGAGCCTTGTGCAGTACCTGTGCAGACTCGGTGCTGCTCTGGGCTGTGATGGAGATGTAGGGCTTGGAGGCTGTGGAGCAGGTTGAAGTTCGGGGCGGCACTGGTGGAGGGGTTTTCTTATAGGTGGTGATGCAAGATGAAACTGCAAAGAATGATAAAGACAGGTCATGGGGATAATATGTGTTAACATTCTAAACTGTATAAGTTGCAGACACAGCGCTAACTGCTCATATTCAGTTAGTTGGAAGATTGTATACAGGAGAATTCAATCTGACTCTAGCCCCACTGTGATCTTTAATTCCTAGTTTGATCTCATCAGCACTGAACTAAACGAGGTTTAACAAGGTTTTAGTTTGATGGTGTGACTCTGCTCATGTGATGCTTTGGAATCTGATCAGATCAGGGAAGGCTGTCCCTGAGCTCACAAACTTAGAGCCTAAGATACACAACATTAAATAAACATGAATACAAAATGCGCAAATATACTGCAAATGAAAGCTGCTGTGTTCTGCAGATTGAAAAACATGCTTGACTTATTTTAATTAGGTGCCTAAAGAAATGTGACATTCATCCAACTGGATAGACTGTTGCCCGGAAGGTGGTGTTAACAGACAAAAGCTTATTTGTATGGTTTTCACTGGCTCAATCCGCATTTGAAATATGGATGATCCTTTCCCGTGAATTATCTATTTGAATCCTGGATGCCTCAGTTGGTATAGCATCAGGCTTTTATTCTGAGTCCAGGGCTCAAGTTAGTGTTCAGAGGACAAGTTTGTGTAATTTGTCTGTTGTTTCCACTGGAGGAGACTGTGAAGAGTTTGGTTTTGTCCACAAGACTTTAAGGGCCCACCTATTAGGACACTTTTATTTACATTTAGCCACATGTGTCTCTGCTGGGCAGATCACATACCCAATCGCAATCCATTTTGAGTTCCAAGTCTGACCTGTTAACAGACTAAAGACTGAAGATGACTTCCCTCCAGAGAGCCTGGATAGCTCAGTTGGTAGAGCATCAGACTTTTAATCTGAGGGTCCAGGGTTCAAGTCCCTGTTCAGGTGACAGGCTGTGTATAATGTGTCTGTAGTTCTCATGATCTTCTACCTTCATGTGGCTTTAAGATATTTGGGCAGACCACGGCACTGTCAGAGGAAGTAATAGACATAATGTTTATGGTTTTCATCGGCTCAATACCCCATTTGGAATTAAGACAATACTTTCTCCCAACTCTTTACGAAGCCTGGATAGGTCAGTCAGTAAATCAGGGGTCCTCAAATGTATCGCCCAAAGGTCCAAATCGGATTTTTATAAAAGATCAGAGGAAAAAATTGGTGATAACAAAATACCATGTAATGAACTCACCTATAACTTTTATAACCCAGACCTCTCAGGTCATCTGAGTCAGGTCTGCTTTTTGTCCCCAGAGTCAGAACTAAACGGGGAAGCAGTGTTCAGTTTCTATGCTCCACACATCTGGAACAAACTCCCAGAAAACGGCAGGTCCACAACAACTCTCAGTTCTTATAAATCAAAGCTGAAGACTTTTCTTTTTGATACTGCCTTTCTTTACATCATAATTGTTCCTTCTGGCACTGTAACCTTTATTCTCATATTTCATCTGTTTTTAATTGTTTTTAACTGCTCTTTATGTGAAGCACTTTGGATTGCCCCGTTGCTGAAATGTGTTATACAAATGAGGCTGCCTTGCCTTATGGTCACCTTTGTGCCAGGCTAGCTACATTGATGTACCAAACAAAGAGAGGTGGATGCACAACAGGCAGCACTGTCATTGGGGTTAACATCCAGTATGCTGTGGCAGGTTTTGGCAATAAAAGCACGTTGGTTCATGTCAGAGAAGATCGTGGTTTAGGTTAAATGTCAAAAATCACGTGGTGTTGTCTGCACGTTATTAGAGTCACTGTACACCTTTCCCATATTAAACAAGACTACGATCTTCAACTAACTCTTACCAAAAGCTGCCAGTTTCTAAACATAACCCCCCAAAAATCATCATTTTGTTCTTTGTTACTTGCCAGCTGCACTAACAACCCGTCTCCTCATTACGTTAACATAAAATCAGTTGGTGTTATGTTTCCTTCAAAAGGTATTTGCTGTTGCACATATGTTGTACTCATGAATGTTATTCTTAGAAGACAGGGTTGGTGTACTTTAATTACCGGGAACTCTTGGTTGTTACAGAAAAATAAAAAGTTGTCATTGCCCACATCTGTCTTCCGCCTCCTCCATCTATCTCTCTGTAATACTTGGAATTAGATGCAAACTTTGAGTGTTGGCTGTAAGGGTGCCTAAGGGCTAAACATGGAATATGAGGATAAACCCCATTGAGGGAGGTTTTTACCCTGTAAATTTAAATTTACATGGAGAAAAGCTTCCTCCTCCCTGTCTCTGTTAAATCAGTCATCCACAGTGGCAAACCACTCCTCTCCCTCTGCTCGTCCCCAGACAGAGCTGCTTTCTTGTAATTCAAGTGTTTCAGCAGAATATTCAGGTTGCTTTTGGACAGGGTCAGGGCAGCTCATCACTTGGTTTTGGATGCATCAGCAGAATG
Organism: Etheostoma cragini; assembly: GCF_013103735.1. Classification (NCBI taxonomy): domain Eukaryota; kingdom Metazoa; phylum Chordata; class Actinopteri; order Perciformes; family Percidae; genus Etheostoma; species Etheostoma cragini. The sequence goes on along the minus strand of NC_048418.1, from coordinate 3,464,372 downwards.
CTAACGGTTTACTGGGGCTATGTTTGAAAACGGGATCTATAGCATCTTGCTCTTGGAAGTCAGCTCCTTTGACTGACGTATAATGTGTTGGCTGCTTGTGTGACTTCTCGTCTCTCTTTAAGGGACTTTAATGACATGCCATTTATCCTGTGGAGGCTCCACCAGAGCTTTCTCTGTAGCCTATGTAAGTGGCCTGAAGTTTATATTCCTGCATTGGTGTGTGCGTCGATTTCTTTAAGATAATAGCAGGGCCGGCATTGGTGTGTGTGTGTGTGTGTGTGTGTGTGTGTGTGTGTGTGTGTTAGAGCAAGTGAGAGAGGGACAGTGATTAGCTTCAGAGGGAGTAGGGACTCTAGAGTCATAGTGAGAGAAACAAAGTGTCTCCCCTGTGCTTTCTGACCAAGATGGGAATCTGTAGCAGGAAAAGTTAACTCTCTCAACAGAGTGAGACAAGTAGGCGTCTTACTCTGTTAAGCTAAAACAAAGACCCAAACACACAGGGTGAAAAGAGGATCTGCAGCAATGAGCAGTACAACAAAAATAACATCTCCTCACATTGCTCTGCTTCTCTTTAGCCTTCAGCAGTCTGTCAAAATGTTTGCCTGAATCTCACAATAGGGAGAGTGAACCTGGGGGGCTTCACATGTATGACAAGCATAACCTTTATGTGAAACGACTACCATTAATATTTACATTCAACTTTTTTTCTGACTTGCATTAGTCTCTCTGTATGGGGCATCACCTTGTATCTTGGACATCTGTAACAGCCACACTTCCTGGCCCCTCCACTGCTCAAATACATTTATATCCAACTTGGCCAAAAGCCATCTGCTCAACTGGCCTGCATGACCAACGGTATCAATGTCAGGTCAATGTCAGCTGTTCTGCCACATCCAGCTGTGGCTAAATAGCCATCATTAGCAAGCAGTACAATGTAATGCACACTATAAACAGTTCAATTTGAAATGAATGCAGATGTGTGTAGTTTGTGTAGTTTGTGTAGTAGTAATGCCGCAAGGGTTTTGGGGCTCTCGACCTCTGGAGCCAGGACAGGGACTTTGCAAATGAACAGAAAAAGGAAATATTGACATTGAAAAACATGTATTGGATAAAGTTGTAATGTCACTGAAAAGTTCCACAAAAAAACAAAAGCTGAGCTGACAGTTTCTATTCACATGGAGTCTGGTGAGTTTGGCGACGGCAATTTCGAGGCTCTTTCTATTTAAACAAAAAAGACCTTACTCTTTAACAAAAAGGTCAACCTCTGTAGGGATAATGTCGTCAGGCAATCTGAGCCTGTCAGTGGCAAGAACAGCACTTTTAGTGGACAGAAATTGGGATTACATTGCAACCCAATTTGCATCTGCCAGTTACAGCATTTAGCTCAATACTGGACCAATTTCAACAATGTTTGCATGGAAAAATAGGCCCAGAGTTTTTTCTCTAAAGAAATATGGAGAATGTTATCTCAAGTCAAGTGTGCCCTCAGAGGCTGAATGGAGAACACTGACAGGGCTGGTGGGAAAGTTGGATCTGTGAGGAAGCACAATGAGAGGAGGTGATTAACTGGGCTTACACAGCTCATCAGTCTGCTCCGCTGCTTAACTCACACTGACCTCATTTAAGTTGCATTTTACTATTGAAACCTCTGACTCCAACTTTTGCCTTCTAACAAGTGATTTAGACTCCCGTCATTTAGATACAACAGGCCTAAGAACTGTCATACATCAGTCTATCCTGTTGCCAAAATTAGTGTGCCGCCAATTAATATCTGGATCCGAGTATATCAAAAACATGTTTCTTCAACACATTGTCACTCCCATTGGTCAGGTGCCTTTAGCGTCTTATTTTGACGTGCTTGGTCTGGACTCGAGGCACGAGAATGGGACAGTTAGGTTTAGGAAAAGATAGTGGGTGGGGTTTCAAAATGTACGTTTCAGTGACACGCGTGACAAAAACAAGGGGGAGAACGCTGTGAAAGGCTGGGTGAAAGTCCTGTGTTGTTTGACCCATCTACTACCCAGATCCACGACAAATGTGAATTAATAAAAGTGTCTCCATCCTAAACACTGGCTGCCGAGGGCAACGACTGGGCATCTTATTTTAAACGAGGCTGACCAAAATGTTGTCTGGAGCTCCACAATTTTAATAAAGGTAGATATAGAAGTTTCCTCTTAAGAAAAGTTTCTTAAGGATTCCAAAAACTGTCAGTGTATCTGGAAGGGAACAGCTCTGTGAACAACACCAGCCTGGCGGCTCTTTAGCTCGTTTTACAACAGCCAATATTGGGATGTTCAGGGGGGACTAAAGATAAGACTCTAATCAAAGTTTTCTGACTAACTGCACGAGTTACTGAACAACAGTCAACAGGAGTATTTTGATGACGTTGATACACAGTATATGATTTTGCAATAGGCTAATTACTGATTGATCAATGACATTTTCTCTTGGTAGCAGGAGAAAAAAAAACAGATTCAACAACAGATTCCCCACTGGATATATGGTCACCTGGAGGGTCAGGTCAGAGAGACCGCATGTTTTCTCTCATTTTGTTCTGCCTTGTGGGTGAAAACTCATGTTGGAACAAATACACCACACTGTAGTTGGGTCAACAAATAAAAAAAAAAAAAGCCAAATGAAGCTGCTCAGGGCTTTGGTAATAGCAATTCAGTTGCACAATAGGCATGAGTGGACAACATAGTTTAATGGACATTGGACCAACATTCATCAGCACAATATCCAGTCATGTGGAAGTGGTGCTAACTATCTACTGTACTGTGTGACTGCAGACGAATGTGTGAGTGTGTGCATGACTGAATAATATATATACAGTTTATATACACACATTTGTTCTTATCTGCGTGTGTGTATGTCCATTTATCCTCTTGGTTAACTCTATAAGAATCACCAGAGGAGCAGCAAATGTAGGTCATCTCCAGTTGAGCACTTTGAAAATAAAGACAACTCTAATACCAAACAGCAACAACACCAAGTCCCCTGCGGCATCCACTCTGGCATGTTCTCATCTGAATACCACGCATGAAGACAGCCTTTTTTTTGCGGCTTTTACAAGATTATCTCTGAGAGATTTCTGCTTCATTGTTACAGTGCACAGCAGAGTGCAGTTATGCACGTAACTGCAACCCGAAGCCTTTCACAATTTGTTCTATGTGTGTAACTGCATGATGTTGTCTTGGACTGTGAGTTCTATCACCGTGCCTCTGAGCACACAAGCAGAACTGTCGCTGATACAGTGTGTAGACACTAGATAGCACCCCCCCCCCCACCCCCACCCCCAAAACGGATCTCTGCAGTAAGAAGAGTTATGTTCATGTAATCTACAAAACTGCAGTGCAGATTAAGAGGAGGACAATAACAAAATGAGGTTTGAACTGATCCCTGTTAAACCAGTGGCCTACATTGTTCCAACAGGATTTTGTCTTTTTCAACTCTTCTTTTTCTTTGTTTTAATTTTACAGCACTTCACCACTGACTTCAGGGTCAGATTTTGAAAGCTGTCAATATCAATTATTTTTTTATCGTACAAACAATCCAAGTGCACTGTTTTGTCAAGCTGGAGACAATACATTCTCTGCTTTACTGAGAAATCTAAAGTATAAATGCATTGGTCGCTTGAATGCTTCTTTTAACTCCGTCACTTAACAACTGTCTGCCCCTCGGATCAGAGCTGTGCGATGCCAGTCACCTCTCGTCTTCATTATCTTTTGGAGCATTTTAGGCCTTTAATGAGGAGTAAACCTCTATATATGTGCACCTGCTCTACCAACTGAGCTAACCTGGCCACGACAACTGTCTTCTTCAATGTGTGTCTGTTCTTTTGTGTCTGTCCTTTTAATTGCGTTGTATGTTTTTAAACAGACCTTGAGTCTAACAATAAAAGCTATCTATCTATTCATATCTGAAGACAAACTTTGTAAAGTATTTTTCCAGCTTCTTAATTGCTTCTAAGAGTCCAACGAGTTTGTAGTATTTATATTATGTATCTGAACTTTAGAACTACCCTGTTTAGAATGACATAGGTACAAAATGTGACTAACAGTCCCATCACCATGAGACTCCACAGGGAAAAAAAGTCACTTGAAAAAGGACGGCCAGATAATTGTCAGCTCTCTTGAGAGAACTGGGGAGCTGATTCATTTGGCTCATCATATTATCACAGATGTGAATACTACTCCCAGACTAAAGCAGCAGTGTGCTTGTTACTCATGATGATTAGCCAATGATGTAACATCCCCGCAATTATCATACTGCAGTGCCCGTTCACAGCGTGCATGTTCAACAAAATATAAATCAACTAATAAATGATTGACCAAAGTATTATTATAGATTAAACTACCCAGCAGTATAAACCTGGATTAAAATTAGCTTCACCGGCTATAACATTAAAGTGATTAAGACATGAATACAACATCCAATGTATGTACAGTACAGTAACATACTATAAAATATTATAGGGAGTAGATAAGTACTTTATCTTTTGGTACTTTAAGCCCTGAAAGTCAAGGTAAAAAAAGAAGCTTGGCAGCCAAAAAAATTGTTTAAGTTGTACGTATCTAAACTTTAAACAAAGGTTTTGGTCATGGATAGTATCTCCTATGTAGAAGATACCATAGTGTACATATGAGTTAAACTTGGCAAGAGAGGCATGCTGAAGCGCTTAGTGCTACACCATTTAAATTTTAGCCAAATTCAGCATAAACTAAACAATTTACCTTCTTAGTTACATGGCTGCAAATATCACATGATGTTGCCTCATTCCACAAAAGGGTTTGACTTCATTATCATCAATCATAGTTGATTAATTAAGATGGGCACAGGTGCGTTTGCTATTTAAACGACGTGGGCGCTGGATGGGAATGGAAGAATGCGTCGGTCCTAAAATAGCAATGACACAAAATGAAGTTTGGCTTCCTTGCCCCCCGTTTTTCCTCTCTGTGATTTTGTGGCCCTGGGACACCTTCCTGTGTCCCGGCGTGTTGTTTGTAACTGTTCGTGAATATTATGTTTACATTATAATTTTTTCTGAAAATAAATAAAAATAGATCACTTAAATAAATAAATAGCAAAGACACTTGAGTCAGGCATTGCGCTGCTTAGTCTCTTTCATGGCCATCATTTGTAGTAGCCTATTCACAATCAGATTGCTCAAATATATAGCCTGGTCTCAAATTATTACTGTGTCATGCACGCTGAAGTTAGCCTGTAACTATGTGATGTTAGATGTGCTAGTTAGTACTGTTTATACTGCATTTTATACTGCACTGTTCATATTACCGTTTTTTGCATTTTTGCATTTCTGGTTAGATGCTAACTGCCTTTCATTGTCTCTCTAATTGTAGTCTGCACAATGACAAGAAAGTTGAAACTAAAGTAAATCTAATCTGATCTAACCTAAAGTCCTGCTACCTGTACACAGATACTCAATACATGTTACCTAATTTCACCGGTATAAATTGTTATGCAACCATGTAGTTCATTTGTGTTAGTATCAGTATCTGATTTTTAACATGCACAAATAAAAATGTCACCAAACGTTTGCTGTGTTATTGTAACAATGAGCACCCGAACACCCCAAACCAACAATTACTAAAAACACACACAACAACAGATTTTGCACAAGCACTGCACTAGAACCTTTAAATAAAAGGGCTCACGGCCCAGGAATTGGCTTTTTTTCTCCATGTAGACCCTGGTACGAAAGGTTTAGACAACCCTGCATTAGAGGCATGGTTGATGATGTTGAAAAGCCAGCAACATTTGAAAGCAGCATCTCCGCGGGGCTCCGTCCCATACACAGATGTGCATGATTGTTTTTGTTCTTTTTTCAGATCCCATAATTCATTTATTGCCGTCGGGCGTGTAAAGACCGTTTCGAACAAAACAGTTGTGCTCATAGATTTACATTCCCACGCTAAAGTTGACTAAAAATAGGAATAAAAAAAACTCTTTTTGAATTTGCTAATAATGCCTTAATTATAAACATTTTGAAAAATCCAACCTTTAGCATAGCATAGTTTTAAGTTAAGCATAGCTTAACATAAAACCATCTCTCACTGCAAATCAAACCAGCTATTAGTCTAACTGAAATAACACCAGCAAATATCTGTGTATGGTGAAGGGTATATGATGATTTTGAGCTATTTTAATTCCAAAGACCAAGGGAACTTTATCAGGATGAATAGTATCTTGGATCCATGAAATAATTGGCCTTTAATAATAAATCTGCCTGCCTCTATGGGAGTTTAACATTGGGGTGTCTATACTTATGCCCCCTGTATTTTAAGGAAGAACATTTATTTATTTACGATAAATTATTCATTCAGAAAATGGTGTCCTTAAAGGTTGTATTTTTCTAATTATTTCAATTAAGGCATTAAGATTAATTTCCAAATACTATTTTTTTATTCCTCTTTTTAGTCAATTTTTTGCATGGGTATGTAAGCTTATGAGCACAACTGTACATTAAAAAGTTGTTATTGAAAATAGTTATAGGGCTTTACAATATGAGGAAAATATCTGATTGTGATTATTTTGACTGTTATTGCGATTGCGATATTGGAGGGAATGTTAATTTTTGTTTCATTATTTCGATTTTCATTGAAAATCAATTAAATTAAAAAACAAAAGATTATAGTGTTATTTTTTTGTTTGTGTTGAACCAAAAAAATATTTTTTTCTTTAGTCTGTAGGATACGATTTGAAGGCCGGGACGTCTCTGCAGCACCAATAAATTATATTCAGAATGGTTTGAAACATATTTTGCTTAAAATTCCAAGTATTGCGGATAGTTACCAACCCTGCCTTTGATCGGAAAAAGACCCATACCAACCCATTCAGACGGAACATTCCCTACCTGTGCTGCTCTGGATGGTCCTGACAGTGGTGGCAGATGTACGCGGTGGGGAGGAAGGCAGGATGAGCAGCGGTCTCCCTCCTTCTCCCTCCTCCTCCCCCGAACAGCCCTGATCAATCGCTCGTACATAGCTGTGGCTCCGCATCCGGAAGCACCCCGGCATAGGCAGGGTGTCCATGGTCTCCATGCTGTCCATGGCAGCCTCCATGGCCTGGGCCTGCAATGCACTGTAGACCTGCTCACACACCTGCTCGATCTGCCCGTTCAACTCCACCTCGCTCAGCTGGAAAGGTAGAGTAAATGACATCAGAGATGGAGAGGAGAGGATAAACAGAGGGAACGATGAAGACGATGGACATTGGGGAAACTTCCAGACTTTCATTCAAAACATTCTTAGCGCTGCTCGATTTGAGGAAAATATCTAATTGGGGTAATGTTGACTGATAATGCAATTGCAATATGATTCAAGGTATTTTGCAGGAACGATCATTTTTGTATCATTATTCTCACTTGATCATGAAAAACTTTAAATGAAAATGATTATAGCGTACTGTGATACGCGAGGAGCTGTACATTGTTCATTTTTTTTCTACATACATACCGTTTTACCTGAGATCTGCAATCTGCACAATGATTTAACGTTAAACTTTTCTAAACTGATATTTAGACATTTAGAAGTGAAGAAGGTACTGCTACTCCTTCTGACACTGTTTCCGGCAAAAATGACCGATTTACACACTCCCTGTACCATAAATATGGCATTTTTCATTTGCCAGATGGCCTCAAGACCTTATAATATCCTTCACAAATGGCATTTGAACACATAAACAAAAACAGAACTACTTTCTTAGAATTTTGAGTAATTTAATCAACTTGCTCACACTGTTTGCTTTACGGTCAAAAATGACGGCCATGGGAAATTAATATGAAAAAGTATAATTTTCATCCAAGAGATGAAAGACATCTACATTCACACATTCCTACAACTTTCCTGTGCTTGTGTGCCCATTCTACGCATGAATCATACTTTCCAAAAGAGAGCTTAGAGTAAATTACGGGAGCTTATGTGCCCCTCCCCCCTTGAGAAGAACATTCCAAATCAAACAATGTATGAATATCTACTTCTTTCTCGTGCTATGTGCCCCTCCCTTCACAAGAACAACATCATTTCCACTGACATACACTACATAAGCAGTTTTAATGCTGCTTTGCCCTCATCTAACTCTGCAAACACCATGAAGAGGTGAACGACAGTTATAGCGGCTCGGGACTATCTTCTGGAGACACACATGTTGTAGATGTTAATATTCTAATATGGTTCTTTTTACAATAAATGTTGTATAAAAAATACTTGTTGTCATTTTTATTGGTATTCATTTTAAATTATGAGCAGTTAAAACTTTTGAATTCAACAGCGAACAGTAAATTAAGGGGGGTACTAAAAAACAGTGTTTAAAGGATATATTCTATATTATATATGCAATATACTGTATGTACTGTATATATATATAATTTTTAAATTTCACGTAAAGTAAATTAATTGTTTTGTCTCTGTATTTACCACAAAGAGCAAGCCTAATGCAACATCCCATTATTGGAATTCTATTCTTCTATTGCAATTCCCTCTATTCTGTTTTTTTTTTACAATGAGCTTTATTTTCACATTGACTCACATTGACTTAAATGGAAAACAAATTGAAAGGACCTCAACTGCAAGACAAAAGCATGTCACGGGAAGTTGTTTAATTAGTGTTTTACGGTTGGGTCCATGCAGAGGAGGATATTAAAACTGTTAATAGAGGCAATTCTGTCTAGTGATGGTGATTATGGACAGGTTCGGGATGAGTACAGTAATACAAGTGGAGGTTCAAGGTAAGGTTAAGGTGGGACAAATGAAGGCTCATTAGGCACAGCTTCATTTCACGTGCTGAAGCTTTGAAGAATTGCTCCAACAGGATCCTGCCAACAGTGAAAAAAGGGACTTTTATTCCTTAGATTTATCCAAACAAAGCTTCCCCTCAGGCTTGGCTCCATTTCAGGGCAACACCACCACGGCATGAAAAAGAAAAAAACCAGGGTCGTCCGAAAAAAAGATGACCATTGCTGCAATGCAAAGTCTTTTGGCAAAGCGCTGTGCTGCCTAATCAAATACATCTACAAGCACGTAAACACAGCATTTCTTTTACACTGGGCTGTTTTCTGTCTAAAACACAAAACCACAGGTGCCTCAAAGAACAAGGCTAAAGTTAGGGAACAACAAAGTCTACCATGACTACATGAAAGACTAACATGACAAGCTGCACCCTTGCTTCACAAGATGGACACAGGTACACGTCTCTGGTTATATTGTAGGTTTGGGATAGGCTTAATCGCCCCTGCCTAGAGGTATGCAATATGGACTACATGAATTATACCAGAGCCTCTGGGATAGCTTTAGCTTTTAGAACTTAGTCCTCTAAAGTAGCTTCTCTCAATCGATTAGACCTTAACAATGACATTTTCAGAAGAGAGGCCTACAGTACAAAGCCTGTTTCCATCTTGGTAAGTTTGAATACAAAGATCCTCGGCAACTGAAGATTCCTTAATCTCGCAACTGAAGAAGACCTTGTGATACGGTCAAAAACTGCAGACCAAAGAAATGGACCTTGAGGTTGTTTTGACAACACCTTTGAAGCCACAACAAAACTGCAGTAAAATGCTACATTTTAGAAATAAAGGTACGGTGAAACTGTGTCATGTTTTTATACAGTATATGATGGTTGATATGGTCTATGTTGGAAAACAGTGAACCCGTCATTTTAAAGACAGTGAAATGCCCAAGCTCTCAATGGGTTACATGTGATTGGAGTCATCTTCTAGATCAACAAAACAGACAGAGAACTGAGCAATAATGGCATTTAATCAATGTCAAGGCTTTGTTTTTAATGTAGTATGGACCACGTGCCACATATCCCATCACATCCATCCAAGCCTTAGTGTATCTATGGTAAAATGATTGGATGGGGCATACTTTGAATGTAAAAGCAGCAGCGTTGGCAACCAACCTGACTGATGGTGCTCATGGCCCTCATGTAGCTTTCATTGCGTGAGCGGTATTGGGGTGAGGACAGCAGCGATTTGGGGTCGAGGAGGGTTTTGGGGTCCAGGGTATCCACACTTCTATTGATTGAAACCTCACTCACCGCACGCAGGTAACTGTGGCTCCTGATCTGAAGTTTAGGGGAGTGCTCCGTTGAAATCCTGACAGAGGGACGACAGAGATGTAGAGTTATACATAATTATCTAGTTATCTAGGAACTTAGTCAACATTGGAAAACTCTATTTCAGCCACAGCAATGGCAAAATCTGGAGGCTGCAGAATATCTCTGTTTTAAGTTGAAGTACAATGGCAACAGCGGTTCATTCAGTGTACCAATAAAAGCATTTTATGAATATGGCTGTCAAAATTTCAGAACAAGCCATTTTCTTTGTACAAATGTTATACCAAGCTGCAAATGCTAGCCACGCTAATGAAATATTGAAGTGGAATGAGTTGTTTTAAAGCAATATAAATACAAATAATTAATACAAATTTAATGAATATAATACAACTTTTTTTTAACCAATTGATCAAACCAATACAAATGCAAATATCACCACCATCTGTATGGTTGAATTGGATGTATTCTTAGTTTGCAATATCACATTCACAGCTACAAAACCTAAACTAAAATAGCATCCAGCCAATGTCCCACTAATGTAATATTGTTATTTCTCGTTAATATTCTCACTGCTCTTAACTTGTACTCTGCACTGTACTTGATATATCCTTTTTGTCAATGATATTATTATTAGTCTATTTGAAGATGTTCTTAGTGTCACTCTCCAAATAAAAGGCTTTGAATTTCATACTTTTCTACTCCACTCCTGCACACATTGCTCTGGTTTCTGGAGCTCGACCTCTGGACACACACTGGATCCAACTGAATACCTGAATACTGAATACCTTCCCCGGAATTTCAGAGACCTGAAAAACGAAGCTCCAGCAGCTCTACAAGACTGTTTGAGCGCACAAAGTGGCATATGTCCAGAGATGCCACGCCACCCAGGAGAACCACATCAATTGTGACCAAGGCAGAACAACACCAATTCGGTCCGATTAAGCAGTGGCTGTTCAGATGTGTTGCTGTAAACCAAAAGTCAACTAAAACTCAACCCACTTTCTGATCTTTTAAACATGGAAGGGAAGAGAAAGGGGCAATGACATAAAGCAAAGGGCTGCAGGTCAGAATCAAACCCACGGCTGCTGCGGCGAGGACTGAGCCTCTGTGTATGGGCGCGTGCTCTACCAGGTGAGCTACCCAGCCTCCCCTGATCTTCTTTTTATTATCCCTTTTCAATACACTGTGTGTGTAAGCCACAGAAAGAGGAGAGGACAGAAAAAGCAGCGCGGCCGTCCCTCGACTACACACTGTAATTACTCTCACTATTTAGAGAGCTGTGAAAGCTTAATTAGGCAAAGGTGATATTTCTGCCTTCCTGCTGTAGATCAGACTGAAGACTACATGTCTCTGAGGTGCAGACTTACCGAGCTGCCTTTAGCAGCTGCATCAGGGCGACAAGACTGTATGTCGCTTCGTCAGAATGCTTCACCAGAATTTGACTTAAAGAAGTGAATTGACAATTAATAAATATTATTTTCCACCAATAATAATTCACTGGTTTAAAATTTCAATTGGGTCAAATGAAGCGGATTTATCTAACCACTAGCATTTAAAAAATAAAAGTTACCATGGTGAAAACTGAGGCATTACACTGGGTGTATACTGGTGTGTAAATTACTTATAAATGTATCAGATTAAAAGTCAGTTTCAAAGTCTTCAATGCAGAGAACACAGGATTGTTTTTTTCTAAACTGATGTCCATCCTAAAGGAAAAGTAGTTATCATCATTAATCTAATGAATTTATGAAGGTGGCACAATCATTTGAGTTATAAACATGTTTTTTTTTTCAACAGAGGATCTTTATGAATGACATCAATCCTGAATATGTATGATTTATCATCAAGTTCATTTTCATATGTTACAATAAAACACTGTCAGAACTGTAAGTCAAGTAAAGGTAGAGGACAGTAAAGTTGTATCTTATCGTATCTTCTTCCCGGATATATAACCAGACTCATATAAAAGGCAACACCAGATCTGGCCACATATGATTAACATACACTGTCAAATCATCACAATAACACAGGATCACAGCGTGAAATAAGTCACTTCTATTTAATCATGTGACAAAAGGGACTTCCTGAGTAGCTTATGTTTCCTGACTCATTGTACCAAATTTTGATTCTCAAACAAAGACATCAGTCATCAGTACGATCATCAGGACCATGATAACTGCGGAGCGTTGTGAGCTCCACATTTAACCACAACAAAGGTCTTTTCTTCTGTAGTTTTCTCCTTTGTCACTGTGCCTTTCATTGCATATACCCACACGTCTCATGAATGATTATAAAGAGGAATATGATGAAACTTAACTCTGTGTTTTTTGGTGCAGTGCTTTTGTTCCTGCCATTTTTTTACAAATTGTTTGAGAGTTATGATGGAGAGTCTTTGGTAAAGCTCTAAAATATATCAATGCATTAACATGCAAGCAGGAAAGAGAAAAACATGTTTTCTGTATGCCAGTATGGCTGCTGTTAGGGGTCGGGATGTCAACTGCAAGACCAAAATATGCTCTGTACCTTTTAAGAAAATCTGCTGGGAATATATTAGAAGTAAAATGAACTTGAATCAGCTATAAACTGAAATGTGATTGCAGGGAGAAAAATGGAGCCAACACAAATTTAAAAGCTAATCATAGTAAAACAATACAACAATAGGCCTGCACATGTGTGTCATTAACACGTGCGTGGTAAAAAAATAAATAAATAAAAGCAAAATCATAGAATACTGTTTCCATGACATTTTTGCATTGACGTTTCAGCCTTAATTAAACATGGGGCAAGGGTAAGAATAAAGTTCTGAGTGAAGAAGAATCAGGTCTGAGATTCAAGGTACATCTATGTAAGAAAAGAAGAGAGATAGTTCAGTCTTACTGTAGAGTGGTCATCTCAGTCAGTGACGGCTGTGTGGCTTTCAGGTAGCTGGCTCGGCGCGCCTGGACTTTGGGGGAGGGTTTGGGACTCCCATCTGAGTCTCCGCTGTCGTCTTCAGCCATGGCTTTGACATAGCTGCCGCTCCTCATCCTCCGACAGGGGATGTCGTCCTCCTTCCCCAGCGGAGAGAAGCCGCTCCACTCATCCTGGGGTACCTGACGAACCGGTGGAGAGGACAGTGAAGCACTCTCAGGGACATCCACTCCACTGCTGTCTGAGTCCCAGCCACCAAACTGGCTAACTAAACTATCCTGATGGTACATATGGAACTATAAAAACAGAGCTGACATGGCGTACAACAATAACAACAAACACAATACAGAACAAGATCTAGCATTCCAAAAACACAGACTGGACTAAAGTGATGGCTGGCCTTTCTTGTTATGCATGACTATTTTTACACACATGCATCCATACACAGCTCCCACACTGCTGTGGCGCAGTCTGTTGGCTAATTAGCATGGTATGTGTATGTGCTTGAGTCAGTCAGTCAGAGATATTTCTCTCTGGCTAATTCATACATCTGCTTTCCAGGAGAGAATTCACACCAGTGTCCTACATGAGCACAGGAGAGGGTCTGGGTGCGGATGAGCATTTGTGTGTGAGTTTGTCTGCATTAATCTGAGCTGAGGGTCTGTTTGTTATATGGAGTAGGATACTGACGGTTTTACAGACTACACTTGCACAAAATCAAATAAAAACAAACTTTTATATAGCTTTAAGGTTAAGACAGTTTTGCAAAATAAAAAATGGAGGGAAATAGCTTCTTTTCAGAAGGGACTTAAAGGGTTGGTTAAAAGTATACAGTATATATTCTCACTCGCCTCTGGTACAGTATCGAAAGATACTGTCAGTTTTTGTTTTATTAATCCATTTTTAGGATTTTTGCATTGACATGTGCTGGCTTGGCTCAACATGTCAGCCTAGCTTTATCTGTCCAAAACAAATCGTTTTTTCAGCAGATGTCTAGTAAGATTGAGCTAGCAAGGCAGTTTTGTGTTTTATATGTGCGGTATTTATATATATATATAATAGAGACAAATAAAATAGAGAATGACAATGCTGTAACTGTAGACTGTCTTTGGACCCAAAAACAAAACTGAGAAATGATACAGAGAGAATACAACAAGTAAAAAACACTACAGAGAAACAGTGGAGGCCTGTAGTTTGAGGGTGGTTAATTGGTGCAATTGGCTAATAAGTGCTTTCTTTTAATAACTGTTTTCTGAGTTTGACATGGACACAACAGAAAGTCCTGCTAAAATATGAGAAACATACAATACTACAAATGACACAGACCCTACAATGCCATGTGAAAAATGCAGGCACTATACCGTACACCAGTGTTTCTCAAATGGGGGTACGTGTAGAGTACTGCAGGGGATAGGTGACATTTTTACAAAAATGCTAATTTAAAATGATATCATGCATAATTCCTAAAATAATTATACTAAAAAATTAATGAATTAAGCGATGGATTCTAAACATTTGAAATGTAGCATTTAAATGTTTTTGTCTAAAAAAGGTTCTTAAGTGAATTTATCACTGCTGACGCTGTATTGTTCCTCTTTATATTGACTTTTCTTTTCTACCCAAAAACAACTTGCGCTGGTCAGGGGGTACTTGGCTTAAAAAAGCAATTCAAAGGGGGTACAATATTGAAAATAGTTTGAGAAAAACTGCTGTACACTGTACAGTGCTTTAGAAGTAATCTAGGAATATTACACAGGAGATGAAAATAATCAAAAGAAGGGATCTGGAATAAAGGGATAGTGTTTACAACGGTTCATTATTGACTATTGTATGTGTTTCTCCTGAGTGAAACCAGTGAAAATGTACACTTATTTAGCAAGAGCTAATCCACAGCTCTCCGTCACAGTGGACATGTTGACTCATAGAATGAGAAGCACTGGTGGAACTAATAACAGTAATGAGACTGCGCTCCATTTAGCTGTGTCACCAAGCCATGACAGAGAGCCAGCATAAGACCAGAACCTGGAACTGGCACACTTGTATTGGGATACAGCCATTATTAATGCTATTAGTGACAAATCCAAATGTCAGACGAGACTATAACGGTCTTCAACACATGCCGCCCTTAGAAAGATTTTAAGACTAACTTAACACTTTCTGTGTAAGTTCCATTATATTGACTGATTCTAGTCCCAGTCTAGTTTTCATTGCAACAGCAGTTCTTGGCCTTTTTTAGAGATAAAAGAGATAAGTATAATGTGTATTTTGTTAGAAAGGGGAAGGGTTAAAATCTGGATTGGACTTGGTTGAAAGGTGCTCAGAAGACATTTTGTCTCTCATCCGAGAGACCTCTACAGTTCTAGCTGAACGGTAGGGAGACCCAGCTTTTTCAACCTCTGTGGAGTCGTTGTCAAGGCGATCGATCCCGCTCCGTGTTGCTTCTGGGTGCTGTAATGACGGGCGTTATGGTCCTTAGAGCCACCCGAGGCCAGTTCTACACAGCCTTAGGAGTTCACCTACATCTGAAGGGTAAAGGACCATTATTTGAGGACCACCAGGTGCATATTCTAGACAGACAGGACGGATGGTGTGAGAGGGGTGCCTATTACGCCCAGATAGAGAAACCTTCGCCTAGCACAGCAGCAGGTCTGCGACCCCACTTCAAATTCTATCCTTTCATCTTTTCTTAGGAAACTAAACACGCTCACACTTGGCCACACGAGTATGCCAACGATGGCCGTTCAGACTAAGCTTCCGGTCTCTCCAACAAGCTAGTCTTGCATTGCCAGACCGATCTCCACAGCCCTATGGAGTAAGGGCTGGCTACACCACTGATACATTCTAGCATAGGAGAAAAAATGCTCTGGGTTGTTTGCATTTATTTTAAACAATTACAATTGTCTTTGCCAGCGCTAAGTTCTGGATACAGCAGCGGTGGATCTGCAAAGTGGTCTCGGGAAGGAACTTGTTTTGGTGGGATACTTGCACCCCGCCAAAGAAAACACCCCATCCAATATTAAATGAAGTCAACTGTTCACACAGTAAACTAACATGAGCTATTTAAATTAGCTGGATACATGGTTAAACATAATTTTCTCTTACCAGTGTATCACCATGTGTACATTGGCCACAGCAATCCCACCAATCAGTCCCCAAACGTCCCAGTTACATAGTAACATGGCAGTGCCGTAAACATATTCTTCGTTCACCAAAAGAACCAAGCAGGCCTGTCTGGTTGCACGATCAACATTTTCTCTTAAACTTGCCGTTTTTAGCATGTAGCTCGCTAGTTTTAGGTTTGTTGTTGTTTCCTGAAGCGAAGGGAGTTTGAGAACGGCAACACACATAGAGCGGCAAGTAAGGGGTCCGCTGGATTTCAGGCTTTATCCTGGAAATGTACTTCCCTTGATCCAGACCACCACCAACCATAATGCCTGATATTACAGCAGCCCCAAGCACTAACAAACAAAGCATTATCGATTATATTGACATCAAAGGTTAAATAGGCCTAGCTGGGTTCCCCCGATAACTATGACCTGGAAGACGGACAACCTTCACAGACATGTGAAGAAGCATACCAAAATGGAGTGTTATTGCTCAAGGAAATGTTTAAATAGGCAACTTGAGAAACCCAAACCCTTACAGCTAGTTTTTTCTTTCCTTAGACCTTACAGAAGCCTTGACATGCGCTTCAGTGTTTTTGTGATGTCTTTTTTTCTGGAGACTTCTGGGTCTCATCAAGGCTGCTGAACTGAAACACCGCTGATAATAATAGCATGTTAAGCTGTAATGAAGCTACATAATGTTTCTACATCTAGCTTATAGTCTATATATACCCCCACCACAGCTCATTATTTTTAATTAGCCACACCTTTTAGTAAATTTGTGCCAGCTGGAGTGAATCCAGCACCTTTACCGCCTTCAGACTAGAGGCCAGTGTGAGAATTTGACAGACAATAACAGAGACAGACAGCAGGAGAATTGCACCGCTATTCTGACTAATTATATATGAATCACAGAGGGAAAGAGGCTGAACCGATCTGCTGGGCTCAATGTCTCCCTCTCTCCTTCTGTATGTGTGTGTGTGACGTCAAAGAGACACAAATGAGCAGTTTGGCTATAAAAAGCGAATGCGGGGAAAGAACCAGCTGCAGCAGCATCAGCAGCGCCTCTCACCCACGCACAGGCCTCACTTCCACTGCAGCTCAATACTCATTCTACTGTAATGGCTGAGGGAGAGTGGTACACTGCTTTCTATGGGTTACATAGCTGTATTTAGTGCAGAGGCTGTTTGTCGGAGCTTTAGTGCATTTGGAGGTTTAACAAGACAACCACTTCTCTATCTGTCTGTCCATGTTTTAAGAAATAAGTCACTGTGCATGTGTGTGGAGACAGTATGACCTATGTCTACTGTGTATTTTATATTGCAGACTGTAGGTTGTTTCCCTGGCAACATTTGGCTGTTTTGATGGCTTAAAGCAGCAGCATTAGAAAAAGACGTTACTGTAACCGTGTAGCCAGCAGCCGTGCTGCCGGGATGCTGAAGATAATAATTTGCAGATTAAACATGTAGCGCCAAGGGGAACGGGGACAGCTTTAATGTGTTTTCTTCACCTGACTGATACAGCAACTCTGCTCCCTGTGTTTTGTTTGCCACAATCAAGGAAGACTGTATTTTTGAAAGGGAAAATGTATGTTTTCCGCAGTTGTCCGTTTTGCTCAGCTTCTGAATGTTGTATTCTTTTTTAGTTTGTGTCTTAGACGTGTCTCTTTGCTTCAGGTTTAAAAAGAAAATCTGAACGTCTCTCGCTCTCTCTGAAAGTGCTTCATTGCTGTTTACCTAAATCAAATTCACTAGCTGTCTAATCTGCAGTTCAAACACTCAAAGATCTGGGTTGTGTTTGAACTAAACTCAATGGGATTTTTCACACTTCTTAGCCCAACAGAAAATAACTGCACATGTCTACTTAGCCTTGTTGATAACCATAATTCTCTAACTTAAACTGCATAGCTTTTGTTGCCCAACCCTAGAGAATATCTTAGAGAAAGACAATGTTACAGTCAATGTAGCAACAAATACAAATGATGAGATAATGCCAAATGCTAAAACCTCATTGAACAGTAGGACATGTAGAGTAGAGTTGTAATGTCAGCAAACTGATTCAGCCACACAGCAAAATCCATGCAGCACTTATAGTATAATTTTACCATAAACTGTTGGTCATGCAGTACTGGATCAACTAAACTCCTGAATGCATTTAAC
>NC_048418.1:3436811-3446025 GCF_013103735.1 Etheostoma cragini | reverse complement strand
TACATACATACTGCAATACAAAATGACATAGTTTTTGACAAATATAATGCCACTCCAAATGAAAACTGATAAACAATGATGTCCAATGGACGTTTTTCATCGGTGAAACTATAAACAACATTTATCAGTGATGGTGGTCTCTATTGTTCATCATAGTCTAGGTGTTCATTTTATTAGCTGAGACAATGAACACAAAACTGCCTGAAACACTGGCCTTAAAAAAAGTGAAATATACTGTGGCAAAGACAAAAAGTCAGTGCTTTTACTGTCTGTCACCACTGCTGGCATAATTGCGGTATGTTTAAATGAATGTCTGTATCACAGTGAATCTAGAGTCACACTGCTGTTTGTTGAGACTGACAGCAGAGTCTGGATCTTGATGTACACATCCTTCCCCATCAGCCGGGGTCGGAATAGTCCCAGTTTGTGCCTCTCATGTGTTAACATGAAGTCAGGTCACAAAAGTTACCATCGGTGACTGTTTCTCTAAATGATAATTAACCAGCAAGGTTTGAGAAACCCAGAAAGGATTAAAAAAAAAATGTTTTTTTGTTTTTTATTATGCAGTGCATCTTCCACACAGAGTCTTTGAGGATTCTGGAGCGACATCCAAAATGTAAAAGAGTTTTTAAATGACCCTCTGGCTTATTCAAACATTGACAGTTACTATATTTTACACAGAGTTGACATCAAAGACACAAACTGGCTCAGGTAAGAAATGACCTATACTGATACACTGTAAAAGGAACTAGATATATGCTTCATGATTATTGAGTTCAATGGATAGACAGCCAAGGAACTGCTGTTGTTTTATGTCCTTTGAGCTGCTGGAAGGCCTTTAATGTGGCTTTTCTGTGCAGGATTTGTTCACGTGTATTGACAGAAACTTGTACTGATTGTACATTATACTGAATTTTTCAAGACAGGTAACAGGTAAACGGGGTGGAAAGTGTTTGTGTGTGCATTGCAAACAGCATCAAAACCAAATGGTAATGGAAGCAGGAAGACATTAGAGAGAATTAGGAGTAACAGCCTGTCTCTAATAGAAACCTGCTACAAATAAAGGCCTGGTTCTATGAGGTACATAAAAGCCCCAGCCAATACTTCACTAGTGATGTTACACTTGGTCATGTGAATGTTCACTTGTGTTGGTAATGTTGATGTATGTCATGTATGTGTACTGTGCAACCATGCACCCGCACAACAATTCCTAAACACACACACACAGACACACACACACAATACACAAGATTATCCCACACAGCGCTGTACAGGTAACACAAAAACAACAGCAGCAGGTGCTGGGGAGGCCATTTAACTCTTACAGCAACAGTTTACTACACATTGGAACGAGTTGAATTACATTCCTCATTTTTCTTCCCAGTATTTCCCAGATATAGAAGTTATTTAGGTTGGCCACCAGGATAAGGATTTAACACAATTTATGATCAAAAGTAAGGAGAACCCAGAAATGAGTAGGGGAAAATGCAATGCTACTAAGTCCCGACCAAGAGGACCAATCACAGTTGTTGCGTTCTGAGTCGCCGTGACGTGTAGTTACATTTCTGGAGAGGTTTCTAGATTGTGGACAATCGTTTTGAAGCCTAGAGTTTTGCCATTTTGACAATGAGCTTGGGAGGATGAGGCCGCCAAGCCAGTGCTGTTTATGGTTGCGAAACGCCAAAGAGAGAAAGTTGCTGATTTTCACCCTTTCTGAAGCAAGTTCTCCAAGGAGATCCCCCTCCTATACAGTACTCAATGACCTCCCCAACAATAAGCTGAACACAGCAAAGAACAGCAAAACAACAAGCCATCAAGACAAAAACAGTGAGGAAAGGCAAGATAACTGGTAGAGAGCCAGGAAGGGAAGCACTACTAAATAAAAAATGAAGTCTACAAACGGGAAAGGATGTCGTTCTTCATGAGTTCATGTGATAACCTAGCATTCAGAGAGTAAGGCTTCTACTGGCTCTGCACTTACTTCTCTCTTCAACTCAAAAGGAGGAAAGAGGAGGAAGAGGAGAAGGAAGAGGGAGGCTCCCCAAACCAAGAGGAAGTAAAGGAGGTGGAGGTGGGTTGGTGGGTGGCAGGGGGTTGGGTGGATAAGAAGTGTGGGGGTGAGTTGTGTGAGTGGAGGAGAGAGGCAGGAGGAGAGGAGTGGTGGAGAAGGGGGAGGAGGTGGCAAAAAGGTTCTTGGGAAATCAGAATAATAGATTGGGGGTTGGGAGCAATGTTCCCTTTAAGGCTGTGGATGCACTACAACATTTTTATAGTACCCAACGCTAGACACATATTGGACAGTAAATCTATTAAGATTGAACCCGTGCATGAATTAGCCATTGTTACAGGGCACTTCTGGGATGCTTGGAGATTTAGCTTATTGCATTATTGCACTGTTTAACGCCACTGCAGGTTGTTTTCAGTTTGGCTATTATGCGCAAAGTACCTAAACCCAAATCTGTGCACGTTCTGCCTTATAGAAAATAGGTGACGCACTCAATATTTTGTTTCTATCAAGGTCTCTGTCCGTTTGATATATCTGGCTATAGTAGACCATTATTGGCAATGTTCCAAGCCACTGATCGCGACTGCTTTATGACAATATCAGCAATATTTTTGCATCAATGTGATGACATTCTTTGATTTATCAGGCATTTATTTATGTAGTATGGTAGATTTACCAATCAGGTTACTCTATTTGTGAGCAGTTTCTCAATTTAACGTCTACAAAATGTACTCCATGAAGTTATCCAGTATATTGCTGTCACAATATCAAATGACACATGCAATGATGAGACTTTATCAATAGCACTTACCCCCTGTTCCAGGTGGTCAGAGGTATGGTAGTTTGGTTTCTATTTTTGAGAGTTTTGCTCCATTAATCATTCTCACGTCTCTGTTTTTCTGAAGTAAACATTTCAATGTAAATTTTGGTATTTAAAAATAAGAAAAAACCCATAATTAAAAAGAGTGAACAATATGTCTTCAATGTTTTATGATTTGTACATTGTATTGGTGATAATTATTGGCAGATGGCAAGTCTAATCCTATATTGTCAATATTAAAGAATCCTATTAGAATCAAGGACACACCTTTAACTGTGGTCCCCACACAAAGACCAAAACACAGTATCAAAAGAAGAGCAAGAATTTTAAATTTAAATTCATATAAATATTTATTCTGCCAGATATACCAGATTCTTTGCAGGTCTGTCTCCATAATAAAGGTCCAGTGAAAAATGACCAACTACTATTAATGCCCCAATTCTACTGTGTGTGAAGCCTAACATCATCCTTACCTTCTCCATGCACTTAAGTACATGAAAAGGTGCGAGAGCCCGAGCCAAACGTCCGACAGATGATGTCACCATCTGCTACAGACTTTATGTGCTTTAGTAACAAGGAAGCGCTCCGACTGTTATTTTGTCTTTAACCTTCCCGTTTGCAACAGAAGTGGGAATGTGTCACGCTGTCAACTCAGCATCTGCTGTTTGTGATCACCTTGTGCCAACTTTTTTTTCCAAATATCAGAGCAGTTTTACAACAGAACGTACAGCGTGAACGACAGACACACCTGGAAAAAGATGAGAGACTTTCTTCTACGATAGTCTGACAAACATCGACCAATCTTAATGTAGCCCCGCCGATTATTTTAGGTCTCCTGCACAGCTCTGAGATCACCTGCTCATGTTACTGCTGTAATAGTTATGATGACTGGTCAATGTGTTGGTACTCTTAGAACCCGTACTGCCCCGTACGGACATTTACCTGAACACTGGCGGTTTATTCAGACAAAATAAACAATAATATAACATTACCTTGAGCCTCAGAAAATTGTTTTTACATTTTTATAAACCAAAAGATCAACTAATGGATCTAGTGAAAAAGATAATCCGCAGATTAATTTAATTTTTAGTTGCAAGTCTAATACTTAATAAAGCAAACTATATGCACAAAATCATTTTAAATGAAATTGAATTATTTAAATAGACGTAAGATCCAAGTTTGTTATCGCAGACAGAGACACAATATAGGGATCGAATGGACCCTACAGATGGTACAACTACATTGGAATATTTGTTAAGACTCAAACTTGTTTGTTATTTAATGTTATCATGCCAAAAGCCCTTATATTACCAGTTATTGTGTGTCCCCAGCCTTAGCCAGTGATATCCAGTCATGGTTTTCAGTCATGTAAATCTGCAGTTGTTGTTCCAGGGAAACACTAAAGCAAGGCAGGGATTTTGTTTGGACTTTGACCCAGAGCAGCCCACCAACCTGGGATGCACATCCACTGATTCCTTGGAAAGGTTTTTCATTTAAAGATGCATTTACTAAAATTGCTGATGTGGAAAAAGCATAAAATGGATGACCTAAGCAGCCTTGACTGTACATATATGGACAGACACGAGGAGCTGCACTCTGATAGAATTTGAAATCACTGCTGACTTATCCCCTTCCTATGACCATATGTCCCCAAGTGTGTCATGACATCCATCTTAGAGAAATACACATTAGTTAAGATATTTAACCATTAAGCTAACTTTATCATTTTTAGCTTTTCTCCGTATATACAGCAGACTCTTTCAGCTCTCTATAAGCTAAATATACTGACTGTTGAACAATACGATAATGTACTTATTCTGATTTCCTTGCACATGCATCGTCTTCCACTTTGGCCTTCTTTACATTTCACTACATGTAAGGTTAGTGGCCTCTGCTTTTTGCGCTTAACTAACTTCATAGGTGTTATCCCTAGATAAGGAAGTATAGAGTTTGGAGAATGGAGAATATGCAAACTCCACACAGAAAGGCTTGGGGATTTGAACCCAGAATTTGCTTGCTATGCTGTGACAATGCTAACCTCTGAGCGTGAAAATATTGTAAATATATTACCATATATCTAAGAAACGTTGTCATGACTTTTTTGTGTGTGGAAATGGAGTCCTAAGAACTATAAGAGTGAATTTGTATATTTCATTTATTTCCAACTTGTGTTCTCTGTAAATACTACAGTACGTCCATTACATTATTATTTCAGTGGTAATATCACACATATTATAAGACTATCAAATAGTTCAAGTTGTAACCATGGGTGCTTTACCCAATGGTTGTGACAATAGATTGCAGTGATTCTCACTGTTTATTACCAAACATTGTGGGAACCTTTAATGAATCAAACGTCAAGTGTCCTGGAAAGACTTTGGCAATGGGATAACCTAAAACCTTAACAGTTGTTCCTGCTAAACAAATACTTTATGAGCTTTGTGACGCAAAAATAATAATAATTAAATTTGTTGAGCTGTGCACATCCTGGAACCTTTGGCTGAATTTTCCAAAACTTCAGAATGGCTACCTGTCCACTCACAGTAATGGATTCCACTGTCCCCTTCTTCAACTAATGTTGTTCTGCAGCCAGAGTGTAGTGTTTGGTAGAACTGAAAAACTGAAGACTCACAAGACTGGAAACCACTGACTTAAAGGAAACATTGGTGAGAAAAGTAAGTTGTGGAGAAAAGGGAGGCAACAAAGGGGAGAAGAGGGAATCGACTGGTTTTGGATGGGAATCAGGGAGGATTTAGTTACCTGTAAGAAATGGCAAGAGCGCTCCTGCTGCTGACTGCCCTTAGATTTGAATAGAGCTCTATCTAGGTTTAGGTTACCGGATCCTGCGCTGGCTCGTAGGTGGTTGTGGCTGCTGTTGTTGGTGTAGACCTCTCGGGCCCTGCTCACCGTTAGGCTTGATGACCATGCCCCTTTCTTCACAAGGGGCCCGTCCACAAGACCCATTGGCAGCAAGGGGCCACTTCCTCCAACGAGACCGCCACCGCTGTTATTGCTGCTACCACTAACTGGCACACATGACGACGACGCTGCATACTTCACATCGTTGTTGCTCCGGGAGGCTTTGAGTGCAGAATGGTGGTGTGTGTGGCCATGGTGTGCGTGGGTGTGTGTGTGCTCGTTGAGTGTGCTGTAAGGGTCCATCATGAAGTACTGCTGGGACTGCGAGGAGGAGAGACTGGGGAGGGGAGTCTGGGGAAACTTGTCGTGGTTGTTGCCGGGATACCGGCCCATTGTCATGGCGATGGGCGAGGGGGAAATGGAGGGTGAAGGTGAGGGTGGAGGTTGGTGGTGGTGAGGGTGGTAGAGACACAGCTCCCGTTCCAGGTTGTCATCTGAGCTCCAATATCCGGAGCCTGGAGCAGACGCTGAGCCGTGGAGCTGGTGGTGGTGGTGGCTTCGATGCTTGGGCTCCGCTGATCGACAGCGCTCACGGCTCTTGCTGCGCTTCCGTTGGCGCACTCCCACTGGTGGAGTTTCACCCTCTGGGCTGGCCCGTGAACCACCACCACCACCTCCTCCGCCACCACCACCACCATTAACGCTCCCATTATTGGCCCCCTTTGAGGGCTGTGTGTGGTGCGGCCCCTCCAATGAATGTGACTTGGTGAAGAGTTTCTGGACTGAGTGGACCAGGTGCCGAATTCTCCCTGGGCTGTCATTGTTGTTGTTGTTGGCCCCCATCCCCCCACTGTGGGCCAGCACTCCTCGTTTGTACTGTAGTGTATGGTAGCCATCTCTGGGAATTGACGGCTGACGCTCAAACGGGTCCGCAAAGTTTGCTGGTACCCGGGTTGGAGTTTTACCTCCATAGCCTCCTCCACCTCCTCCTCCTCCTCCCCTTCCTCCTCCTACATATGGTACCATGGCCATACACTCATCCTTTACCTCAGGATGGTGAGATGAGGAGGTGGAGTGGCACCTCCTTGGGAAGGTTCCATATGGGACGATGCTGTTGCTGTCGGAGGGGTACGGGGTACGCTGGGAATTGTAATAGGACAGCTCAGCTGGATGCGGCATGGGAATGGGCACGGGCATGTCATTCTGACTGATTAAATATGGCTTGCGGTCCACATGGTGACCCAGTAGATCATATGATGGTTCATAGGAGACCACGTGATGGTGACTCCGACTACTGGACAGGCCTTTCATGACGGGGAAGGATGGGTGGATGGAAAGAGGAATGGTATGGATGAGTGATGCCAGGCAGGCCTGTGACCAGAGATAGCTGCAGAAGACTGTCCCTGAGAGGAGAGCTGCAGACTCTGAAAGACAGGAAGAAAGAGGAGCACTGAGAAAAACAGTAACTATAATGCATTGCAACACAAAACAAGTCATACCACAGCAATGATCAACCCTCTGGCTTTAATTAAACCGTATTAGAGTTCCAAATGTTAAGACCTTTCAACTTTTAACCTTTAATTAAAGCTAACCCATGTGCACCACAGTCCTGTTTTAATGGGACCAAGTTCGTGCCCCATGCCTTCTTTTAGATTTTGATCATCTGTTCTCATAGGGATAAGCATCATCAAAATCCACACTTAGGATGTGCTGAGCATTGGGAAACTCTGGGAGATAGGAAGTGCATTCATAAAGAAAACCAGCAGAAGGAACACACGTTTGTGCTTCAAATAATCAGTTTAAATTAGCCTGTTTTTTTTTTATAAACCTTAACTTAAACCTTTGTTTCGATTTCAGATTCATTCACCAAATCCCAAAGACACGAGGAAAAAATATAAACCCCACTGCTATATATCAGCATCCGATGCACAACAAGCCTACAGCAGACATCACAGAACTAAATGGAACAAAACATGGCTAGCTCACATCTCTGGGGTTTGTTATTTAATCTTTTCAGTGTGTGTATGTTGTGTATTGTTGTTTCATGTTAGGTATTAAAATATGAATGCTTGTATGTAAGTGTATGTTTGTTTTTGTAAATGCTTACGTATGAGTTTAAATGTATGGAGGCATGTGCTTATATTGATAAACATATAGTTTTATATTTTAAGATAAAGTAAAAATACAATCACAGACTAGAGCCCAACCAATAAAGGATTTTAAAGGCAGATACCGATACAAATACTTGGTTATTTAAAAATCCGATATTACAATATAGCGGCAGATATACATTTTAAAAACTCCAGAAATACATTACAAAACAAACAGATTTCCCTAACATTAGTTCTCATTAAAATAATATGATTATAATTTGTTTTATTGTCATAACAGAACAGAGGAACATCAACATATATTTAAGTTCTGATAAATAAAATGTATAAAAATACAAACTTAAGACATGAAACTTAAAGTTCTTTGAACAAAAACACATATATCTGTCAGATTGTAGTCTAGTAGTGTACTGTTGCACTAAACAGGACGATGGCACACACACACACACACACACACACACACACACACACACACACACACACACACACACACCAGAATGCCTAATTTTTCAAACAAATACTGTAGAGCATCAGTGTTTCTATTGGTTGATCGTGCACATCCACATTCAATTCAAGTGAACTCTGATCTGCGAGTCAGAATGAGCTGACTAGAGATGGGCATGCTTGGATTTGTTTGTTTTTTGAGCTGGATGGAGGATGGAGCCAACATCTGTAGGGCAAAAGTGTAATGTCATCATACCATCATCAACTTAAATCCAACACACAAAGACTCCGAGTGACACTGAGTGGCTCAGCTGGTAACCAAGAACAAGTTGTTGTTTGGGGCAATGCCAAACAGCAAAATCACTGGATCCATTCAAAAAAGTAGGGGGATGATTCATGAACTGGAACCAATGAATTTAAAAGTAAACACAGGTGGCATAAGAATGATAGGAACATAGGAGCATGGGATAGTATTAAAAGTTAATGTCTTTCCAGTTCAAAGTCTGTCTGCTACCCATTTGTACTCAGTGTTCTAGGCAAACTCATCCAATCAGATTGCACTTAATATTGCAGGTAACAGAACTGTAAGAAGTCCCTTCTCTCTGATCTTATATAACAGTGAGTTCACATCTCAGGCGACTATGGCAAAGGCTCCAGGGTTCAGACTGCTCGCAAGGCAGTTTTATTACAGATCAACAGCCATGCAGGGCCACATTGTTGATGTGTGTGCTGCATGCATGGCTTTGTGTGTACTTGCACTCTTGCTTTTTTGGAAGAGTTGTGGGAAAGATACGTGTGTGCGTGCACGTGTGCGTGCAGGCGTGTGTCTGTGTGTATGTGTGTGCGCGTGTGTGTTTGAGAGTGTGTGAGTTTTCCCTGTCCTACTTGGCCCGTGATAGGACTGCTTAACACAACCTGACAGCTCCACTGGTAGAAGGGCTGCTAACAAGCCACAGTAACTCCCAGTGAGCAAGG
>NC_048418.1:3413077-3436801 GCF_013103735.1 Etheostoma cragini | reverse complement strand
CCCCCCCCCCGAGTTACATTATAGGAAATCTTACAGCTATCACATACATTCTGTGGCTTTGGGTTTCTTGTTGATGATATATTTAAAAAATAAAATGATTATACTATATATATCATATTTATATTATATTGTTTTTGCTGCACAACAACTACTGATACGGTCTGTCAAAAGTCTGTTTTTGAATTGGTAGTAGTGTGGTGTATTTTCTGGCGCGGAAAAGTAACTTCCTGAAATGGCTGCTGGTTGTCTGGTAAACCCACAGTGACAACAAATAGTCCGGCACACAAAATCACCTCACCTTCCAGCTTTTTCACCTTCCCACATTTGTCTGGAACAAACAAACACGACACAATGTTAATTAGTAAACTCAATGTAATACCTGCTTGTAATTGGACATGCACTGTTAAAGCCTCGAATGGCCTTGCCCCATCTTTACTCTCTGAGCTGCTGCCCCCTTACACCCCCAGCCGATCTCTCAGGTCAGCTTAGGTTAATTACTTTGGTAAATATTACATCATCCGGCAAATTTACCTTTACCACTACAAATCTTTTTGGGTTCTTTTCTACCTAACCTGTTTGTTTCAGTTAAAACAAACCCTGGTGATGATGTAATCATGTAATTATGTTTACTTGAGTTTCTGCGCAGGAAAGTCACCGGACACCGCAATCTTCTGAACATACTGAGGAATCCAGACAGAGTTATGTGGAGCTGATAGTCTTAATTAGCTTTGTAGAAACTCATTTGGCAACGGCTTGAATGTAAAGGACGTTCATTAACATCAATACCCGCACTAAAGCTTTAAAACCAACATTTTCCGCCACACCATTCCAGCGATAAAAAACGTTCCTGTGTTTTCAGAATAAAATACATTTTGTTGAATGGAAAATAAAAGCATTTCCAATACCGTAATATAGTGAAACCGTGATCTTTTGCCGAAGGTCATCATGCGGTCAGAATCAATTAGCCCATGGCTAATTGTCGGTAGGTAGAGAGTCATGTGATTGTTGTGAATAGGTTGTCACATGACAGACCAAGTTCAGCATAAAACCAATCAGCAATAAGCAAACACAATATGAAGACAAAAATAGCAATAAACAGGAAAAAAGAGAAAATTCACACATAGTTTCCACACATTCAAACAGCACTCCATGCAGACTGCATGCTGGTTTGGTATTACATGTATCTGTTGTTGGTCTTCTTGAACTATTGAGGAAGTACTCCTATAATTGATCTGTATAAAAGCTTATAGATATGTACGTCAGTACGTGAGTGCAGTGATTTTCCCTGATCAAGTCAAAAGTCCAAAGCAGTTAAAACTGTCTGTTGTGCTTGTGTCCATTTGGCTGTGTATCGAGTTCATTAAAAGGTGAGTGACATATCAATCCCATAGGAATCGTTGAATCTAAATTTGAATTTACAAACAACTATAGAGTTCGGTGTTGAGTGTGTATCATATATTCTGGAGATTAAGTAACAGTGTTACTGTGTAAGGTCATAGTAAGTATGAACCTGAAAATGAGCATGATAGGTTAACTTTAAACACTACAAACTGCAAATCTGTTTGTTTTGTAACGCATTTCTGGATTTTTTTTTTTTTAATATATTGGCTGATATATTGGCATATCAAAATTGTAAATAACCAAATATTCATATTCGTATCGCCCTTAAAAATACTTTATCGGTCGGGCTCTAATGCCCACGTCAGAACTATAACTTTCCAATAATCAGTGAGTGCTGCTGCTCCTTCAGCAGTGAACAGAACCACTGTAGTTCACGTGGAGAGAGGGATCATATCATCAGGGAGAATCTAACAGAACGAGCCACAGAAAGAAGACAACCAAAGAGGGTCAGACTGTAAACCAGTGTCATCCAAACCTGACTGTCATTGTGATAATCGCTTTTGTTTCCTGGCTGAATGTAGGCTAAGATTTACATTTCAATTCCAAAGAGATCACCGGTAGGAGCAAGCACACACTATTCTCCAAACTGGAGATTAGCTATAAATACAACTGCCACTTGAAAGTAAAAAAGAGAAGTTATATGAGAAGAGGAATGGAGGTAAAGCAGCGGACAGAAACTAAGTCTATATTCAAGATTATAAAGAAGGGATGAAAAACAGATGAGAGATTGACAGCTGAACCCAACACGTCTCCTACCACCACCTCCTGCTGCATTTTTCAAAGAGCCATATGTGCCATGCAGGCTGGGTTGATGCTGTGTGTAGGCGGAAGGAGAAATGAAAATAGGGCTGAGATCAAGCTATTTTGGGCTAAATGGAAGCAGGCGAACAAAAAGCTTTTGAGTCACCCTCTGAGGGTGGATACCAGAGCTGAAGACAGACAGAATACTCATTTAATGTAGCCAGATGGGCATTTACCTCCAAACCGTGTCGCACGCACACACGCTCGCACACGCACACACACACACAAAGGATTTACCTTAATATCAAACTCACCAAAGAACTGATTAGTGTCTTTCAAAAAGAATGTTTATTCTGAATCTATTGAGTATTATTTCAACTAATTCAACCTTTTCAACATCAAAAGTGAATTTAATGACCATGTGAAAATACAAAAGGCAGGCAAGGTTAGGCGATATAAAGATACCATAAGTAGACACATATTTGTCAGCCATCAGATATTTTGCCGGGGTAGCCATCCCTCTAAATTCTCAGGTTATGGCTAATCCCAGATCCGAGGAACGGCAGAACAGACAGCCTGATCACCCGTGGTGCTGAGCTTAGTCTTGGAGTGAAGGAGGCGGTTTGAGTTTGTTGAACGAAAGGATTGAGTTGTAGTTAGAGGGGTAGGTAGTTCTTACTGATGGAGGGGGGGGGGGGGACACGTCATATCCTGGCGGAAACGGGAAGCCAATGAAGTGAATGGGTGTGATGTGGTCATATTTTCACCCACTCATGGTAACTCATACCAGTGTGGTCATTGAGTGGTTGTGCATTTAGAAATAAATTAGCACTCATTTGAAAGTCTACTATTGATGTTGTGTTAATGTGCTAGTGAGAAGCTGTGAAATCTTAGACAGCAGAGTTGGCTGCTGAACGGTGTGAGAAAATGAAACCCATAAAACTCTTTCTCTTTTTCAGGAACGCCCTGATCACATTCCCACCTGGAGGCCGTCCAGTCCGATCTACCGGCCTCTGATCAGCTTCACAGCTCCAGTAGTTGGGGTGAAGGGGGTTTATTTCATTGGTGGTAATTAGGGAGGTGCTTTTTCAACACGTCCATACTGCCAACTCGTAAAATACTATTGCTTAGTCAGATGCCCTCAGCGTCTGTTACCCACGTAAAAATCACCCTTTAGTGTAATAGTGACATTCTAAATACATTTAATAGGCATACATAATTTAAAACATACTTAAAAATGTGCAGGAAAGGATAAGTTAAAACTGCTAAGTTAAAATGCTGTAATTTATTGCGCATTTTGGTTAAACTGCTCGGTTAAAAAGATGGTTATTAATTTCTTTATTGAGTGAAAATGCACTACGATCTGTTGATCGGTAATCCATTGCTCTGGTAAAAGAGGCATAAAAGATAAATAAAATAAAAAGACGATTCGTGTATTAAATGCTGTCTAAGATTTGAATTTCTGGGGAAAATGCAGATGCACCAGGCATAGCAGCAGCCCTGCCGCAGCGCTGTAAGATGACGTAGTATTAAGAGTGACAACTCTAACGAGGAGTAGTCTCAAAGACCTGAAATCCACATAACGAGGTCGGTTGGGGTGGTGGATGGGTCAAACAACATAGGACTTTCACCCAGGAGACCGGGGTTTGTGTCCCCTTCTTGTCCCGCATGTCACTAAAAACCTACATTTTGTAACGCCACCCACCATCTTCTCCTAAACCTAACTGTCCCGTTCTCGTGCAGCATTTCAGTTAAACGTACGTCTCCGCCCAGCGCTTCAAAAGGTGACGCCCTATAGTCCCGACCAAGTATGTCTAACTATGACGCCAAAGGGCTAGACAGGAATCCTGAGAGCTAATAGTGATGCCAAAATGCCCCACCCAGAGCGTGAAAACGTGAAGCCAAGAGCCACAACCAACTGGTCTAAGTATGTTTTAGTGTCAGTAACAAACGCCAATGGCACCTGACCAACTGTCGCTTTTGACGCGATGGGAGTGAGAGTGTGTTGGTTTTTTTGAGTTTCTTTATCATCAAAGGGTCTATAACTTGAG
This sequence comes from Etheostoma cragini, assembly GCF_013103735.1. Lineage (NCBI taxonomy): Eukaryota > Metazoa > Chordata > Actinopteri > Perciformes > Percidae > Etheostoma > Etheostoma cragini. The sequence goes on along the minus strand of NC_048418.1, from coordinate 3,432,608 downwards.
CAATAGACACACTGTGAAAGAATGCGACGGATCACACAAGCCACTTAGGGATTTAAATGTGTTGTTTTTGGTGCCTTTTGCGTCCTTTTGCGTTTAATTTGTTTAAAGAAGTATTGTTGGAAATAATTTCCTTCAAGAACTGATTATACTTTAATATCGGTTTATTTATTGCAAGTAATATCGTTATCGCGATACTCTACGCTATCATGTATCGCATATTTTACTCATATCGTGCAGCTGTAGCCCCCGTTCAACAACTACAGCAGCAGTTGTGTAGAAGTTCAATACATCAATATATATATATATATACATACACAGTATACATATATCATAGTATATTATGGAAGACTGATCAATGCATCTATATAACAATAATATGAGTTTCAATGACCTAAAGAATCTTCTTCTTTATTTTAAAGTGTAAATTTAAAAAAAAAATGTTTCTGACAAGAAGCTAAAAGTTCAAATACTGACTTTACCAAACGTACACTGAGCCCAGATTAGAACATATCTCCGGTGATTCAGACTTTAACTGGGCAAGATGTGGTTTAATGGCTGGTATGATGGTCTGTAGTCATCAACTGCTATTGTCAACCAGTTAATGTTCAGACATCACTACGCAGGCGGTGGAAATCAATACCAAATGGGACAACCACTGAAAAGACCCTATAGTAATATATTGATTCTCCCCCTCTCTCTCACTCTCTCTCTCTCTCTTTCTCTCTCTCTCTCTCTCTCTCTCCCTCCCTCTCTCTTCCTTCCTCTCTCTCTCTCTGATCTATGTTTACTAGTTTGATGCATTTTTACCAAAACTTTCCTCGATGGCCTTTGTCTTTCAAGATAAGATAACAAGAACTTTGACAGTGGCAGGCTCAAATGATATAAAATGCACATAAGAACATAAACATGTGTATGTGCAAAATGCTAAGAGAAGAAGTCAAAGAAGAAGTTTGAATGGCACTGTTTGATGCTGTCTATGAATGGCAGTTCAGCGTGGTGATGGCAGTGGGGATCAAGGATTTTTTAGCCACCGTTTTTCTTACATAAGGGACTCTGTAGCATAGACCTGTTGATAACTGAAAGGACTGGCAAAGGGTGAGTGGTATCCTGTGTGACTATGGTCGCTTTCCCCAGTACTAACCGGGTGGGAAGTTCTGTTAGGAGGGTTTGGGGGAAGCCAATTATCTTGGTGGCCTGATTTATTATATGTTTGTGCAAGTTTTGTATTGTGTTTTGTGTGTTGGTGAGGGCATTATCAGTGCTCGTCATTAACCAGTGAAAGGTTTATTTTCTGGCCAATGGAGAGTTATTCTTTCCCAACATTGCAGGCAGGGCCCAGGATGTACACTGGCACCTCTCCAGCAACCAGTTCACACTCACACGTATTTGGTCTGTGTGAGGACTTGAGTCCCCGCCAACGGAGTTACTGTTGCCCCCACCCCCATAAACACAACACTGATGACAAATACACTTTGTATTCCAAATACCATATTGATAATAGAAATTACAAAAAAATTATATTAAAAAGTGTGTTAAACTTACTGAATCTATAAGTCCAGAGTTGCTGGATATTACAGGCCAACTAAATAGTGTTTCAAATGATAAACTAGTGCTTTGTTTTTTTTTGAGTACTTACCGATTGTATTTTCTAATCGCATAGTGCTTTGATCTTTCATGCACTCTTGCTGAATATTGTACCACATCTCCTGCTGCGCTCATGGCAGAGATATATAATTATTAATAACAAATTCCGCCCAAGGCTGATTGTTATTTATAAATAGTTATAGATAGTTAAAAAGAAAACACAAATGGTATGACTGAACGGATGTTTCGCTTCAGAAGACCTGAGGCAATTTTGTTTGTGTGGAGGCTGGTGGATCTGAGTAGTGAACTAAAAAGTTAGAAAAAGGCCTCCGTTAAACTGTGATGAGGGTCATGGTATCAGGAGTCGCGATGGCTGGCAGAGGAACCAATCTTTCTGCCTGCACACACGCCACGGTAACACTAGAGGCCTGGAAGTCTATCGTCCTGTTAGGGGTAGGTAGAAGCATTTTCAAACATTAAAAATATATATTTTCTAAGTAAAAAAAAAAATACTTGAGAAAAGGTTGCGGTAGGTTTCCACACCAACAAAATTTCTGTTCGCTCTCACTGAGATTGAATGGAGATGAAATTCCCCGTGATTGCGTGAGCTGAGAGCCAACGCGAGGGGAGCGAAAACAAAGTTGACAAAGGTTTAACTTTATTCAAATGAGGAACACCGGAGAACCAATCAAGTCTGACATCCGAGGTTAATAGCCCTGTGTCATGAAAAGTTCTATGTGATTCAAATGTTTCTACATCCCTTAGCTGTCTAAGCCCATCCAGCCCCCACCCTCCGCCCTACGGCGCAGTGATGCTCAGGGCAAACACACACATACAGTAGATATACTAATACATAAACATATACCATACCCAAATACATACTACGGGCAAGTGAAAAAATTGATACAGCATAGTATTATGATATTTTCCATGGCAATATTGTATCAATACACAGACGCCAAGTATCAATCTAGTATTATGTGTTCATGTGTAAGGTGGCCAGTTTGTCTGCTTGATTATCCCATTTTTCAGAAATAAAATTGAAGTGTGATGAACAAACGTAAAATGTATCTTTTTAGATGAATCAGATGTTGGCAATAAATTGCAGAATGTTGCAATATGTATCATATGCAGTCTAATGTGTGTGTCTTTTCCTGAGATTTTCTCTCAATTTCCCTTGTTTCTCATTCTGTCTCTTCTGGTCTTAGAAGATAACCAAAAGGAAAAATGATGTGTAGCCATGGTAACCACAGCAGTATGTGAAACAGACATGGGTGAACAGAAATTTCACGTGAAAAAAAACACTCATTATACCTCCTACATCCCACAGCATTTAGTACTAGTACTGTCCTAACAGGAAGGACACACACAGACACACACACACACACACACACACACACACACAGTTTTCAGGCACTACCATAGAAATCCGTCTATGCACAGCGAAGGCAGGAGGGTTTTCCTAATTCAGCCTGGATGTGTTTGAATACATTTGAGACATGAAAAACTAAAATGTGCTTCCCCACTTTTTGATGATACAACTTTGCTATTTTTAAACTATTGACCTAGTTTGGATCAGAAATAGTTGTATCAGGCTTTTATATGCTGTATACGATTTAAAAATGTATGTATGTATATATTTCCTTTCCATATAAGCCATTTCCTCAAATGAACTTCGGACAATGTCCGGAGAAGTGTTGCAGCTTTCTATAGTTCAGACCCAGTCAAAGCAAAAGTAATCTCTTACAGCCAAAGAACTTCCTACAATACGCTAACTACTTCACAAACTCTTTGAGTTACTCCCCTCAGGAAGGAGGCTGAGGTCCATTGAGACCAAAACCTCGAACCCCAAGAACAGTTTTTTTCCCATCCTCCACCAGCCTTATTAACAAGGCCCGGAGCCCACCCTGACACTCTCATCCTGGGATGCCGTGTGGACTAGCAAAGCTAGAGTACTTTTGCTTGCTCTAGTTCACTGTGCAGGGATAGACAAGGATATGGACATCAAAATTTCCTGAATGACAAAGTTTAATGGTAAATCAGATTGAACCCGCTGTAAAGTGAACAAGGCAGGGTCAATTTGCACTTGGCATTGAAGATGTCTCGCCTCGTACTCTTTGAAATGAATGGGGAAGGATTTTTGCACTGCACTTTCAGTTTGAACACTTCACATGATTAATCACGGCAGAAACTTTGCACCTCATCTCTTAAAGGATTCCTGTTTGACTTCTGTGTTTTCTTACATCTGCAAAAAGCCCTTCACAGTGTGAAAAAACTATAACCTTGGGGCATAACCAACCTACCAGACCTTCAACTGAGATAGACTCGATGTGACTGACAGTTGATTCTTTGGTCAGAAGGAAGCCTTTTGCCTTTTCTTTTCTGTAAATTCTCTTAAAAACTGCTTATGATGATCAGTTGAAACTTGATTATGATTAAAGATCAAATGCATCCATTATTAATATTTTGTGTGTGACTTCTGTCAGACCGCATATCTGTCTGTAACGCAACCTGCTGTGGTTGAGGACTGTTGGTGGAGTGAATCCTCTTCAGCTGCTCTCAGATATTTATATCACTGCATCTATCACAAGGACATGGGATATGCACAGCATTACGAATGCTGGTGCTTTCCATGAAAAGAGTGAATCTAGGGAGAAGCCATGGTTGCTTAGTGCCTTCACTTGTTAGTTACGGCACACATGAAGGAGAGGAGATGGGTTATAGCTGCATTATGCAACATATCTTTTAAAAATACAATGAGGCTCAATCAGTGGCTCTCAATCTGAATCTCAGGTCCCTGCGCAATGCTGGTCAGTCTACTGACCATGCTATTCAGGAACTGGCGGTTGTGAGGCGTTCATGTTTTAATTATCAAGTGCAAAGTCAGATATATTGGAGCATGGAAATAATACACATGAACTCAGAACTAGCATACCTGTTTCCATCCATTAGACCTTGTTTCCTAAGTTGCCGTTTTCTCAGTTGATTTTTAACATCTTTAGAGGAGTTCAAAATAAACAACCATGACGGCAGATGACAGGAGAGGTTTGTTGAACTGGGCAAGATTGGTTTACGGTGCACCTTCTACTGGAATTAAATGCAACACACACACACTTAAGTTAGCGGACTAATCGCTACCACACACTAGACAACTTTGAACAGACTTTGAAAAGACTGAAGTCTGACACCATCTCACATGTAAAGACAATCATTTCACATCTAATGTTAAAGTCTCTCACAATAACACTGGGAATCTTTTAGGGTCACAAATTGCAAGACAAAAACTAGATTTGTCTTGAAAAATTTAACCAAGTTTGCTACCGCTAGCGTTAGCTGTTAACTTAAGGGGAAGGTTGCAGATTTTCTTTTCTGCCGTACATGCAGCTGAATGTCTCCAATCCAACTCCCATTGGATGACTTGCTTCAGAAGGGTTGAAAATCTGCAACTATCCCTCTTTAGTGTTTAGCTTAGCGCGGCGCCAAAGCAACCATAAACAACAGTGACTCTATCCCTTTGCTGTTTCCTGTTTGGTGCTGGAGGAAGCGCACCCATTGGTTGTTGACAATGTTCACATGATTTAACATCACTACCAAGACTAAAAACGTAGGATAATATCAAACACGTTGGATTTTGTCTGAACGTCCAGATGGGAAAAAGACTGACTGGGACTGAGTTTTATGACCAGCTTACATCAAACGATTGGGACAGCAGGAGTGCACCCTAACTCTAGCAAGACTCTTATGATTTCCTTCCCATACTGAAAATCAGTCTGCGACAGTGGAGTAGATTGGAAAGTCCTTTGGTGTGAGGTCGGCATAACTGTTGTCACAGGTGGAGAAGTAATTAGACAAAGTAAGTAGTGACTCCACATGAAGTTGTAGAAATAGCTTTTTAACAAAAACTAAACCAATTTTCTAAGGAAGAGCCATGGTGTTATCGTTATATGTCAACTGACTGCTTCAACTCAAGATTTGTGTACAGTATGTTTACAGCCATCTTGCACCCGGAGCAGCCCAAAGCCTGACGCAAATGTCTTTGCCTGTTTCATTCCGGATCGACTACAAAATCCTCATGCTCACACAAAAATGTATCACTGGACATGCACCACCATATCTACAAGAACTCATCACCTTGAAACCCTCCCCCCGCACCCTCAGATCAACAGGACAATTGCTCCTTCAGGTCCCCACCACAAGGCTTTGTACTATGGGTGACCGAGCTTTTTGTTCAGCTGCACCACGGCTCTGGAACCAGCTCCCGAGTCCCGAGAACCTTGATATTTTCAAAGCTGAACTGAAGACTTTTTTATTCAGAAAGGCATTTTTGTGCTGATTGTTTTTATTATTATTACTCTCCTGTGTAGCACTTTGAGATTCCTTGGAATGAAAGGTGCGTTATAAATAAAATATATTATTATTATTATTATTATTTAAGACCGACGCAGTTGTCAGATTCCCGTCGTTTAAACCTCGTTTGTTGTCCTCTTGGGCAAAAATTTGACATTTTTGTCCCTTTTTTCAGATTTAGTTTTTAGTTTTCACTAACACCACCTTACTACCACTAGTTTTACAGTACTCTTTGAAATTCATGGTCAATGACCCTCATTTATATAGAATTATACCTAATATTTGAGTTTAAAAAGCTGAAATTATGAATTATTTTGACTAATAGTTAAGATCAGAGGAAAGTACAGATGAGTTTGGTCATGATTTAAAGTGATCAATTATATTGGCAAAGTTGGCAAAGTTATTGGCGTTGTATGGAATCCAATCCATTTTTTTGTGGCAATTTGGTTAAAAAAACAGGTCATATTTGACCCAAGGACAACAGGAGGGTTAAATAGCAAAGGCACTTGAGCCCATCTGTGCGCCCATGGGTGTGCTGGTCTTACAGGGAGGTGTGTTCAGGTGCATTCTTGGTGTATTGCTAGCTTGAGACAGCGGAAAGTGATTGTGCCATTGAACAAAAAAAACCTGGTCTAACGTCAATAACACAGCATGTGTTTTCAGCTATCTCTGAATGCTGTAAGAGCACAGTCCTAACGCGGGGGGGGGGGGGGGGGGGTTAGTTTGTCCCTCTTGGTGCGTTGATTTTGTGAGAGCTCCCTCCCAGAGAAGAGCCTTTAGTGCCAAATATAACTGCAGAGTGATTTGCTAATAAATGGTTTATTCCTTGATGCAAGTATTGACTGACTATTTATCTGCACTGAAAAATGTTGTGAGTATTTCATCCAGCTTGATAGATTTTATGAAGAGACAAAACAGCTATTACAATCCCATGGAGAGAGGGACAGACTAAGCACTGCTGGAGGCTATCAACAACTCCCTCCCCATCCCTTCCTCTCTTCGTTTTTCTCCCATCCGTACAACCCCCAATCGACTAGGCTATGTACGTCAGAATCTGCGTGGAAAGGTTTTTTTCTCTTTCTTATCGCCCACTGACTGTTATGAATCAACTCAGCCTTTAGAGCAGGGTTGAGAAGAGAAGAGAAGCGCGTGGGCTTAACCTGCTTCTCCCTGTGTCTCTCTCTCCATCTCAGAACCGGCTTCCCTTCTTCACAGAGCTGCAGAGCTGCTCTCTTTGACTCAGAAATTAAATCCTGGGTTATTACATGCCTGTGAAGCCTACAATATAGACGGATAGAATGGAACAGCTCAGTGGTGGGATGTGTGAAGGAGGTGGGGACCAAAACAACCAGCTGACTGTGGAAGAAGCGTGAATCATATCTTTAACACCTATCTTCTCCTGTCATAGTCCTCTCTCAAATTATGGTAGACTGATTACTTTTTTTTCTGCTTCAACTGACAATTCACACTCAGAGAAGTTATCTGTCTCGGATGAATTTAAAAGAGAATGAATTCAAAGCCAGGAGAAAATATCAGATATCACAATATTCTTCACAAAAATACCTTGATGTCGATACCGCGATGATATTGTAGGGTTGACAATTAGATTTGAAATTAATAATCTTCAGTACCATGAATGTAACGACTAAATGGGTAAAGGCAAATATGGTAAGTTAGGAAAATAACAACAATTTACTGCAATACAGCCTTTAGAACCAGGAACACTTGGTCATATTACGATATTACGATATTCAAAATCTAGTTTCATATCTCGATTTTAGAGCTGTAACAATTCCAAATGTTGCTGTACAATGAATTGTTTCCGAAATAACTGTGACTAACAATATGATTGTCCGTTTCAGTCAAATTGAATCAAAAATATGTATCGGCCGATATATCTGAATATCAGATTTTTAAATCACCAAATATCTGTATTGATATTGGCCTTTATTGGTTGGGCTCTCCTAGGGATGATATAAACATTAATCATTTTCCTTAGATGATTACACAACACTTTCTTCAGCGTGAGACTAATGAAAGGAGTCGAACATGTACTAACCCCTCCCTCTCTATCAGACATGATAATGTTTAAATGATTAGAAGATGTGAAGTAGACACAATGGAATAAAATCTAGTAGAATATGAGAGTTGGAAAGTAAGTTTAAGACCATGCACACTCACCTCCTTTATATCCCCATCATTGTAGAGATGTCGCTAACTGGAAGGGATTGACATCTCTGTATTACTGGTCTCACATTAACTCCAGTTATCTAGGAATAGACACAATGTCTACGCACGCACGCACAAACACACACACACACACACACATGCACACACACACACACACACACACACAGACAAGGATTACTACAGAATTTACATGTGCAACATTTTCGTTGAGAAAAACATGTGAGCTGTATCCAGTCTCCTTACTCTCACCAACTGGCTAAAACCCCTGCTTTTAACTAAAGTCTATGGCTAACGTCTGTTGTTGTTCTACTATGTTATGCTATGGTTGGTGTATGTGTTTGTGTGTGTGAGTGTGGTTGTGTTCTACATCTTGTGTATATATTTGACTTTGTATAATTGCACAACGTTTTTATAACCAATGCTGGATAGTTTTGTTCTGGATGAAGCCAGATATTATTTTGAAGCCCACGCTTTATCTTCCATGAACAGATTCAAAATAGTGACAAAAACATAAACCAAACATATTAAATGACAAGATGCCTCAGTGCTGTAGTCAGAGTTTGTAAAATTGACTTTATGTATTAAGGTAAATTCTCAATGTGCATCAAGTTGTTACTAATATCAGCCTGTCTCATGCTGCATTTTGTGTACCTACTGCATGTAGTTCTGATCTTCTGATAACTTGTCAGTGGATTTGTATATAACTACAGCTTTAATGCATAACTTCTTTTATATTTATGAACATCCTTTCATTCAAGCCCTTGCCAAATGATTTGATACATAGCTAATTATGAGAATCAGCTCCACAAAACTCTCTACGTATTTCTAGGTATGGCTATGTTCAGAAGATTTTGTCGTTCGGCAAATATTGTGCGGAGAAGCTCGAGTGAAAAGTAAATTATGTTTTTTTTAATGCACCGTTTTCTCTTTGGTTACAAGCTACTGCGTGGATGGGTGGAGGTGGTGCACGATCACGGAAGGCTTGTATCATGTGGATGCAGTTTAGCAGTTTAGCAGAGACAGACGCACTATAGCTTTAAAAACTGTAAACTGCATTTCAATGATGAGACACTGTATTAAGAGACAATCCATTTTTATTTAAGTGCGTGATAAAAAGAATTTGAAAAGAGTCTTTGGCCATTATACGCCATGGTGACGTGGTACAGGGGGGTAGTGATGCTGTGAATAGTTCAGGATATTTCCCCCTGGGGTCTAGACACTGGTGGTGGTGGTGCTGGTGATGAAGATAGTTGCTGAAGACCTGGATGATGTAATGGACATGGAGCGGGATATGATGAAGACAAAGGGTGGAGGAGGGTCGCATCCGTTTGCATTGAAAAAACAACTGACAGCAGTAGAAAGGAGAACGGATTTTAAAGCTTGACAGCAAGGATATGTCTGTCTAAGAGAGATTGTGACAAGATCTGGTTGGACTAAGCCGCGTCCACCAACTCGGCACAGCGCTACCCTTGTCGTTTCACACTGCCGCTGTAATCGCAAAAGGTCAAATTATTTTACCTTTGACCGCTTTGCCTCTGTCCTTTTTAAGACGCAACCTTAATAATTCATTACATTTATATAGCTCTTTATCACAGACACCCAAAGCGCTTGGGCACAACAGCCTTAGGAAGCAAGATGCTCACCACACATCAGCTTGGTAGAGAGGGAGGTGGACATATTTTTAGTGGTGGGGAAAACCAGAGGAACCGGAGAAAACCCCCCCACACAAGTAAACATGCAAACTCCACACAGAAAGGCCCGGGACAACCAGCGTTCAAACCCGGTACCTTCTTGCTGTGAGGCCGGAGTGCCAACCATTGGCCACCGTGCTGCTCCATGGACTCAAACAATCCCAGAACGCTCCTGCTCTGTGCTTTGCCTCTTTGCTCTGCGCCCTACCTCTCGGTTCTGCCGCGGATCATGTGTAGGCGGCATTAGAGCTTAGAACCACAGATGAGAATGAATGACTGAGTAAAGAGAGTCTTCCTGATTGAACTTAAACTAAGCTTCATCTGTTTGCAATTGTATTTTGATAGTTCGTCTGGCCTGGAGCTGTCAGGCTTTTCATGTACAGCAGCTTGCTTTTCTTCTACATTAAATGTGATTAACTGCAAGTACGTGCCCTGTCAGGCTTTGGGAATGGATTACATTATGTTCAACTGTTGCTAGGTGAAAGTGAGACGATATCATGCTACAGTTTGTGTAGATGATATAAACATGAAAACGTGATGTTTACAGTTGTAAATATGGTGATCATCAGACATTGCAGCTTCAGGTTTTTGAAATGTAAAGAATGAAAAATAGCTACAGTAATCCCGCGATGGAGTGCACAAAGTTTTCCCAAATATTTCAATCATGCTCGAAGAAGTGTATATATATTTGAAAAAAGACTATATAGTCTTAATTACAGTTTATATGTATATATATTTAAAGCAATGCTTGTGAATGCCTGGTGGTTTTAATTCAAATTACAGTTTTTATAGTTTTTAGCTATTTATTTCCATTATTTGATTTTGCAAAAGTGATTAAGAGTGACTTAATCCTACCACCATATTCATTTAAAAAGTGAAGACACGATTCATCTCTGAACCTTATTTCTATGTATAAGCCTTTTGGTATGTATACAGTGCCTACTATACCTCTCAGCCTAACTGACTTCTGAATTTCCAGTAATGGATTCTGACATCAGTTGATGACACGACAAAACCTCCAACGGGCCTACGAGGCTTCCACAATAATGCCGTCAACAATTGCTGTTGACAACATCACTGCTGACACTGAAACATCAGTGCATGTAACATCTTAAGTCACAGTAGAGGGCTGCAACAGAACCGGAAATGTCAGGTTGCACGTTCGTTTTGCACGTGTGAGCTATTTCCACTGTGATGCATGTGATCAGCACATCATATTTGGAAATATAAGAGGCTTACTACTGAGCTTAAACCATGCATGTTCATTGTCTTTAAGTAAACCAGATGTTAGTGATGTAATGGTGTTGAATTTGTAAGGACTCACTAAAGTAATTCTTCTCTGTGAATGTATGTTCTCAGAGCGAAGGGGCCGCGACGTGCACTAGCTAGATAATTCTTGTCTCATTTGTGGTCAGATGGTAAAATCAAGGCTCTTGTTGTACAGAAGCGTGTTGGGTTTCATCTACAGTGAGTTGTAAATAACAATAGAAGCAGCCAGGAATAACTTCCTCTGTTCTCAATAGCAGAGCCAGGACCAAGACCATTTTGAGTCCAACAAGGCACAACACCAAGGCACCAAGCGCAAGACTTCAAAAAAGTGGTTTTGAGATGGGACTTAAGACCTAGACAGGACTTGAGTTCTACAGGCCTCCAATGCAAACCTTTAGCGTATACAAAGTGGCACTTACATGTGACTTATTTGAAGCTATGTACTTCCTCAATGTGATTCTTGCTGTTACGAGTGTGTACTTCCATGTTTCAATGCTCTTATTGGAAGTTGCTCTGGATAAAAGCATCAGCTAAATGTAATGTAATGTCATATTTGATGACGAATGGGTTGTTTTTGCTTTTATGTGCTTCAGTATTTCCCTGCTCCTCTCTCTCTCTTCTGCTCTAAGAGCTGTGTGCTGCTGTGTGGTGTCCCCCCTCCACACACACACACACACACAGGATGAAGATCTGCATTCACACAAAATCTGGCAATGTGGCACCTTCCTGCAGGGTTTTGCCTTTATTTGGGCTATTTAACGTAACCGCCGTGAAGCAATCAGAAAATAACGTCTTATTCTTCTAATTCACAGCTTTGTTCTTGCTAACGTCGCCCCCTCTCTCACTCTATAGCTTACTCAACCACAGCTGCGCTCTCGCTCATTCTCCCTGACGCGTTGAGCCGGGGAGGAGGGGCCAACTTTGATCGCAAACCAAAGAAAGTAAGATATTATACATTTAAAAGTTGTTCATTTAAGAAATCTTTCATGTTTGAAAATGATCTTGCGTAGCTGGCAACGGTAGAAGAAGTATTCAAATCCTTAAGTAAGAGAATGAACACCACAATGACAAAATACTGTTAGAAGTAAAAGTCCTGCATTGAAAATGTAACTTAAGTAAAAGTGTGTAAGTATCAACAGGAACATGTTAAAGTATTAAAAGTAATAGTACTCAATGCAGAAAAATCCTCACTATTTAGAAACTGGATATGGTAAAAAATAAATTCTGTATAATCTTCTAATCATTTCAGCTGTAATTGTAGTGCTATATATTGTCGGGTTATTCAATTATTAACAAAACATTGTTATTTTTTGGCAAAAATCCTTAACTGTAAAGTAACTAATAACTAAAAAGGTACATTCCACCACTGGTAGCTGGAAGTGCCGTACTTGCGTGGACCGTGTTTCCGCCGTAAAAGCCTTCTGAAAATATGATAGAAGTTGTGCGTGCCTATTCATTTCGAAATAACAACGAGGCCTCTGGGGAAACTCACTCATTCACAATAAGTCCTGCTTTGTAGGTCAACCAAAACATAAAGTAAAAACAGCTGTCTCACGCAGATCACCTAATGCACTATGCACTCAATAACCAAGCCTTTACATTTTAAAGTTTGTGCAGCTTGGTTCTGGCGGAACTCAAAACGATAATCTTTTCATTTGGATTCAGTAGGGCCAAGTCATGTGAAAGACGATTTCTAGTCTTTTCTGATTTCCATTTTCTATATTGTGTACCTTGCCTTCAATTCAGGTCAACACAGGCAGCACAGGCGCCAGTTTAGAGCTGAATTTAAATGACATGACTTTTTGATTTTCTTTGCGGCTCAAAGCTCTTCTCCATTGGCATGACAGATCTTCGTAGCTGCTTGGTGTCCACACCCGGATACAGACACACACACACACACACCAACACACACACATACACACACACACACACACAAACACCAACAGCAGGTGCTTAATTGTCTACAAACAAGCGATTTCCAGCTCTTCTGTTTCACAGATTAATTTGTTAACTGTCTGAGATTTGTCCCACAACTGATGATGGGAAATGACACCCCGGGGAGCTATTCCTTCTTTTTTTTCTGGTGAAAACCTGATGAAGTTGTTGCCTGGAAACAGGCTCATTAAAAACATGCAGCTTTTTCCAACCCGGAGTTGGAAAGGCAGACGTGTGTTTAGCCTATCTGGGCCTATGCTGTGGGTGATAAAAGGATCAGAGAGCTGCTGCACTTCAAACAGCTGACTGTAAGCAAACCCTACACAGCTTATTTCACATATTAAAGCCATGCTTGGCTGTTCTAAAATACATTGTGGTTTTCCTAAGCGTCTATCTTCCGCAATGTAGAATAAACATATTACTCACAGTCTGATGATAAACCATTACAACCTTAAACCGGAATGTTTTGAATCTCAATACAAGTGCTCAACGTATAAACTGTCGTTAGAGGGAGTTTCAACTTGGCAAGTTGAGTATGCTTAAGGGTCCAAACTGTTTCAATGTTTTTTAGGTTCAACGACATTCCCCTTCCGGGATGGCTCTGGTGCCGGAATCTCTTCTCCTCTTTTCAGCCTGATTACCTTCCTCTTTCTTTATGTTGGCACTCTAAACTCCAGTGGATTTCTGAGGACTATGGTTAACTGCTCCTCAGATCTCTGCAGGGTAAATCCAGACAGCTAGCTAGACTATCTGTCCAAACTGAGTTTTCTGTTGCACGACTAAAACAACATTTAAACGTACACGTTCCACCAAAACAAGTTCCCCCCCGAGGCTATTTAGCACTGGCACTGTGGCTCTGTCTGGCACTTAGCGCCGCCCAAGACGATTGTGATTGGTTTAAAGAAATGTCAATAAACCAGAGCACGTTTTTCTCCCATCCTGGAATGTTGTGTGGACTAGCCAGACCCTCCTCCGCAGCGCTGTGGCGTTCAATAAATGCAACATCTTACTAAAAGTCAATGCGTAATCTCATTAAACAATCATGATTTCAATGTTGGTCAAAATAATAGTGATTGTGAGTTTTTCCATAATCGAGCTGCACTAGTCATGATAGTCCACATGATACGTATGCAATGCTCCACACAATACGTACACAACTGTCCATAGAAACCACATGTTTGTATGCATTGCAGTGACCTTGGCTTCATCTGAAGTTGTTTTTGTGTTGTGTGTCGGAGGCGTGTTCATGGTGTAGCAGAGAGGGATCAGCTTCAGACAGTGAACAGGGCGGTTTGTGTTAAGACTAGGGCATGGTTTGGGAGCTAATCATTTCAGTTGTTTAATATGATAATCCATTAAAGCATTTTAATCCCTGCCCTCAGCCAAAACATCGCAACACAAAAAGTGCCACAAAAAAAAAGATTCAGCTCAACAGCCTGAAACACAAAACAGCCAAAACATCTCCAACTTTTAACTTAAAAGAGGTCATCACTGTGTAGACGGAAAGCTACACAAAACAACAAGAGAAGGACTTTGGTATCCTGCAGCAAAGTCTGCGCAAAAGTCTGCGCAAAATATCTATATTTTTCTGTCATGCTTCTGAATTGAGGTATGAATGAAATCTTGGCTGAGGGATGCACACAAGAACAAATATTACTGAGCATAACAGCTAGTTTCTGGTAGCCATTCTCTGTGGCGTGTGGTTGACAGCATGCAGTTCTGATCAGTCAGTGACTTGCTGGTATTAAATGCTTGGACTGATCTGTACTCTTCTCGTTGTTTGATCAGATTGCTCCCTATTTAAATATTGTTGCCAGTTTGAAATTGTATTTAATTTGGCTTATTTATTTTAAATGAAAAAAGGGTCGAAAAACAAGGTATCAAAACCTGGTCTGGTATGTCTGGTAGCAGTGGTGCACATCAGGTATCATATGGGCACAATCTTGCCCTGGTAATAGCGCATGCTTTCCCTCAAACAAAAGAAAAATCTATACTGTCTTAAAGTTGCTCTAAGCCTGTTTTAGGCTACAACATTTGTTGTTACATACAGCAAACATCTCTTCACTACCCACTAGCTGCTTGTCCCCAGAACACACTCTAAATAACGCGGGCTCCACAAACTGCACCAACCTGCACCACAACAGCGTTCCTGCCAAGAACCGACAAGAAGGATTAGGTGGTGGGGGGGGGGGTAGTGCGCGGAAGGGAGAGGGAGGGGCCTTGATGAGGAGGAAGGACGGGCGAGTTTGACAATACTTTGACAAGAATAACAGAAAGTGACGTCGCCCAACGGCGCTTAGATCACCTGATGTGTGGTGCTGCTGAGGCTCCACACAGTTTGTCCACCGTTGCCTACGTAAGTTGCCTGAAGTTGATACTTGTGTGCCGGTGGGCACGTCAATCTCTTTGAGAGAATAGCAGGGCCGCATGCGGTGAGAGAGAGTGATGCTGATTAGCTTCGGAGCGAGTATAGACTCTTCTGATTACGTTTATTTTTGAACATGTTAAAAATAAAAAAATAATAGCTGAATGAGAACATGTACATTTCAGTAAAAATAAGCTACCAACAAAACAAGATAGCAAACTTATCCTTCAAAACTATTCTAAATGATTCAAATAAGGATTTCCATGTTTAAAAAGAGTAGGAAGAAGTTCAAAAAAAACTTTACTTTTCTACTTAAATTACATACAAACAATTCTTCACTTACACATGTATACTTACACACACATGCATATATACCATCTTACAAGCACATGTACACATGCATACCCATATACACATTCATACACACATTATTTATCTCTTTTTCTTTTCCCACTATCACCTCCTGGTGTCCATGTTTCATCCGTCAGTTATATCACACCGAATAATACTCTAGAGGCTTAGTGAGAGAAACCAAGTGTCTCCCCTGTGCATTCTGACCGGGGTCGGAAAGCTTTTCCAGAAAAATTAACCCTCTCCTTGATTACATGTTGTTCATAGAAGAGAACTCGGAAATGAGTACAGGGAAATGCAACGCTACCAAGCCACTGCCGAGCAGCATGCGTCACTGCAACGTGTAGTTACCATTTTTAATAAGTGCACTTAAGACTACAGAGTAGGGTCGGGCGTAGGGGCGCGGTCCCCACGTACCTACATAGGTACCCACGTCGTTGATTTAACGCAGAAGAATGAATTGGCCTTTAGTCCTGTGTCTTTCTGACATCTTTTTTTTTTTCCTTTCAGTGTGGCGCTGAAAGGATTAACTATGACACAGAGTCAACAAAATCAATTAATGCTGGGCTGTTTTTCATAAATTGCATGTGATTGTACATGTAACCCCCCAACAACAGGTGGTGAATAAACATATGTGACAGCATGAAGAAATCATGTGGAGTGGAGGAAACAAAAAGATAAACAGAGAAAGAATGGCTTGATAACCGACTGTCTTTTGCCTGTTCATTCCTGTGCTTCCATCTCACAAGGGAAGACACACACACACACACACACACACACACACACACACAAACACACACACACACACAGTAAGCAAGCCTTGTAAGTTAAATGGGACATCTCTATCACTCACCAGCAGACGCTCTAACTCCATTCACTTCCAGCGAGCCTCCAGCACACACACACACACACACACACACACACTCACACACACACACACACACACACACACACACACACACACAGATGGCAACGGAGCTGCCATGCCAGAAGCAATGAGGAAGAGGAGCCAGGGATTGAACCTCCAACCCTGTAATTAGTGGACGACCTCCGCTCTCTCTCAGAAAGTAAGAGAGAAAGTGACCTTTATCAGTAAAGTAAAGGTCGCATTGTGTTTGAAATTCATCACCAGCTGACACTACCAGAGGGGGATTTACAGAGCTCAAAGCTATGTTTACATCCTTTATTAGTGCAAACATATACACGTGTCATTGGGGAGGTTAAAGTCACTGGATCGCCAGTATTTGATCTGTTAGGAAATGCAGAGGTAGTCACTCTTAACCCAGCATTAGGCTAATCAGTCCAGCAAGCCCTTAATTATACAGTACAGTACCTTTCAAAGGGGATTTACAATTAAACAACGGACAGCGATAAAAAGAGGTGAAGACATAAAAGAGAATGAAAGAATATTCTCCAGTGAAAGGTCAGATAGAATAACAGAGATTTGCACTATATCCGTTAGAAAAGTGAATTAGTAGCATTAACTCTGGTAACAAGTCAGGTAAGCAATGTTTTAGTGGTTTTGGGGAATGAAGTCTCGCTTTGCCAGACCATCCTCCAAGGCACCACGAGGGTCTGGCTGGTCCACACAGCATTCCGGGATGGGAGAAAAACATGCTCTGGTTTATTGGCATTTCTTTAAACCAATCACAACAGCCATGGGCAGAGCTAAGCTCGGCACGGAGACGCTGCAAAGCAGCCTTGGGAAGGAACTTGTTTTGGTGGAACATGTGTTCAAAGGTTGTTATAGTTGTGCAACAGAAAACTCAGATTGGACAGATAGCCTAGCTAGCTGTCTGGATTTACCCTGCAGAGATCTGAGGAGCAGTTAACCATGGTCTTCATAAATTCATAAAACAAAAAAAAAGCAGAAGGTGACGGACATCGGCAAAAAGACATGCATATGGCGGATTTCCTGCGGCACCGGAGCAATTCTGGAGGTGGAACGTCGAGGATATAGACTATAAGGAATGTAACGTTACTGGTGCAGCAAACTAAATCACGTATATAAAGCTTTAAACTGGACATACTGGAAACAGCTTCTGTTTGCACTGAGCAATAATATATGACAAAGATTTGTACCATCCATGTTGTTTGCACATTAGGACTAAAGCTCATGAACACACGGAATTCATAAGAATGACTTCCCAACTCTGGAAATGGGACCATCCGAGGAGCACGTGAATGCAGCATTAAAGAGACAGGCGCTGCATCAGAGCGTCTCAGACAGACGGTGAATACAGGTGCAGCAGCCATGGGCAGTATGAGATAAAAATAACGTGTTTCTTTTTACATTAAAAAAGCATGAAACGTGTCCTAGAAGAACTACAAAATACAAGTAGGAACCTGAAAACTGAGTCCTGAAAAAAAGAAAATTTGTATTCTGCCTCCTATTCTTCTCTTTCCCATAACAAACAGATGTTACAGTAAAAGTTAACTGTTAAAGTTTGTGTAGCTTTTCTATGGTAGTTATTGGTTGTGAGAAAAGTGATATTCTGATTTACTTCTGAGTGTTCCTGTAGTCATCCAGAGAGCTTACTGTCAGTCCAGCGTGTCCTCTGAGAAATGGTACTATTGTCTGTGCTGACAAGGCAAAATCTTTTTTTTCAACTCTGTCAGCTCTCTGACTGCTCCTGAGTAGATTAACATTGTCTCCGTGTCCTGTTACACTCACTGCCCGACATTGCCAGACCACTGACCTTAACATACAGAGATACACTCTTCTTATAGGGACCCATTTCTCTTTTGTCCTCTTACCATTACCAATAACAACACAGGATGGCCTGCTGCTCTGCTTGTGCTTTTGAGCTGATTTTTAGCTTCAGCAGGAGTTGGTGTAACACTGGGTGGCACAGTCGAAAAATTAAAGCATGGCAAAAAAAAGATTTTCCTCTGAGTATGTACCATTGACAGCGCATGTGTAATGTAACCCATGGTTGTGTGGAGATCTGCTATGAGTTGTCGAGTTTGCCATTACGGGTGCAGCCATCGTGGTTGAGGATGTGACGATTTTAGATGAGAAGGGGGAATGAGGGAGGAGCCCTTACACTTTACGTTACGTTACACACTTTCAATGGCAAGCAGATCATATCAACATTTTGAAAATCAACGACACCATAATTAAAAAGAAATTCCAAATCATTCGGTGTTGCAGAAGACTTAAAACTTCAAACTAGAGGCCGACTGATATCCAGATATTAGGCATTTCCTGGTATCATATTTACAATTATATTACAATTATATTATATATATATTATAATATAATTATATTATATTTACAATTATATTTTTTGGAAATATTCATTTTTCCATTTTTTGGGGGTGGCAGTAGCTCAGTCCATAGGGAGTTGGGTTGGGAACCGGAGGGTCACTGGTTCAAATCCCCGTATGGACCCAAAAAGTTGGGAGCGTGGATTGGTGGCTGGAGAGATGCCAGTTCACCTCCTGGGCACTGCCAGGTGCTCTTGAGCAAGGCACCGTACCCCCCCCGACCGCTCAGGGCGCTGGTTCAGCTGGCAGCCCACTCACTCTGACATCTCTCCATGTAAAGTGCATGTATAGGTCCTGAGCATGTGTGTGTATTTCAGGCCTGTGTGTGAGTACTAACAAAAAGTGTGTACACAGAGTGTAGTGCAGTAATTTCCCCATTGGGGACTAATAAACAAATTATCTTATCTTATCTCATTTATAAATGATTCTGATAATGACGGTTGACCATGACTTTAATGGCGTTTTTCCACTGCTGGTAACAGCTTGCCTCGGCTCGCCTCGGCCCGCCTCGGCTCGCCTCGGCCCATTA
>NC_048418.1:3290184-3407684 GCF_013103735.1 Etheostoma cragini | reverse complement strand
TGCTTTTATCTGTCATCATCATCGCGATACCAACCAAGGTAATAAACCCGTTGTGAAAGGCTGCGACATGTCTCCAAAGACCTTCAAGGAGTTGTTTTATGTGAGTTCAAAGAAAATATCAAGTAGAAAACATTGAGAAAACTGTAGAAAAAGAACAACAAAATGTTGACATTTCAACCCAGAAAAATGCAAAGTTGCAGGTCAACGAGAAGATAACACAAGGGTTAAATGTTGAAATTGTTGGAAATAATTTCCTTTTATTTGTTTTAAAGTCCTCATATTATGCTTTTTGCCTTTTTCCCTTTTCTTTATTGTGTTATATATCTTTTTTGTTACATATCTTTTTTGTGCACCTCATAGGTTAACAAAGTGAAAAAGCCCAAAGTTTACTTCGGTTCCCCATTCTCAAAAAGCCACAGACAGCCTTCCAGTGGTGGGTGCCACCTGTTGCCCATGTTGGTGGAAGTATAATGCTGAGATGGAGTGACTCCAGTTCCCTTGCACGGTTTGCCCTTCCAAAAGACAGCCCTGCTATTCACTGTGCACAGCTAATGCAGTGTGACATCGGAACAAAGGATCCTGAAACACTTCTGTCACAGCCAAGGATCTCCTACTGTACATATTCTGGACTTTTACCATGAGTAACTAACGCCAAAGGCACATGACCAAGCATCCATATTTTATGCGATGGCAGAGTGTGATTGTGTTATAGCATCAGAGTACTCTTTTCTTTTTCATTCCCAAATGAATCGGAACAGGGGCCGACGCCGTTTTTTGGCATTTTATTTGCCGGATAACCAATGAAGTTAAATTTTTAAATAGTGTGCTACTTTAGCTCCGCTACAGCTCTGTCTGTCCCTTCCCTTCGGTTTCACTCACTACTGAGTCTGACTTATAGTCCCCCCCACAAAACTATCTGACTCTCTGTTACTGGGTATAATATTGAAAGTTTCTAATTTATGAAATGACTGCTTAAATCATGTAATCAAATTCCAAAATCTTAATTTTGGCATAAAGATTTTCATTTTAACTGTAAATGAAGTGCAAAATGAGCTCCAAATATTGGTTACCGGTTTCATGGACTATTAATCATCGGTATCAGCCGATCTCTAAATCATTCATCTTTGTCATGGTCGACCTTTTGACTAATCATTGCAGGAATCTCCAATCTATTGATTATTGCAATGCAGCTCTTTAAAATGCTAATGGTGAAAAAACTGGAGTCAAAATGTCTGCTGTGAAAGAAGTCAGTTCATCTTCAGTTTAGTCACCCCTATGCATCAGCACTGGAACCAACCCACTGCACCGTGGGGTCAAGTATAAAGAGGGACGAGATCTTAGAGAACAGAGCCCAACCGATTAAGGCCGATAACAATATAATACTAATAATAACAACTTTTATTTTTTTATTATTTAAAAATCTGATATACTGTATATTTCGGCCTATATATCTATATATACATATACATACATACACACATGGGAAATGTAACTACATCTACATTCTGTGAATAGTTTTTTTAATTGAGAATCGTGTTTGAATTGAAAACCATCATTAAATCAAATCGTGAAATTTTCTTTTTGAATCGTGCATCCCTAATTGTTGTACAACATTGTCTTTTTTGATACTACCACTAGATAACCAGATATATTAGAATCCAACGCATTTTCAAAAGTGCTCAAGAGATGACAGATACAAAAAAAAGGACTAACTTTTGTCGTACCTAATGAACAGAACCTAACCCAATTAAAATGACCACCGACAGGGATGTGAATCACGTTTGAAATATGAACGACTTCATTTATTCATCATTAAACCTGTCATGCAGTATCATAACTGT
Organism: Etheostoma cragini; assembly: GCF_013103735.1. Classification (NCBI taxonomy): domain Eukaryota; kingdom Metazoa; phylum Chordata; class Actinopteri; order Perciformes; family Percidae; genus Etheostoma; species Etheostoma cragini. The sequence continues at coordinate 3,405,843 of NC_048418.1, read as the reverse complement.
GTCCTGCTCTGCCTAATGAGCAGGACACAATATCTCACACCATTAGAGAGCTACAACCTGGGATGCTCTCACGTTAATGTGAGAGTGTTTGACACCCTATAAAATGCTACCTTTTGCAAACACTTTGACTTGTTAACCAGCATTTGGCCCTCGCCGCGTGCTGAACACAGCCCATCCAGTTTGACTGTTAATTCACCAAAAGGAAAAAGACAATAACGTGACATTAAATTCCCAAGATATTTCGCTTTTTTCGCTTTATGCAATTTATTTTTCAGCTGTTCTCAGTACTGGTAAAAACAAACCACAGTGTTCCATCTTTTCCATAATGTACGGCGACCCTGCATTAGGTACTGTCAATCACAGTAGTCAGACGTATATATATATTTATATATGTATATATACATTCCCGGTAGTCTGAAGGGGATGTTTCACAAGTGAAAAAGCCACAATGAGAAGAGGTCGAAGGAAATTGTTATCCTGAAGCAAAAAGTATTTCCATGAGTAAAAAACACAAATGGAGAGGAACTAGGAGTGGAGGAGTGGGCCTAACAGGCCGTTCAGACAGAACTTGTAGTGTCATATTAGTCTAAGTGTCAGCGACTCATTGTGTTCACACGAGATGTGTTGTCTAGGCAGCATATCAAAACCAAGAGCTGTGAAAGTAGCAACAGGAATTCACTCTGACACCACAAGTGACTCACCAACTAGCTAATGTATTGAAATAGTTTGAAGAAGGTCAGAGACAAACTGTTCTCAAAAAAGCAACCAAAGAGCTTCAACATAGAGCAGATTAGTGTGATCAGCACAGCTATTTAGGTTTTATTCGTTCATTTTCTTCATAAATCCATCTCATTCATTCATTGTCTTTATAAACATAAATCCATCTTTCTTCGTGATGACACGGGCAAACCCTGAGATCAGCTACGGAGTTAGGCAGGTAACACGTAAGAAACCAGCCTGGTCTCACAGAATTCTGTGAAATGATCCCAAACTGTTACATAACGAGGTGGTGGTGGCACGGAACCAGAGGTTAAATTGGGCCGGATCGCACCGGAGCACAGCTCCGCCTCCTCAGGGCCACAACACACCCTGCCGGAGCTCAGCTTCATTTATCACAATCATTTATTTGTCATTATAAATGATTCTGATGAATGAATATTTAAAAAAAAAAAGGATATACTGTAGATATATACCGATATCGGCCAATAATATCGGCCCGCCGATATATCCGTCAGGTTCTAGATAGCACTGGTAAAAAATAGTGATAAAATTATTAAATTGTAAAGTATTGCTTTTTGTTTGAATAACTACCTACCTACACATTAGTACTGGAACAAGAACCCCTTTGGTGTAAAAACACACTAAGTAACTTCACGGAGCAATTTTGGTTGATGACCATTCAACGTAAATAAGGGCTCCCCCTCCCGACAAAAGCCAATTTCACTGTCGTTCAATGCCACAGTCGCACTGTTGCTTGCTCTGGAGGAAACTACTAGAACTGTTGGGTCATTGTTAATTATGGAGTGTGGTCTAGACCTACTCTATCTGTAAAGTGTCTCGAGATAACTCTTGTTATGAATTGATACTATGAATAAAATTGAATTGAATTGAATTGCCACCACGGAAAACTATGCCAAAGTAGAGTCAATGAGAAGATGACGTAGCATTAACAGCGACAACGGTGGTGAGTAGTAAGAAAGCCCAGAAGGAGTTAAGGGGCCGTGTTCGTTTCATGGAATTTGGTGAGATCAGGTTGAAGAAACAAGACCGCCTGTTAATTTTAGCACTCAACATTTGATGGATACTACTTATGTGAACAGTTGTGTGTTTCAAAATGGGAAAACCTGTCTGTACATTATGTTAGAGTATCCAAAGGTGGAAAACAGCGGCCTATTTGAGGTATGGCTTGAGAACCATGATGTCATTGTGTGCATGCTTTACCCCATTTAAGAGAAACGCACAGTCAGAAAAGGTTTCTGGGCTGGGGTTGTCAGCAAAGAATTAGGCTTGTGCTAACAAACAAATCATGTCAATGACGATTTTAAGATACATTATAACAACAATAATAAAAATAGATGTAATGTCAAATGAGTCACTGTCCTAGCAGCACACACACAAAAACACACATTCAAAAACTCAAAAGCAACTTGCCTTTCAGAAGGAAATGTCCCACTTTACTCTGAATAATCCGCAGACCTCACTGTGACTGTGAATTGGAACTGGACTGGTTTGGTTTCCTTGCCTGTTTTTAGGAGGCGTGTCATTGGTTCCTGTCTAGTGTGGCCCCGTGATGTCATTTTATCATTACCATCATTGTAATAAATGCCAATGCAAATGAATTTGACTTGATTGGCACAACACACAAAATTTATTTGACCCCCTTTACTAAGTTATTAATCAATTTGTATAGCTGTGGATTAATGGATGAGACTACATTATTATGTTAAATGCCGAGGATATAGAGCATCATGGGAAACAATCAGGCTGAGTCCACGCTGTAAGAAAAACTAAGTGAAGGTGGGGGATGTACTGTAGGCCAAATTGGGTTAGTTTAATAATTTTTATATTAGTTTTTACCTATTTTGTTGGGCCCCTTTCAGTCATGGGCCCTTGAAATTGTCCTAACTTCTTCCCCCTGTGCGGCTCCCGTGACAATAGACTATAACTGATTGTCCTTCACATGTTGAGTGGGAATATAATAATACAAAATGTGTCCTTTTCCCGAGATGACACTCTGCCCACACCGTTATCATTACCAGTTGGTCTCCTTGAATTAGAAACATGCTGGGATCTTCTGTCCTCTCATCCTCAGCCACAGGCGACAACTGACGCAAGCTCCTCTGATCTCACAACTTCTCACTGAGGCGGAAGACACTGAGTGCACGTCGTCCCCCACCGAAGATTACTGCAGCACACAGCACTTCACTTCTGACATCACCACATGAGCCTTTTTTTTTTACATTTTGATCCCAAGCTATAGGGCTAATAATTCGGCATTGTAGAAACCGTACGTGTGCGCAGTTCTGTGGCTTTCCTCCATAGCAACCCTCCATCCAGCTGTGCTAGTGCCGTCTGTATGACAGCACGTTCAATCTGACAGCATCACAAGGAATTAGCCTACAGCATGTTGGGGACCCCCCCCCCTCCCCCCCTCCCCGTTATGGTGGCTGTATCTCATGTCACATCACATTTCCGACCATGTACGGTAGTGTGGCTTCTAAAGATATTGACGCAAACCCATCTGTGTTTTAGGTGATTATTCAAGACCTCTCTGCTAATTTAGCCTTCCGCGACCACTGCAGCTCGGTTGAAAACGCTTTGGCTTCTTGTCATCACTTATTTCTCCGACAAAAAAACAACAACCGGGCGGCATAGCGAGCTATCACACAGCGTCAATCAATCCAGAAACTTTAACTTTCATCTTAAATGAACGTGGTTCGTTATTAGCTTAATTTTCTTAGAAGAATTTCCGAGGACTCACTCGGAAGATTTTTCGCCATGTTTCATGGGTTTATTAGGTGGCGTTACACTTGGTAAATTAGCAAGGACGTATCAAATTGCCAGAAATTTGAGAGGCAACAGCAGCGTGCATCTCCCCACGCGGGAGAACGGCACGTAAAGGGCTGCCGCTGAGGCTTTCATCCACGCCAAAGCAGCCGCGAGCCAAACTAACGTGAAGCATACGGCCGTTAATGATGGCTGTGACATTACAAAACGCCGTTTTTAAGGGACACTTCATCACCGGTGGTCCCTCTTACCGGTGTGAGTCATTTCCTCAACAGGCAGCGGTCGTAGGCTTCTGATAAGCTGTTGAATTGTGAACCCGCCAACCTGAATGTATCAATAGACAGTTTAAAGCGCAGCTTACCTTTACTGTCTCAGGTCTTCACACCATCGCTGAACGGAGGGAGCACCGGCGGCTAAATCCAAAAGCACGTCCGTTTCTGGAACCAAGGCGAACACAACAGAGAGTCACTGGTGGAATGCGCGCGTGTATGGGTGCGTGCACGTGCGTGCGTGTAAAACTGTGTGTGTGTGTGTGTGTGTGCGTGTGTGTGTGTGAGAAAGTGGCACAAGCCTGTGGTCCGTGTACTGCAGCAAGTTTACCAAGGTAAGCCAGAATGACACCGGAAGCCAGGTGTTTTTGCTTTACAAAATAAAAGCAGACAGTTAGAGTGTATCTATGGAATTGAAAACCCAACACATAGAAAGGAACTGGTCAACTAAATGACATTCTCTATGTGCTTAAAAACATAACGTATTCAATATCAAATCACACGTAGCCTATTGCTTGTCCTCACTGGCACTCACCTCATCTTCTGACTTCAGTCATTCAGTCAGTCTCATCTGTTAGATAGGCTTCAGTAGTCTTATGTGTTGTAGTAGGTACTGTATACTGTACTGTATAGGCTATGTTGGCCAAGATGGGCCTGGGGATGCCTGCCCACATCATAGTCGGTGTCTGGGTGCCCTCCCACAGGAAAATCAAAGACTTCATTTCCTGCATTCTGATGCACCAATTTATGAAATACCTTTATCCAGCCTACGAAAGAAAAGAAAAAATCTAAATTATAATGGAAAGTATGATACGTACCATTGCACATTTTTAAGTGGGTGGGCTATATGGAAATCCTGGTGATTTTTTAGTGGGTCTAGCCTTACTGCGTATACCTGTGCATCACGTAGACTACACCACTGGTAGTGTCAGTCTACATAGGCCTACCTTTCAGCAACAGTTCCACCTCGTCGATGCTCCAAGCAAATATATCCCCCATCTTACTTTTTGCCTTTGTTGTTCATTCTCCAAAGTAGTTTTTGTAACGGGTATCTTCTTCCTTTTCACACCGGCATATGTGTTGTCACTTGTCACACGTGTTAATGTAGTATTATAATATATCCAGCCAGAGCAAGAAGGGAGCTTAATTTAGACAGAGATTAGTTCGGCTACTGGAGTTAAAACTCTTGTGTGGACAGAGATCGTTTTTTCTCAAAACGTAGTAGTGGTGTGGCTGTACTGCAGCCTGAGGTGTGCTGGATCAATCCTCCAGGGGACCAACATGTAGCCTACCAGATTTGTCTCATAGGATACTATGTTGACACATAGGCCTAGTGCAATTTGTCTGAAATCAGCCTATTAATGACAGCATACATATAGCCTTCAATGTAAATTTCTATAAACCTTCATAAAATTGAGACGTGCAGTTACACATGATTGTTGTGAGTGATGTACAGTAGGCTACAACTGTACTCCAATTCTTGTGCTCCAGGTTTGCTGCACTGTATATGTAGTACTGTATGTGGTAAATTGAGTAAAAGGAAATGACCATGTAAGCACAATATCAAGTCAAATATTAAAAGATTATCAACTACATTTGACATCAAGAATGACAGAAGATCCCTCTACGAGATCATGTACATTAGGATTAGGGGGAAATGCAGGAGCCACCTATCAAGGCCCTATCACTTTAGCTCCCATTGTCACTTAGCTGTCCATATTGTCACGCATTTGCGATTTAGTTTGAATCAAAATGTCAATTCAGCCTTGGTACAAAAATAATAGTATTTCTTTCTGTCAGATACGTGCTTAATTTGGAAATAAGGATTTTATTTTGAAGCCAAATGGAAGTAGACTTGTATTATTGCAACTGACTTCATTCTGGCCAATTCGTCCAACTGAGGGACAGAGAAGACGTTTCTTCTACATGTCGCTTGTAAGACCAGGAATGGAATAACTATTAATTTCAATTCATGTGTTCGTGTGCATTTGTGCGATGGGGAACCCCCAATAATAAATATTCAAGCAAACTGGTAATTTTGTCACAAACTTGGGGAAAATGAAACCAAAAAAACGTACTTTTCCTTCATTATTTAGTATGTTCTATTGGCAACAGACACTCTTGCATCAAAGGGTAGATTTATCCTCCCAACTTTTTTTTGGGGCATTTTTCTCTCATATAAAACAACACCATATTGTATTGTCTGGGCATGGAAAGTCATTGTCTTTCTTTTTTCTTTAAAATGTTGTTTTGGGCTTTTTGCCTTTAATCGATAGTATAGCTGTGGGAGAGGGGGGACGGACATGCAGCAAAGAGCCGCCGGTTGGACCCTGGAACATGGGGCGTGCGCTCAACAGGTGAGCTACCAGGGCACCCTGGAAAATAATTTTCTTAAGCAAGCAACGTAGGCTGCTGTACGTGGCAAATGTAATCTCAAATCATTGCCCACCTACTAGCTTCATCAGAGCTTTAACTATGTCATGCCCTTCATTGGCAGACTGTAAGATGTGGTTAAAAGACTAGAGGTGTGCAGACCTCTGATTTGTACTATGTAAAAAAAAGATAGATGACATACACTACTCATTTCCCCACCCTCTTTGTCTCTTATTCTATGTTCCTTTTCACTCCTCTCTCTAAATGAAGTAATAAGGAGAGATTGGCTCTGTTAATTACTCACATGGCTTTTCCTACCACATTTATGCAGATGACACTCAACTAAATCTGGGGGCAACTTTCGCTAAACAACATCCCAAGTGTTTGGAATGAGCTCCCAGTGGAAATCAGGACAGCAGAAATGTACACATCTTCTGTCACAGACTTAAAACGCATCTTAACTGCCCATAACTCTTACTCTATCTCCTATTGTTCATAAATGCAGCACTTAAAGCAATTCAGGATTTATGATAAAGTTGATGCACTTGTGTGATTCTTGCTAATTTTCAGATTTATCCACATGGTTGAATTCACTTATTTTAAATCAGTTTAGATAAAAACAGCAGATAAATAAATATAATCAAACGTAACATATTTCAGGTGTACCTGTACACCTGAAATATTAAATACTACCTGTGTAGTAATCCTCCAGCACCCTCATTTAACAAAAAAACAACAACATACAAATCCACATCATTTTCCTTGGCACAATAACATTCCTGCATGGCAAATTACCTTTGGAGATACTGAATTACACAGTTGAGATTGGCAAGACCGTCTGAAAATGTATAGGAAGGCCCTCAGAAATGCCAGATCAGACTATTACTCATCACTAGTAGAAGAAAATAAGAACAACCTAAGGTTTCTTTTCAGCACTGTAGCCAGGCTGACAGATGGTCACAGATCTATTAAGCCTTCTATTCCTATAGCTCTGATTAGTGACAACTTGGTGAGCTTCTTTAATGATAAAATTACAACAATTAGAGATAAAATTCATCACCTTTTGCCTGGAATTTGTAATAGTTCACCTTTAAACACAGTAACACTAATAACACTGTGTAATTCTGCTTCTAGACCGGCGGAGGGAGGGTGTATAGCTACAGACCCCTTCTTTTCTCTGCTTCTCTTCATAGTCATCAGATTAATTTACCATATGATCAATAATATAATAAAAATAGAGAGAGGCAGGGCATTACAGCCTGACCAGGCTCCTCTCTTTACCCTGTCTCTCTTAGTTGTGCTGTAATAGTTTTAGACTGCCGGGGGACTTCCTTTGACACACTGAGCTCCTCTCTCATTTATCTTCCGTTTGTGTGCATTCATGTCCCAGACATACCTGTTACTAACCTATATCTGGGGAGTCATTACCCGGAGTCCTTCTGTTCTTCTTCCCCCCAGCATGTTTCCATGGATCAGGGAGGCTCCAAAATCATGGTTGCATCATGGACCTGCTACGTCCTGCTGCGTCCTGCTGTGCCATCTAATGCCACACAGTGCCCCGCTGCGCCATGAACAAACTACGATTTTTTTAGCCACTATTCCATTATCTTTCTTTGTGACTGTTCATTAAAACCCCAACCGGCCCTGTCAGACACCACCTACCAAGAGCCTGGCTCTGTCTGAGGTTTCTTCCTAAAAAAGACTTTTTCCTCGCCAATTTTGCACCGTTGCTTGCTCTGGAGGGAACTACTAGAACTATTGGGTCCTTGTAAATTATGGAGTGTGGTCTAGACCTACTCTATCTGTAAAGTGTCTCGAGATAACTCTTATTATGAATTGATATTATAAATGAAATTGAAATTGAACAGATAGCAGTTAGCTTTCAGGATGCAGTGTTTACCCTTTGATGACACCAGGGTTGCTAAATGAGGTGGTGTATTTAGCTAACAGAGTGCTAATGATTAAACAGTTCACACTGCAATAAACACTTCATAATGTGGAGCAGGATTCACTTGAAGTAAACCTGTAAATGCCCTGGAACTGCCTGATGAGAGAGAGAGAGAGAGGGGGGGGGGGGCTGGATGGAGAGGGGACTGTCTCAGTTCAGAAGCTGGATCATCTGCAGGATATAGCGGATCCTATTCAGAACTGACTGATCCCGCGTGTTTTCACGAATTTTTTTGCGTCTCTCAGACACTGGAACGCTATACATCAACTTCCAAATCAATGATGTCAAAGTTTCCTCATGACTGGTGGGTGGAAAGATCATAATGTGTCATCAACCTCTTCAGCCCTATAAAGCTTTTTAGACAACAAAAGGCAGTCTTTCCAAAAACGTTCTAACGTGTGTGTCTGTGTTGGTGAATTTGAGGCCACTAAAATCTAACTTCACCTGAGTCATAATGTCCACAGTTGTCTACAGTTCACTATATTGACCCACCACATCCATCATTATGTAACTATAGTACAAGCACATTTAGATATCAGTCTCTAAATAGTTACTATTTCAGCAACACTTTTTCTGTACAACAGGTTATTTCATTTTATTCTTATTTCGCCAGTTGTGTTTCATTGTCATATTCCAAAATCTTTTCAACATCACCATTTCTCAAGGATTTACTTATGTCATTATGCCACTTGTGTCTCTCAAGACCAACAGAACAGATTCAGTTATGTGACTGGTTATCCACTTATTCAGAATAATGCAAGGGGCAATGAAAACCGTTGGAGTCAAATAAAAATAACGTATTATAAACACTGAATAAACTATGACTATGATGTATGAAACAAAAGCTGCGTGGCGTCATTGATTTGCTTTCTTGTCTCATCACATTTAGAATGGCTTTCTTTTTTTGTCTTTTTAACAATCCATTTAAAGAAAATAATCTGTTATTTTATCTAGTTGCTTTGTGAATGCAATGTGCATAAGTGAACTGAAAGAAGAGAAAATTAACTTGTATAAAACTTGTGTAAAACTTGTATTCCAGCATCTAACGGTGGAAAACAAGACCAATACCTCCACCAAGTGGTGCAGACTATCCCAATCAGCAACATGAGCATTGTAAATAATGGACACTAATTAAATTAAATATTAGCTTCTTGCCAGAAAATGACCAACACAAGTTCCAACTTGTTCCCGAAGCATTGTAACCATCATTTACAGCATTTACCATTAAACAATGGGGAGCCTCGGATACAGAGCACAGCATCTTGTCTGTGAGGACGATGACGGACAATTATCATGTGACCCAGGTTCTGAAGGAAGACCAGGAATTGGGGCTGGAAGCTCTGAAAAAAGCAAGTAAGTAATGGATTATTTCACATCCTGAGTGGATAGTAGAGTGCATCAAAGTTTGGCTTCCTGATGAAGGGAAACCATCCCCCCCCCCCCCCCCCCCCCCCCCCCCCCCCCCCCCCCCCCCCCCTAGAACAGACAAGTTGTTGTTGTTTCGAGATTTGAGTCAGTAAATGTGTGTCAAAAAATGGGCCTGATATACTCCTCTGGGACTGAAAAAAAGCTTAATTGCTGGCATTAAACCAGATAGCCATGGTCCATGTTAGATATTCAGAAATAAGAAGCAGTGAATGTCACATGTATTTCTCACTGAGCCACAAGATGGCAGCAAATGAATTGACTGACTGTGTGCTACTCTAGAACGATAGTAATCAGTCATTTGCAGAATACTCTGAAAACGATATATTCTTGTTGATATTATTATACATACTGTACATGTACACCAAAAATGTCTACAAATAACACAAGGTAGGATGACAATACTTTACAAGTTAGTCTGTGTAAAGGCAAGACAAGACAAGACAAGTGTGTTGGTATAGCACCTTTCAACAACAAGACAATTCATGCTTTAAGAGTAGAATAAAAAAGAAGAATAAAACTAAATAGAATAAAACCAATACATTATGAAAATCAGTGGCAAACAAAGCAGTTTGGTTACAGATATGTGTGTAATTTAAATGTCAGATTAAGTTTCATATTAGGCATGTTCATCTAAGTCCTAAAATGGTCATCACAAGCAAAAGAACCAGGTCTGATTTAACATGATCAGCCCCCCCACCCCCCCCATCCGCTCCGTTAACAGCTGCTATCAAGTGAGCATGTTCCCCTGCATGTTCTGTAGGAGCAGGAACATTTTACAGTTTCTTTTTGATTGCTAAACAACAGTGGGCACAACTGGAGTCACATGTGCAAAACTCTAACTACAGTCTGCACAGCAGCAGTTCACAAGGACCAAACTCTAGTTTGTTTTTCACTGCTTTAACACATTTTTCCAATCTCTCCACACTTGTACCATGGCTTAGTCACAACCTGCACAACACTGTGGATTACCAGCACTGTGTTCAACTGCAACTGTTAACCACACATTCAAAACAGAACAGATTTCTGGTGCCCATCAAACACTGCTGATTGTAACTTTAGCTGAAAGCCTAAGCAGGTGTCTTGTTTTAGACTAGTTAGTGAACATATACTTAAAAAAAAAATGCAAACACCAAATAAAAATTACAGACAATTTTAAACTGTACTGTTTGAGAGAAACAGGTAAAAGAGCAAATATTCCAATGTGCCCAAGTAAGATGTCTGAGGTTACATACACTGCTATAAAAAACTAAATGTGAAAAACATTACCTTTACTACAGTAAAACTTTTTCAGAAAGTAACGGAGGTTCATTAGTATTTAGAGATGATGCAGACATCGAGTGTGATGAAGACGACTAGCTGCTGGAGAGAGGATCAGTCACTCTATTCTTTCTTCTCGTTTTGTATCTTTAGTTTTTTTTTCCAGTAATACTAGAGAAAAAATACTACATTGAAGCAAACTGTTGATTTTCATTCTTGTTTACCTTACGTGAAAACTGGTATATTACATAAAATCTATGTCTTTTCTTTAAATAAACTATGGAGTAGTGTGAAGTCACTCAAACTGAACAAACAGTCAAATTTTGAAAAAGTGTACTCCTGTCACTGTGTTGCATTGAGAAAGTATGCTGCGGAGGAATCACACCAGAAAGCACACATTATGATTGGGCTACTTTGTGCTGACTCTTATGTGATTATCACATCCTTCCCATTATTCTGATGGCACACATTTATGTTTGTGGCATATTGAAACACTGTCTGTAAAAACTGGTGCGGTTTGTTACTCTCAACCCTCTTTTTCAGTGATAAATGCATTGCCACCAGATTTGGCCAAAGGATAAATTCCCTCTCCAAGAAGTAATAAAAAGCAACATGCTTGTCCACCCCAATGCTATACTTATTTTTGGGGATTGCTAAACACCAGTGGGCACAGCTGGAGCTACATGTGCTCAACTCTAACTGCAGTCTGCACTACCAACAGTCACCTGAGCTAAACAGTTCACATCAGCTGCAAAACTTGCTGTTCTATTACCACGGATACCGTCACCTGGTAACTGAATACTAAAGAAAAGTTCTTATTTTGAAGACACCAACTTATGATATAGCTTCAAGAGCAACTTTCACATGATACATCCTTGTATTTGTGTCTGTTCATCCACTACAGACGCCTAAGGAAAATATCTGTGGAAAGTCGTGTGCGATCTGTGAGTTACTTAAAAGGAGGGGAGTCATTTCTGATTGGCTAGTTTTAGTAAAGGCTAGTGTGTGTGTGTGTGTGTGTGTGTGTGTGTGTGTGTGTGTGTGTGTGTGTGTGTGTGTGTGTGTGTGTGTGTGTGTGTGTGTGTGTGTGTGTGTGTGTGTGTGTGTGTGTGTGTCTGTGTGTGCGTCTGTGATAGATAGATAGATAGATAGATAGATAGATAGATAGATAGATAGATAGATAGATAGATAGATAGATAGATACTTTATTGATCCCTAAGGGGAAATGCAAGGGATTCCTTTCATATAGCAGCAGCCTATATGCGTACACCGGGATCTGGATAGCCGAGATCGAAGAAGGCCTGAGGCGAGAGGTAAAAAGAAAAATGTCGACTTCAGGATATTGCAATAAAATCCTCTGGACCTCCGATCCTCACAGCGCTGCTCCAAACGCTGATCCTTTAACAGCTGAGAGCGGCGCGCGCGCACGCGGCGGCAGGATGATTAAAATACATGTGTGTGGATGATGTGCGCGCATCAGGGACTAATCCATCTCTGTCGGGAGCGGAGAGATCAGGGATGAAAACCCAAAAAATCCAAATAGCATATCTTCAACAATCTGCTGACTATTCGGAATGAGGAGGGACGCGGAGGAGACGCGAGGAGGTGGAGAGCTCCAGGACGCGCATCTCTGGACGGCTGCTGCTCTCCTGTTGACCTGCCCGCTGGAGGGCCGACTGCCAACCCTCCCCCTCCCTCCGCCGTGAGGACTGAGAGGAGACAGCCGATATATAAAGCCCAGCAGCAGCCTTCCAGCGGGCATCTGTCACCAGATCATCATCACCCTCCTCTCCTGCATATTTTCGACCTGTAAACGGACTTGGATTAATTATTGTTGTTGTGTCATCAGGATAGCACAGAGTAGGAGCAACCATGTCTCACGGATGGGGATACGGACCAACTAACGGTGAGGATCTCTCATCATAGATGTTCAGTTTTTCTACATGTAACAAGTTGCTGCCCCACTCTGACATCAATTTTGCATCACTGCAGACGATAATGTGCCATTCCTTAATAACAATGTCAATACTTAAAAACATAGGCTACATCACACCAGTAGCATAACTTCAATTTAGAGGTGATATTTCATTGAACAATTTGAAACTCAGGCTACTCAACTGCTTAAACTGGGTGTGTTATTTTACATCCAGCCGTTGTGTAGGCCAGCTAGGGGCTAGGGAGGTTGTGCAAAACATATATAAAAACTTAAATAAAAAATAAAAAAGTAAGTGAACTATTGCTAGAATTTGAACTACCCCAAGAATTAACACTGGCTAAAACATCCAGTTAATTCATCTATAAATTGACTTGAAAATGGGAACATTTTAATGTTTTTCTTTTTTTTGTGTGCAACTTTTAATCCACTATTAATGGATGATGATGAATGATTTATTGAGTTATTAGAAGAATGTGTGTGAAGGATCTGAAATAGCTTCTTATAAAGCTACAGAAGTAAGGATAGAAATCAGAATTAGCTGCCAGTGGGTACATTTACTTTACTTCAATTTTATTTTCTATTTAACAAAAAAAAAGCTACTTAAACTGTAATGTAGTACCAATAGTACACTAGTATTATCATGCCGGAAGAACATTTAAATAATTGTACTTCTCTTTTCACTTTGAGTACATTTTTTGTTAAATAATACTTCTGTATTTTTACTTACTCCTAGTTTTTAAAATGTTTACTATGTATATTTTTTAACTGTGCTATCATGGGAAGTATCTGAATACTAGACAGAGTAAGGAAAAAATGGCAAAGAAATTATAATGTTTGTCTTTACTAGTGAAATAAAGAGGTTTGAAGAGGTTGGTGTGGAAATACTCCACACACAGAAAAATAATAAAATTGGACAAAACAATGTGCTATTAACATGTACTTTTCTAAATATTTGAAATTGTATTTGTAGGACCTGAAAAATGGGGACAAGATTTTCCTGTAGCTAACGGGGCCAGACAGTCTCCCATCAACATCGTCCCAGGGGAGGCCCAATACGACTCCACTCTGAAGCCTCTAAAGCTCAAGTATGACCCCTCCAACTCCAACGGCATCCTCAACAACGGACACTCCTTCCAGGTGGACTTTGTGGACGACACAGACAGTTCTAGTAAGCACCGCTCAGCACCTTTAGTGTTAGGACACAATGAAGACATGTAGACATTTACCCGTGCACATCTGATACACTGTCATACCTAAACATGGTAGGTTGATTTCCAAAACCTCCCAAAATGACATGCGACCGTTTTATTTACAGCTGCACGGTGGCAGGATATTAATGTGACCTTTATTTAATGTAACAGGCTCAGTTTGAGCATGTAGTAAACGTTTTAAAACCAAATTATTTACCTTTAGGCAACAGAAAAAAAAACTTAGGTTGAGTAAAACGTCAGGGTTTGGCCTAAAATGAGTCACGTAAAACTACTGAAATCAGAGACTAAGGTCCATTAAACTCATGGGTAAACGTTGATTAATTTCAAAATAAAAGCTGAGTTTGATTTCACACGACTATGATCTCCAAGGAAGAGTGTTGATAGGTTGGCGCCTAACAAGACATTTTTGGGGATCATGATCTGCTGGCATTATCGACCTATAAGGTTGTTTTCTACATCAAAATATACTTTTCTACAACAGTATTAGTATCAGTTGACTTTATCTGTTTGTCTTGTTAATGCCTCCACCCCTGCGTGTACGGCAGCAGATTAGAGCGTCGGATGATGTCAGCACTGTTTAAGTATCAGGAGGTCAACAGGACATCTGCGCCCTGCCTCACCCTGCTGCCCTGTCACTGACACTGGTTATTAAACAGTCATCCAACAGCACCATTTATCTTTGCATAGCAGCAATAAATGTAATACATAAGTTTGAACTAAATTCAATACATATGAAACATAAATAAGCAATAAATAATGTAGACTCTCTGAGTTTATTATGGTACCAAATATTGCCCAACGTTACACAGAAGTTAACAAGAACGTCCCTATTGATGAACTACCAGACAGGTGCAACAGAGACGGACTTATTTAATATTCACACAAATGAAAAAAAAAAAGATTGGTCAAAACAGGCAGAGATCATGAGCCAATCTCCAAAAAAACATCATGACATGTTTCACATGATGCACCTCAACAGTGTCTTATATCCAAACTTATCCATCACAGTAAACTCCTACAACTTTCTAACTCCACACCTCCAGTTTGAAACAGGCTTGTAAATGTGTGTTCTCCATGCCAATGACATCAATATGACATCATCGGTGGAATGTCCTCAGGCTAGGTGGAGTAGTAACCATGACCTTTACTGATGTGTAAAAGTCAGTGGAGTGCACCTTTAAAAGGTGTTGGAGGATGTCTTGCAAGTGAAATTTCACAGAACATGGTTCAGTGTTTAATGGTTGGAAAAACAAAAGTTTTAATTTACCATTTCAATTTGCGCCTTAGACTCAGACTGATGAAATCATGCTGATTCCTTTGATAAACAGGACCGCAGCAACATATGTTCTAAGGAAAATGTACATTTGACATTAAATAGAAACAATAAAAGCATTAAAATGGATTATGAACAAGGCGAAGAACACGTCAGTACCGTCTGTGTGATACTGACAGGCATGGATTTCCTTGGTGTTGGTGTTAAATCTGTCTTTTCCTGGGTGCATCTCTAACGTTGTGTTTGTTTTGTTCTAACCAGCCCTGACAGGAGGTCCTATTTCTGGAACTTATCGTTTGAAGCAGTTTCATTTCCACTGGGGAGTGAGTGACGACAGAGGCTCCGAGCACACTGTCAATGGCATCAACTTTCCCTGTGAGGTACTGAAGCTGCTGGAGCGCCTGCTTGCATCCACCACACGCAGTAACAGCTCCTCCAGTTGTGTTATTCAACACACAACTAGCTTGCGTGGTGTCAACCCTTGTGTTGTCTTCCCGTCAACATAGAAAACCAATGCTTTTTATTGATGTTTTTCACTTTTTCTCACGTTTGTCCCATTTTTCAAAACTTTTGATGCTTTATAAAAAATATTTCTCACTTTGTTTGACGTTTAACACCACGTAACACTACTTTATTACCTTTAATTTGACAGTTATTTTTGGAATTTCTTTTCAATAAACCTCATTTATAGAAATTATACCTAATGTTTGAGCTAGAAAAGCAGATATTAGGAGTTATTTGACTAAAATTATGGGAACGGATGTTAAATTTGTTCAATTTGTTTTTTCAAATGCTGAAACATTGAAAAAGATACTCAAAACTAATGAAAGTAGAGATTTGTACTTGCCAAAAAGCATTGTGCAGAATCAATCATGTTGTTTTGGGTGGTTAAAAAAAACATTGATATGTGATTCATGAAAACGGGTCAACGGGAGGACAACATGAGGGTTAATGGTGGTCCTATCCGTCTTGGAAGCCGAAGCTGGGAATGACGTCCCACCCGAGTTGAATTCGTTCCATTTCCAAGTTGCTGTAGATTTTCCTTGTTCTCATTAGCTCTAGCCAGGTTAGCCATTGTTGCAATGCCAGTGTATATACCAATTTCGTGCATGCAAACAGTGACAACATTGTCCATGGATAGAATATGGACCGCTCTGCGTGTACGACTGATTTAGTGAGATATACATAACAACAAAGTGCTTATAAGTTTTTACTACAGCTTTTTACAACTGATGCAGCCTTGTTGGATTTTTAAGCTCGTGGTTCTCGGTGGTTGTCCGAGTTCCTAGCTCAGAAATCCGAGGTTGGGGGGTGTGCTTCCCACTTTGTTTTGAGTGAAATTGGAACACACTACATTACACTAGGTAAGAAATGTTTTCAACATAAGGACTCCTAGCAACAAGCTCCCTGGAGCCAAGTTAACAACAAGCATTAATGGGACATGAATGCACACAGGTGGAGATAGAGAGGAGCTCATTTTGTCAAAGGAATTCCCCCAGCAGTCTGAGACTATGGCAGGCAAACCTGAGCCAGCCTACATGGGGTTGGCCGGTGAATCCAGCTGGGAAGAGAAGCAGAGACCAGGAAGGGTTGCCATGTCTGCAGCTACACACACCCTCCCTGGCAGAAATCTTTACATTTGATCTTTTTATTTGTAATAGGAGACTGCAAAAATACAGAATTTATGACATTTTTCTGTATTCTTCAAGGATTTATTAAACGTTTACATTCTACACTTAAAAATATATCAATGCATCAAACCATTTTTAGGCTAATAAACAAGGGCATGAAGAAATTGTGTATTCTAGCGTGAAGAGGCTTTTAACACCGTTTGGATTTTCATTTAGTGATGAAAAATGTGCAGATAAACAAACAAAAACTCATCATCACCTCGGTACTGTATTTCCAAAATCGTGGCACTGCCACAGGGGGACTATAGAAAATGATCCAAATAAAGTCTTAAATGATCACAGATGGGCCTCCCACTCTATTCTGTCCCTCATTTTTGGATCTAGACGAAAATAATTGCAATTGGCTCTCTCTTCAGATCACTGTCTCATTTTACAGGCTAAACCATTCAGGCAACAGCTAAGAAAAGCAACTAGCTGTAACTAGTATGTATACCGCATATTTATTACTGTAAGCCCCACAGTGACTGCTGATGCGCCGTGTAGAACCATGAAGATTGCGTAGGGACGAGGTCAGGGTGAATGGTTGGCTCATACAACTGTACCCAGCTCACAGTTACCTTTCCTCAGCCTAACTCAACTAAGGATCCCCTAACATAACTGTCACACCATAATTTCATAGGATATCAGATGAGTTCTAGTGCATAACTTTTCGTTTTCGTACAAAATTGTTATTGGACCATTTCATACGAACCCAATTATGAGAATGTGTTGCATTAAAAATCAACACTATTGCTCATGATAGGTTGTGGATAAGATGAGAACTGTCAGTAGCCTGTGCCTTAAAAGTCAAACGTTGCTTTTTTTCCTGTTAGCTTCATCTGGTGCACTGGAACACTAAGTACCCCAGCTTCGGCGAGGCAGCCAGCCAGCCTGATGGACTCGCTGTGGTCGGGGTCTTTCTCAAGGTGACTGATTCATGCAAGTACTTTTAAGAGAAAAGCCAAATAATTAACATTGAATTTGAGTATTTTTAATTCAACCGTTTGTATATCTGTGTTGTGCTCCAGATTGGTGCTGCCAACCCCCGGCTTCAGAAAGTTCTGGATGCCTTGGATGCCATTAAGACTAAGGTAAAAAAAAGGTCCCAGAATTCACAAAACACAGATTTTCTGAAGACAAATGTGCTCATGCCTTCTATGAACAGAAATTAATAGTTTTTTAAAACTGTCAGCTCAATTTTTATGGTTAACAATAAGCAAAAATTCCTCCCCCCCCCCTCTTTTCCCTCCCTTCTTCCCCGACACCTGCAGGGAAAGCAGACCACCTTTGCAAACTTTGACCCAAAGACTCTTCTTCCTGTTTCTCTGCATTACTGGACCTATGATGGCTCTCTGACCACGCCTCCCCTGTTGGAGAGTGTCACCTGGATCGTCCTCAAGGAGCCAATCAGTGTCAGCCCTGCACAAGTACTTGACTTTCTTCACATACTTACAAAATCAAAATCAAAATCAAAAGGAGTGTTTTGACTATTAATGTATGTGCCTTTGGCAGACTAAGGTCAGCTAACTAGCTCAGCTGTCTCTCCGGTTTTTCTATGCTGTTACGAAGGTGGGATGAAGCAATAAGTACTTTCAAATCGTACTTTTGTAGCGACTGCCTAGTTAGCAAGCGGTTAAAAATTCACTTTTCTCATCGTTCTTTTAAAAAAAAAGAATTCTTCAAATACCATACAATTAAATAAATACCCACGTTAAATAAATGTAGTGAACTGATCATTTATATTACTTGTGAAGGAAGTTGTCACGTTATTTTTTGGGACAATTTGTTTGAAAGAAACCCAAATTTCTGATGTAGAAACTTTTTGAAAATGGGTCAAATTTGACCCTAAATGCAGCAGAGTCTGAGCACAGCAGACAAGAGACAAAAGGCCAAAACAAAAAAAGCAGCCACTGGAACATCTGTATACAATAATCAATAGTGTCCTGTCATCGTATCGATGCAGAATCGTCCAGGTCCACGTTGATGCAGGGATTTGTTTCAGCACAGCTTTTCACTCAGGTAGTCGGGTGCGACTGCTGCTGAATTCTCCAGTTAAAGCTGAAAGTGTTCATCTTAAAATGAGAAAATATAAGATCAGTGCCATGCCTCAGGTTGTCTGAGAAGAAAAAAAATGGGCAATTGTCAATTGCTGCAGAATTAATAGAGCCGGCTATTCCCTCATTAGTCTTAGATAGTCTTAGAGCATTTTTCAAATACCTTCCTACACACTCTTATTTGGTAGTCATCTCATTAAGTGTTTGTGCATGTTATGGGGGCAAAATGTTGGTCTGAACGTTGTCATTTTCAAGAGTGTCAGAAGCCATATCATGCTTTAGATCAGGGTGGGTGTGAGCATGGAGGGCCTTCTGTGTTATTTAGATTACACTGACTCCCTGTATCTCCAGGGGCCAGTTTGCTCTTTATCTCTTTACATGATTAACAATGCCACCATGTTCTTTCACGTGACATAAACCACTCATAGGTAAAAGGCTATTAACTTATCAAAAGGCTTACGTTTAATGCTCAGTTTATCTCCCCTAAATAGAAGATAAATGTACATGTGTAAGGTGTGCTTATATAAAAAACTATTTTCTTTCTGCAGTGTGTAAATTAAACCACCGATGCAGTAAAGAACAGCGCAACATAAAAAAAAATTGCAAGCTTTGCTGAGTGAGCCTGCTGTGGGAAATTAAATCCAAGCTTAACAGCTAGCAAAAGGCTAAATGGCTCCCAGAGGAGTTGTTGTTTATGCCACACTGAGGCTTGCATGCTAGTTTCTGCGTCTGCAGGGCTGTGTTCTGTACTATCATGTGCACATTGTAGATAACAACCACAGCAGGAGGGTGTGAGGTGGGTGCCCTGTGTGACTGGCGCGGAGCTTCACTCCGGATTATCACTCCTGCCCCCTAAAAAGAGACAAGTATTGTCTGGTTACATTTCACAGGTAGGGTAGGAAATTTATGTAAACAACATTACTCATCTTTAACCCATTTTCTGTTAGACTATGCTGGAATGAGGTTCACAAAATGTATGTTTATCTGACAAATCTGCAAAAAATAATAATCTGGGATGCTATAATTGCAAATCAAGTATCCCCAACAATGCCAATGTGGTCTTCAATACTTTGAATTGAATACAGTAACGACCAAAATATAGGTTTCTGTATTTAGATTCCTGCATCCGAATGGAGGTGAAAGCCGGTTTCAGGACGCAGGTTCATTGATTTAAACTTTAAATCTTGATTATCTTTTTTTTCTCTCTTTTTACTTTATCTGTGTCTCCTTTCCTCATTAGATGGCCAAGTTCCGCAGCCTCCTCTTTACTGGAGACGGAGAATCTCCATGCTGCATGGCGGACAACTACAGGCCTCCTCAGCCTCTCAAGGGCCGTAAGGTCCGCGCCTCCTTCTAATAAACCCTGCTTCATCTCCATAGCTTCCTTGCCCCCTTGGGGCTTATCCATCCCTCCTTTCCTTAACCTTCTTACTCCCATTTTTCTTCATATGCAGTCTTTACTTAGCTTGTATAAGCCCTATTGACATTAACTTCAAATGTGGAAACCTCTCCTTACACATTTTATGACATATACTACCTGGATGTATCTTGAATAAAATAACTTTGAGCCATTTTTAAGCTTTGACACTATCAAGACATTGGCCCCATTTACACTTTTCAAATTTGAGTGTTTTATACCCAAATTAAATCCACTCCACCCTCTCGTCCAAATATGGCCACTTCCGGTTTCAAAGACCCAAGATGGGGACAGCCAAATGCCAAACTTTAGGCTTCAAAACGGTAGTCTACAAACCAACGGGTGACATCACTGTTGCAACGTCCATGTAAACACGTTCTACAGTTTAGGAATAAGACTGAGAAACCACAGCTCACTTCAC
The DNA here is from genome assembly GCF_013103735.1 of Etheostoma cragini. Taxonomy (NCBI): domain Eukaryota; kingdom Metazoa; phylum Chordata; class Actinopteri; order Perciformes; family Percidae; genus Etheostoma; species Etheostoma cragini. Next base: position 3,385,079 of record NC_048418.1, on the reverse strand, counting down.
TGTTTTTTTGTCCAAGTCTACTTGCCGTTATCACGAGGACTGAGACAGACCATTGATTTATTTTAAAAAGAATCCAACATTGAGTGGCTATTTTCACAGACTTCTCACTGACATAGCAGACTCTGTGGGAGTATTAAATATTGTGTATGTGTCTTAGAGAGACAGATGCATTTACATTTTTTTAACACCTGGCTATAATGCACTTCAAACCACCAAGACCCGCTCTACCAAGACGCATTCAGTGACTATGTGTAAATGGGGTCATAGATTGGTCACTCATGTGCCACTCATAGAAATATTACATATTACATACGCATTTTCCGCTTGGTCAGACACTGCCTTAGCACTAACAACCATAGCCTAAGAATGTAAGTCTACATCAGCTAACACAGGTTCCAAGGGACTGGTGATCTACTGAAATAGTCACAAATACTAACACTGGGACAGGAATCCTGGCCCCTGATCTTGCTTGTAACATGTTATGCAACCAATTTTCTCTGGTCACTATGTAACTACTAATCTAAATTATTTTCTTATTTATAAGAGTATAATTTTCAATCAATAGTAATATACTTTGTGTTAGCATTGTTGCATTGAAGTGAAAAATGCAATGATGTGTGCTATATTCTACAATTACAGGCAAAGGCACAAAAAACTATGAGTACTAAAAAACAATAATAATCCCTCCGCACTTTTAATAAATATAAGCAATATGCTTCGCCTTGTTTGAAAATGAAAGCCTTTATCAATGCCCTGAAGCTTCTTTCCATGCATTTATTGTGTTGTGATTTTGTTCTGCAGACAGCTGCTCAGATTGTCAAAGCTAATGTTTTTATCGATGCCTTATTTTGTCAGTTTGTTACAAAGTGATCCTACCGAGTTTGACCGTAACATTTTGCAGTGGTGACGATACATTCATGCATTGCGACAACCCCCCATCCGTTGGCACTTTTTTATAAGTAGGGTTTTAGACTTATGATCACCTCATGATGGTAATGCTGTGTTGCTATGTTGCTATGTTGTGAAATTCAGTCCTACCGATTGGCTGATGGATCAGTCTCAGGCCATGTCTACACTAACGCATGTAAAAAGAAAATGTGGCGATTATTGTCTGTGTCAGGACTTTCAACCATTCTGGGTAAATGGAGATTTTTTTGTTGCAAAAATCAGCCACAACCCGACCGACACATCTGCATTACTGATGCCATGGCTCAACTCATCCGTCTACAGTACTACAGAGTGTCACTCCATGTTTTATAAAAACTATCAACTGAACTACCTATCACCACAGTGCATTAAAATATGCCTTTATGACTCATGTCAATGTTTCTTGAAATACTTTTAGTTTCCCAGCAATGTCTGAAGTCATTGCTGGAACTAAACTGAGATCAATGGAAGACGAGCTCAATGTTACTTTCAATGTTCTAAACCACTTTCCGAGTGTGGCTATAGCTGTAACATTTTACAAGTGTGTCACTTCTGTCATGTTGCAGATGGAAAATGTTTTTTTGTGAATCTATCATGTCATAACGGACAATAATCGTATCAATAAAAACTCATAACTTGCAGATGCGTTAAGTTGTCCTTCTTTCGCACAACTCCTAATCACATAGTAGCATTAATTTGATCTACACATTACAGGATTACTCAACAGGGTTTAGTTATTACAGATGTTGTACTGTTAGCTAGCGGCACTGAGGACAGCAATTTCTCAGTTGGTCCACTCCTTGCGTCCAGATTAAAATATCTCACCATTGAAATGACTGCACAGACATTCATGTACAGACATTTGTGGTTTCCAGAGGATGAATCCTGACAACCTTTGGTTATCCTCTGAGTTTTCCTGTAGCTCCACCATTAGGGTTGATATTTGTGTCAACTGTTTGAGGGAATGTCATGTAATTTTATTCAAGATTGGTTCCCATTGGTGTTCCCATGATGATTAATCTAGCACCTTTATCAGGTCAACATTTAACCAATGTCCAATACTTTAGTTCATGACATGTTAGTTTAGTACCTTCAAAACTAAAGAGGAAGCTTCACACTGTTAATATACAAATCCCATTCACAAAGGCCCAGAAATACACACACCTGCAGACAGGACCAACACACAGGGAGAGATATCAGAGCGAGCAGGCTGCCCATGGACAGTCGGGGCTTCGGTGCCTTGCTCAAAGGCACCTCGGAAGGGCAAAACCGACAACATTCCCATCAGCCTCAGCTGTCTTTTGTGTTTGGATGCCAATAAGAAAATGTTACTGTTAACTGAAATGGCTAACATGTTATATCAACCACGTATCAGCATGTTGTCACTGTGAGCATGTTAGCATGCTAATGTTAACATTTCGCTGTCCTGTTGTCCAGAGTACATTAAGTATTTACATTAACTTTGATGTCTTTTAAAGATGTCTTTTAAAGTTCATGAGTACAGCTTAATGTTGGATCATTTCTGTGACATCCTTTGAGTGAAGAATTTTACTTGGTTTAACCAAATTTTAATGAGGGCGGATGGGATGCTTTGTTGCAATAATTAATTCCTTTCACATGATCCTTTACACAATGAAGACTTTGATATAATTAGGACAGAATTACAAATTGAGATTCTATTACGAATCAATTGTAAAACAGCGCTGCTGCATTTGGAGGAGGATGAGTGGTGTTGACTAGTGAAAGCCTTATGTAACAATGTTTGGCTGTTAGTTGGTGTCTCTACCAACACTCCTTTGTTTGAGTCCTCATCATCACAAACCATTAGCTGGATGGTCTTTGTTGGCCATTTAACAGTCTCTGACAGTCTCTTTCAGTGTCTCAGCTGCAGTGAAGGATGGGAGGGGTGAGGGGGAGTTTTTTGTTTGTTTGTCTTTTTACATTTTTTGGGGAGAAATTAGCTCATTCCACCACTGTGGAGCCAGAACAGAGAAGAGCCTGACTGAGATGAGCCACCAGGATCCTCTGATGGACGGAGAGACAGTGGAACGCAGTGGATGTTATACATGTTATACAATACACAATATACAATACAATATACAATTTATAGACTTTTTATCTCAAAGTATTTTCAAAAAATACTTTCTTTTCAAAATCTCAGATATTTTCCCAAACATTCATACTCCGTTGTAAAAGGAAAACCACAACAACCATTAACAGTAATTTCCCTTTCGCTCATGATACTGTTTCTTTTTTGTTCTGTTAGCGGTCCACTTTCTCTCCAGTCCTTCCTTGTTCTTGTCCTCTCCTGATTGAGAAATTTGGAAAGGATATTAATGAGAGGACAGATTGGGCAGCTGCTCCACAGAGCAATGCCATGTCCATTTCAAAGACAAACTGGTTACGTTTACTGCGTGTGGTTGTGCATGTGTAGCGTGGCCGTCAGGATATGAAAGGGGCTTTGATGAATCTCTGCTTCACAGACTAGGCCACTGTTTCAGAGAGAGACAATGACAGACTGAGACATTCGAGTGAAACTAAACTGAAGATGGTTAAGAATTTTTAAAGATAAGGCTTGGGTTGTGATTGTAAACATGGTTTTTGTTAATCTGTTGCTGCTCTTCATTTTCTGCCCTGCTTTGACAGAGAGATACTTGACTAATCCTCTGTGTTAACTCCAAATATTATGTAATGAAAGGATTCCCTAACCAGCTTCCTCTCTCTGGCACTACGACCACCCATCCCCCTGCCCCACAATGACATACAATGCCACTCACGGCTGAGTGACAACAGTAACCGTGGCAACTGCATGTTCATATCATAATATATAGAAGAAGGGGAAGGTGTAGAAACAGCTTTTTTTTATTGGAATGATTTGCAGGCTGAAGTGAGCAATGTGTTTGTGGCTGCTCGTCCTCATGGGGCCACACTTTGATCATTCTGCAGGTGTTCATTGTGTTAGACATCATTACACGTGTTAATCAGTGCAAAACAATCACTCTACTTAGACCTTTAAATTCTCATAGAACATGGCCATCGACGCAGCTCTTCCATCCTCTCCGATCTTGGGCCCTCCGCTCCAGATGTTGCCACATCAGCCCTGCTTTCTTCATCTCCTGTTCTGTGGTTCTTCTCCAGGTGGTTCTCGGTCTGCCTCTCTTCCTCCTTGTCTTGTTTGATGAGTTTCTACAGGTTGGCATTAGGTTTGCTGTTGGGCCAGTATGTTCCCAGGAAGCATCTGAGGCACTGGTTGATGGAGGTCTGTTGTTTATTTAACATGGTTTAGGTAATTCTCAATAGCCATAAAGTAGAGTGGTCTTTACGTTTAAGTTGAAGATTTGCAGCTGGGTCTTGAGTAATAGGGTTTGTTTATCTTCCACATGTTGTCCTTGCTTTTCCGATCCTGGCTTGGACATTGTCCTCCATTCCACGATTCACTGAAATGATGCTACCAAGGTTTGTAAAGCTGTTTACATCCTAGTGTGTTTTGGTCCGTGATCATGGGTGTGTTGTTCCTGCTGTTGATGTGCAATAAATTAGTTTTTGATGAGTTTATTTTGAGTCTAAGCAGGGCAGCAGTTTCCTCCAGTTTTCTTGATTTTTCTTGCATCTGTTGGTGTGTGTGGGCCAGTGGCCAAATTGAGATCCTCTAGCTGCTCTGTCAAACTCCACTGTACGCCGGTTTGTCTATGGTTGGTTGTTTCTTTCATAACCCAGTCTGTGAGCATTGTTCCTCTGTTGTTTTTGCACTCCTGGAGGCCTCTTTTCGTGGGGATTTTCAAGATGTGTCCATCTTTCCAGTCAGATGGGAAATTTTCTTCCTCCCCAGATGGGTTTCATGAGGTGGTGTAGAACGTTGGGGGATGTTTTGGTGTTGGCCTCAAGAACTTCTGCTGGAATCGTGTCTGATCCCTCTGCTTTCCCTCCTTTCAAGGCCTTAATGGCAGTGCTATGCGACTTTATTGTTGGGTTCAGCACAGATATGCACCAAAGTTGCCAGACGTTCCTCCACAGCGCTGCAAAGGAGGGTCTGGCTGGTTCACACAGCACTCCAGGATGGAAGGAAAACGGGCTCTGGTTTATTGGCATTTCTTCAAACTAGAAATGTTTTCGATACTGATACCAGTATTGGCCTCCAATACCACCTAAAAAGCTAGTTCAAAGTTGTCTTTCTCGGTTATGACTGACTCAAACTGGATACTAAAAGAAAGTTCCTCGGCATTCATTGTTTGTGTTTCACAAAAACTTTATCCTGAGCCAGACCGTGTAAAAAAGATATAAATCATATCACATCCATATAGAGATAATAGTAATTGTCGCATGTCAGGGAAGCCGCTTTCTTCTTTAAACGGCCTGTTATTCCCGCGTGTGATGGAACCGTAAACCCACCCACGACCTTTTCCTTAACCTAACAGCGTCAAAAGGGAGGCCAATGGTCCCGACCAAGTGCGTAATATGACGCTTAATGAGACAACCAAACACGTGTTACATGACGTAAAGTAGACCCGACCAAGCGTGTGTTATCGACCTTTACCGTCAATAATAACGACAAAGGCACCTTACCAAAGGTCTGTATTTTACAAGATTGGAGTGAGAATGTGTTGGCAGCAGATCTCCTTATGTACTAGCAAACCATCCTTCTCTGTGTTCCCAGATCTCATTGAGTACAAGTGTGAGAACATTGGGCCAAGGTTGAAACAAACCAGAACAATCCTATGTGCACTAAACTGAAACAGACTAAATTTCTCCTGGCTGTGAAAGAAAGGTCATGACATTGTGAAAATCAATACATTGATCACATTTGGGCCTGCATGTCACCATGCAATCTATTAGACAGTGTGTGCCAAAAATGTTCCCACACTATTGTCCTATTATGCTGAATATGTCATATTACTGTGTTAAACTCTAGCAGGGTATTTAGCAGTTGGTTTGGTTTTTGTTGGGGCTTATACACATTACCAAAAGTACAATCTGAAAATGTTTAGAGTACCAACACTGACTCTTAGATAATACAGCAAACACAAACATACTAGACATCACAAGACTTCTAGACTGTACTGTAAATCTCCACTTAAATAAAAGAAAGTTCCGCCATGAAGGGCAAGGTGAAGATCGCTCTAGTCTAAGTTTTTCTAGTCTGGACAGCATAATAAATAAATAAAACATTTTGAGGCGTTAGTAATCCAAAAATGAGGATGGTAAAGAAATGTTTAATTATTTATTAGTTTATTTGTCAGGGACAATGCAGTTATTACACTATTACATACATATTTATCACAGCAGATAAATATTATATACTAATATATAAACATTTCACAAATTTGTGACCATATTAAACAAAACAGCACATCATGTAACAACACAAACCCAAGCACACTGCCACTCACACCTGCTCAACTATAGTCACCCCAATAGTGAGGGGCCCGGGCTATCTATCATTATCACCTCCCAAATTAAGTGAATATTTGTGAAACAAGAACAGTGTGACTTAATTAGTTTAATTCCTCACAAAATTTGAGTGTTTGGCTGGAGAGTTTTAAGAACAGGTGGAACAGTGATGGCATTAAACACTGTGCCGATAAAATGTGGACAAATGTGTGATGGTTGATTTTAATCGACAGTATTGCAGGTTTCAGAACAGCCAGCCAGCGGAGCCCCTCAGCACTGCTTGACCGGAGTTTGACTCCATCTAGTGTTCAGATTGCTAACTGACACCCAGTCCTGCAGGTGGCCTCAGTGTTGCCGAGAGGCTTTACAACTCCAAATCAGCTGATGGTGCACCAAAGTTATTTAGTTTTGACTTTTCAGTTTCAGTTGTGTTAAGCTTTAGCTTCTAGGGTGTGTTTGCTAGTGTTAGTGTCAGTTTTTTAGATGCTCCCGAACCAAGACATAAGAGGAGAGACAACACATATTTAAAAAAGGTACAGCAGAGGGTAGCCATTTACAGCATGCTGTGACCAACTTCAGCTCTGAGCCAGTGCCTTGCTTAATGTTGTTTTTAGTTGGGGGAGGGGGGGGGGGAACCGGAGCACCCGGAGGAGAACATACAAACTCCAACATAGAAAGGACTTGGATTAACCCAGAACCTTCTAGCTGTGAGGCCACAGTGCCAACCATTGGGAACCCAACATTAATGTTAAAAAGGGACACTTTTCTTGTGATGTGATAGTAAATAGTTGCTTTGTAATGTAAGCATGTGTAATGTTGTAAAACTATCAAAAGTGGTAATGTTCAGCAAAGGCTATAGAGCATAGCCAGAAGTACAGCATTTGTCAAAAGCCTGTGTACCAACGTTTCACTGTGTACCCAGGCTGGATAGAACGCATGCTTATTCAGCAGCAAAACATTGACATCAACTGGGCTAAGAGCAAATAATCATATGAGATGTTATAGGTCGTGACCCAGCCGGGTGATCTCGTCCAGCAGGAAGTCAATGTCCTCTTGCTGTGTGGCAGGATTGGAGAATACACACCTGAAGAAATTGACTTTGTCTCCCAAAGGCTGATAGCCAATCAAAACAGAGCCCTTCTCCATCATCCTGCTTTTGATGCGAGGAGCAACCTGCAATGACATAAAAAGTGAAGATCCCCATCAAGACCATGGCCCTCTATACTTTGTTCGGTCAAGCTCTTTTCATCCATTTTCAACATTCTGCATGCTGCAGCGGTGGGATTTCATCACTAAATAAATCCAGAGGAAAACCGATGTTGGGTACTGACCTGATGGAGTCTTGTGTCTCTGTCAGGTCCAGGTGGCAGGTCTCTCAGACTGGGAGGGATGTACCAGAAACACACGTTACTGTGCTCTGGCTGTGTGACAGGTGGAGGACAAATATGCCCAAAGAATTGAATAAAGATGCAGATGGATAATAAGGAAACACTAACACTATAAACTGAACCAAAACCACAAATATATACAGCATGCCTTGTAATATTTTGTACATGGTTAGTGCAAAAGGTTTAGATGCCCCTTTGCAGGTACAAATGCATGTACTTTGGTTGTCTGAAATCTGCAGTAGTTTCAAATCAGGCTGAAGTAGGTTAAAAGGGTAAGCTTTATTTGTCTAGAATACAAAAAACTGTTGTCATTGAAAAGTTGTTGAAAGAATGGTTATTGTATCAAGACTCTTTCTCCACCCAGCCACATATTCTTTACGTAAGGGTCAAGGTGGAGCGACAGGCTTTTTTACTCAGAGAACAATGGTTACAATGTAACCTACAATTTCTGCATACATCAGATTTATCTCATTTTTTTTGTTTAAAATCAGATGCCCAGATGTCATGATTGGAAAACAGTTATTTGGACACTGATCAAACAGATAAATTGCCCTGCTATGACATGAACTTCTACTACTACTATTTTTTAGTCACTGTTCCATTTTCTTTGTTGGGATTGTTGTTGCCACTGTGCAGCACATCCCCAACCGGCATTGTCAGACTCCGCCTACCAAGAGCCTGGGTCTGACCGAGGTTTCTTCCTAAGAGGGAGTTTTTTCTTTTGGGAAGCAACAGTGCAACCACATGGTCGCACTGTTGCACCATGCTTGCTCTTGGGGGATTTTTTTGGGCTTAATAAATTATAGAGTACGGTCTAGACCTACTCTATCTTTAAAGTGACTCAAGATAACTGCTGTTATGATTTGACACAATAAATAAAATTGAATCGAATGTATATATATATAGTATCCTGTGAAGAACAGCCTTACTTTGTTTTTGAAGACCAGTTCAAAGTCTGTCCTCCTCTGCAGTTGGTCATGCAGATATTCAGCATTCTCTAAGCATTTGTTGACCTGAGATCCAAAGCCTTCTGAGCCCTGGGAAGGTGAGTGACAGCGGGTAAGTAGGCATACAGACATCTTCTCACACAGGTAAGAATGAGACTAACTAGTGAAAAATTAATGAAACCAAGCAGCACCCACTAACTTAAGTGTGTAGTACATGAATACCTTTGCCTTCCACATGAGCCAAAGTTTAAAGACATCGACATGCCGGCCACACTGGATGCTCTTATCTCCAGTATCATAGCTCACATCGTAGGGTTTGTCTGTCTGGAAAAGGTACTCAGCCCCCAACTCATTACACTCCTGCAAGAGACCCTGTGGAGATGAGACATGGAACATTAATATAAGATACAACTGCATGGATAACCTTAACTCGATTCTACATACGTCTGTTGTGATCATTTGCTCTAAAGGTAATCATTTTTTTGTTATTTTGTGATGTACGCTCAAATGAAAGGATGGAGCATAATATCTTACTCTCTTCTTGACTAGTATGACAGAGCACTGCAGCGGGACGCCCATCATCTTGTGCGGATTCCATGTTACAGACCAAGCTCTGGGGAAAAAAATCATTTAAGATTTAACAATGCCACGCTGACTGACTGACTTACAACGGCAACCTTAGACCTGTTGCTAACAATTCAAAAACAGCATCGGTCCAGAGCCTTAAAAGAGTTTTTTGTTTGTCACTCATATAATAAAAGTTGACACACCAGCACCCAGAAGAAGCCTATGCAAAGTGACACACACAGTAACTCACATGTAGTGATGAGCTGCGATAAGATGGACGTTATGGAAAATAACAAGGCAAGGACTGGTCAGGTGGCTGGTGTGTGTTTTACATTTCAGAGGGATTTCTATTCACTTAGACAAACCACTTGATGTTGGCAAATAGTGTCGGTTGTCATTTTACTTTATTTTTTAATTCACAAAGAGTCAGACCGATAGATTCTTTGTAGTGGTGTCCCACAGGAATCCCGAGAGAAAACAAAGACACGCCAGGTGAAGTGGTTAGGTTGTGTGTTGATGGATTTACCGTTCAATGCCCTGTAGTTTCATTCTGTGCCTGTCTGACATCAGCAGGCCTCCCCCCCATGCTGCCTGGAGATAAAGAAGTAAAACTCTCATAAAACATGCCGACTCATTTAGGTCCTACAAATTCTGGGTGTGTCAGAACATGTGTGACGCTGGTTACATGAACTGGGCAGGTGTTTGTTGTGGAATCCACTCAACAGGCAAGACCCCCCTTCAATAGCATTCCTACTCTACTATTGGCTACTACTTTTCATGGCTTTTTCTGGCATCTTTGCTGCTTTTTTTCAATGTTTTTGTTGCTTTTCTCTGAGATTTTTCTTGAAATGTTTGGCGTTTTTTTCAGCATTTGTCGCCTTTAATGCTTTTATTTCATCGGTTTTGTTGTCAATTTTTTTTTTTGTGCTGTTGTGCTTTTTTAATATGTAAATACATGTCCGAGGACCTCCTTAGATAGCAGGAGATCTCAACCCCCCCCGCCCAATATTGAACCCAAAGTTACGCCCTTGTGGACACCTCAATCAGTGCACTACAGACTTCAGGAACTGTGCCTTTAGAAGGAGGTACGAATGTAGGTAAAAAACTTTTACAAAAAACAGTTCTGCTGGTATGAAGTGTACCATTATTTATATTTGTGTTACTTGTTCCGTCAGTTGGACGTAGACTGAGTAAAATTCTCTCAACGGGAACTGAATCCTCCAAATCTATGAACAATCTGAATCCACTGAATTGTTGTTTGTGGAACAAGACGACTAAGGGAAACATGATTTATTTTTTGAGGCCTACGTCTACATTTGTTTGTCAAAGTTAAGGATTTGTAAAGCATTGTATAGTAATTATGTTAAATAGCAGACATGTCAACTTACATCAACATGCATCCACAGTGTGTGTTTATGGCAGATGTCAGCAATGGCATTCAGAGGATCGAAGGCTCCGTACACGGTGGTGCCCGCTGTCACGTTCACATAGAACGGAACCAAACCCTGGGGAGAAAGAGAGAATGGAGGTTGGCCTCATCTTAAATATGTGCTGTTCTGTCTGTTCCGGTTGTCAGCTCTACCTCGATTGTGAGCAGTCCTGGAAGTGGAACGTGACTGCATCATGTGTAACAAGTCTCAATTCAATTTAAGGATGAGGTTTCGCCGACAAACCAGAAATTGAAAGTATGTCTTAATAAATACTGTGAGATGGGGGACATTTTGAACACATTCAGTATTTTCTCACATAAACTGTATATATACTGAAATAGCTTTTTTCCTTTTAGTCATACCTTTTCTTTAGCTGTAACAATGCAAGCCTCCAGTTCAGCTGGGATCATTTTCCCTCTAAAGTGTCCAGAAGCAGACAAAGGTTCAGTGAACAGCAACTGACCACAGTCAGCCCTTCATTCATGCAGCGTACATGTTGCCATGTTGACTTGACCAAGCGCTGACACAAGCCTGGCCTCCACAGGAACTCTAAAAGGACTAATTCTCTATATTTAAACATAAAACATTACCATGCATTTCAAAGACAAAATAGTTTACTGTGCATTAAACATGCAACCCACTACACAGGATGTGTACTAGCCCACTAGCTCACATTTTCCCATAACATAGACATTCACAGGTGAGCAAACATTCCTTTTGTCGTAAACCCCATTGACTATTGACAAACACTTGTGTACTTTGTGAGTGTACCCACCTTTCATCACATTTCACCATGACCACATTGTCACTGCCCAACCCCAGTACAGCTGCAGATTTCTTCACTGAATAGTGACTCTGAAACACAGCCATTCATCTCCATTGGTCTCAATTTAAAGAAAATCCAAACAGGTACACCCTTCATCCAGCTGAGAGCAGCAGACGTTCCCAGGTACACCTAAATGTGAGAGCTCTGCTTATATCTCCAGAGATTGAGCTGTGTGTGTTCAAAAAGGTGATGCCCTGCTATGACCCTCTGTTATTTGGAGATAATAGCTCGGTGCTATGAGCTCTCTGAAAGCCCATCTCAATGAGATGTTTGTTGCAACCTCTCTCCTGAAATCATTCAGCATGCTAGCTGCTGAAATGTAGGAAGCTGTTTTTATCAGTTGGTTATCAAGCCTTCAGTGTATCAGATCACAGACCCTTACATGAAGGAATAAAAGATCCTTGTGGCTATGCTACAGAAAAAAAGTAATGGACAGTGTACAATAATTCACATACAGGATGTGATGGACTTCATTTAGTTCCTTTGTGGTCCCATTACATAGAAGAAATAGCAGGAATGAATCAGAAATAGTTTGATATTTTTAATAATCAAACTGGGGTAAGGGTCGTTGTTGTTTACACATTTTAACTCAAATTTGTCCCACGAATAGATTATCATCATTTCAACTAAAAGGCTTGCCCATGGCAGTTGTAAAATTCTACAAAAAGAGAAACGTTGACTCAAACTCAGTACAAATCTGGGTCAATATTGCTCAAACTTCATAGAACATCAGTTGGAGGTCACATGTGATCACAGCTCCTTAAGCCCCAAATAGTGCAATAGTTAGTGTCTCAGGTGGGATTACATGTTCTGAAGTGAAGAGGGCCAGCGGAGGCAGAAGTCCCATCCCTCTGGTCTTCACCTCTGGGTAGAAGTGATATCTGGCTACCAGGATGCTGTACAGGTTGGATATTGTGCCTCCTTCAGAAAACAGAATGCAGAGTTTGTTGACAAGTATGGCAACCTCTTTATTTGTGCTGTGCCTCTGTTCATTTGCCTGTTGTTGTGTCTCAGTTCCATACATTATCCTAAATATGCAAGCACACGTATTTGTAAGTTTACACTATCAACTGTGAGATGAAGTATTTCTGATCAATTTCTTATTGAGTTACAGATAACTATATTCATAGCACCTTTTAGTGGACTCAATGACACTTTACATGAGAAGTAACACACAAACAAAACTAAACAAGATATGAATACATGGATTATTGGGGGCAATGTTGTCGGAGAACAACAGAATTGTTGTCATCACTTAGAATTCCTCATGGGGGCGACATAAACTACGCACCACAGCTTCAAAGAAATGCCAATAAACCAGAGCACGTTCTGAGTTCTGTACACACTGGAGCCTGTCTCCAGTTCTCCTATTGCAGTAATCCAGAAGGGAGGGGATGAAGGACAAAAAGACCCTAGGTAAGATTTTGGCGAGAGTCATGCTTTAACGCTTGCTTACAACACAGTGACCATGATGCCTGGTTTAGCTTCCGATACATTCAAAGTAGGCTAAGTTACCTGTGCAACGATGCATCTGTAACGTATTGTCTCATTGTAGCCTAAATGAATTATTTTGCATTACGACCTCCCGGTTGATAATGCCAGCACCTTAAAAAAAAGGCCTTTGGGAATGCAGGTGTGTAAAAACACTACTGCTTTTGTGTAAAGCGTCAGCTAGAATCGACACAAACTTAAAGAAATGCAAGCTTTAGCCACTTTAAACTGCTGTTTAAACTAATCTTTTCCTGCATATTTTAGGCAAAATGAAGGTGACCACCTTTTGCATGTAGAGATGTTTAGTATCACTTTTAACAGTTTTTATCCAATCAACTGTTCATCCATCCACCCGTTTCTTGCATGCATTACCTGGACAGAAGAATCCGTCTCCCTCATCATCGGACCATCCCACAATGCTTTGCATCTTTCTCAGCAGGAACTCTTCCATGAGGATGAAAACAGGAGAGACTTCAAATGTAAACCTGATAAAGAAATGTATCATAAAGACAAATAAATCCACCTCAGTTCATGCAAGCGCAGTGTAAACTTTCAAGACAATAGGAATACTTTGAATTGATGGTGGTGGTCAATATTCATAAAAAAGGATAAGTTTGTGTAGGGCAATACAGATTTCGATTAAGAACAACCAAATCAATTATATACTGGACCTATAAAGGGTTTAAAGGGTTATAATCCTGAAAATTATTGAATGATCATTGAATGTTTGCTAGTTTTGAACAAGTTTGTTGTCAGTTGTTTTAGAGATTTATGTGGGGAAAAAAACAGAAAAGAATATTGATGTATGAAGATTTAACAGCAGTGTTTTTGTGCGTGTACATTTTGGCCATAAAAGGTGTCACAAGGGCAGTTCTATTGAGGAGGGCAAAAGGGTTAAAGAAATGATTTTCTATTGGAAAAAACACTTTTGTTTCAACAAAATGTTCAATCGCCCGAGGATTACTTTTAGTGAAGTCAACACCAGACTGTTAGGTTCAAGAGCATCCCCCATATAGTAAGGTAGTGTCAAGAGTGCACCACTGCTGAGGTGCATTCAATGACAGGTTCAAACCTGCACTTTCATCATGGGGTGTGAATATCTCTCTCATTCAGAACAGAGCCGTGGGCTAAAAAGGGCTGGCGAGGTGAGGGTGCCGACATAATGAAAGACAGCGGTGGGCTCTGAGTCGAATGGATAAACATGATTTATTCATTTATTCATGTATTTAATATTGTATGAAACAGTATACCATAACTGGACAGGCATATTCACACATTGTTTTGTTGTCATATTTAATCATAAACTGTTACTGAATTTGGTTTGTTTGTGTGCGCCAGGGTTTGTAAACCGGTTTCTGTGCTAGCCCCTATTCGCCCGCCATGCAGCTAATTGGTCTCGACTGACTTCTGTTTCCATGGCCACAGTATGTAAATGCTTCTGTTTCCCGTTAAACGTCAACGGGTTTTATGTATGAGCTCACTCCAGGGTTGGAACGCCTCCCCACGCCTTTCAGCACTGCGTTTACAGTTGGCCGGTGTTTCCGGTAACTGTTACCCAACTGGGCGCCCCACAGGGCTGCATGAGATTGAATGATTGTTTCGGTGAATTACCACGGGCGACAGCTTTGCCTCATTTAGGCCTGCCCGTGTTTATTCATGGTATGTGTGTAGAGTTGGGGATATGTTTGTGGGTTTCTTTGTTAAACTAGGATTCTGGTTAATTTCTACCTTCTGTTTAAGTTCTGTTGAACAGAATTTCATTTCTGTTGAAACTTCATGGTTTATTTGTTGTTAATCTTTGTTTTTTTGTTTTTTTTTCTCTCTAGGCATCTATCATACGGCTGCCTATTTTTGAGTTTTCACCACCGTGTGTTTTTGTGAGCAAGTGTTCACATGTGATTGGACTGATCCTTTCCTGAAATCCTGAACCCCTTGACCCCAACCCTCCACTGGTGAGGCCTCAGCACTGATCCTCACCTTTTTCTCTACCCTTGTGTGAATCGTATCTTAGTTGCGTTTTTATACTTGCGTTTTTTTTGGTAATGGTATAAATAAACCAATTGTCTTTAACGGATCTGTGTCTTTGGCATCAGGCATAAGTCAAAGCTGTGTGCTTTTTGTGTTTTGGTGATGTCTTGCTTGGTTCTGGGCGCTCCCACCATCCCACCTCGCAACAAAGGCATGCAAAGTCAGTGGAAAGACGTAGGAGATGTAGATCTACAGTACCTCAGGCAGCACAAACTAAAGACAGGACTCATCTGCTCAACTTGAACATGTTTTAACTTGAGCAAAAAAATGTTATCTCGACTTGAATGCCTCAACCAAATTACTATGCAGAGACAGGTACACATGAAAGGAAGAAACACATGGCAATACACACATTGTTTGTGTGACACAAATTGCCTCTGAAATGTAGTGGAGTAGAAGTAAAGAATATGTACCTCTAAAGTGTCCTTTAGTTCAGTACTTCAGTAGACTATGTCATTACTTTACACCACTGATGGTGATCTCTTACATGTTAGTGTTGGCTGTAGAGGTTAACCACTCTCCTGCTAATCCAATCACATCTAGACCTGAAGACAGCTGGTTGAAGAAACGCGGATGGCCTAGAAAAACAAAAGTCAGAGGTCATAGGCAAAGCAAGTCATTAGTTAAAAGAGATAGTGGGGGTGTACAAGGGGTGCGGCTGCACAGGGCCTCAAGCCTTTCAGAGAGCTTTCACACCTGTATTTTGGTAGACTCGGTGCGTTTCGCTGGTGGAGTTGCAACATTGCTGGATTTTTCATTTGCTTCGGTTAGCGTTCAGGCTGCACTTTGTCAAAAGGCACCAAATGTTGTAAACAAATGTCACACGGTCAAAATGGCTACTTGCTTATTGGACAGAATATCCAAGTGAAATTTGCAGACGCTTCCTTAGAAGTATCTGACTGAAATACAATGTCCCAGGTCTGTAGTTTGTGTTTCACGAGGCTGGGATTATCCAAGACCAGGGGTCGGAGCATGGACCCCTACTACATCCGGTGTTGCATAGACTACTAAACCATTAAAATAATAATTGTTGGCATGATTTTATAAGCCCTGTTAAGCAACACTATGTAACTTCTCCCACTTTGGTCTCCCTACAGGTTGTCGGTGGGCGAACTGCGTGACCTGTAGTTCCAGTGAGACAACGTGTAGGGGGACCGAAGAGGGAAAAGTTACAGAGTGTTGCTTTCAATGTCAATACTTATATATCTTAGTGACTACCTTACCTATTGGCCAGTGTCATCAATGTTTTTTTCACACATAGGCCAATATATATATTTACCCGTAATGTATTGGATTTTTCTGGGAAACAAAAAACAATCATTTGGTGGGCTCTCGGCAGTAACTCAGAGGAGCCCCCTGTTGAAAGTCTCTGTCCTAATGGTTACAACAGGTCATTTTATACACTTGACGTCTCATCTCACACTACGATGAAGCGGCTATATGTGGACTAACATCATCACCAATGAACGCAATGTAAGCCTACCTTTGGAGTGTCATTTAGCCTCTTTCCCCATAGAAAGGGGATCCAAGCTGGGTCGGTGGTACCACTTGTTTTCCTAAAGGTGTATAGTTTATAAGACGCCAATATCTTATCTCTAGCTTAAAACGGATCGCGCTTTAGCCTCTGGTAGACAGTAAAGTCGGCCTAAAAGATCCAGGGCTTTTGAAAAAAACGTTTGGGACTGGAGCCCCGGAAGCCTTTATTTCTTCAATAAATTTGTTTTGCATTTGTAAATAAAACTTTTAATTTCACTTTACAAAATCAAACTGTCCAATCCTGAGTTAAGGCTCTTCTGTGTTGGTGAATGGTGAATGCAGCTGCAGAGCATCTGCACACATCTGTATTGCTTTTGTAAAGTATAATTGTACAGTACAGTAGTGTTAATAATGTCAATATTGGCCTCTGTCTGATCTGCATTCTTACAAAAAATAAGTTGTACAGAATTGGGAAGTTTTCAGTGATCAAACAACACACACACACACACACACACACACACACACACACACACACCTGTACTGACGCCATATTTGAGTGTGTCTCTACAGTCCACAAGTATCTGCTCCAGAGTTTCCGGTTGGTCCGGCAGCTCCAGACTAAAGCCTTCCAGTCCCTCTTTCAGCTGGTGAGGATGGTGGAAGTCCAGTATCTGAAACACGGAACAAGGAACAGTATTTTTCATTGTGCCATTCCTTGTGTCTCATATTTCATTGTGTGCATAAAAATAAACATGTATTGCACATTTTTCCAATCCAAAACCGTATTGGATGTATCCCAAATACAAAATTACTATGCTAAAAGCTAAAGCCCTTAACTGATAGCAGCAGTAGAAAGTGTGGTTTCAGGGTTACTAACTAACATAAAAAATGACACAACTCTGGATTAATGCATGACCTAAATAATTGCTGCAGTTGTTTATCCTTAATGTACAATTGAAGGTCAAACGCTGGATAGAAATGTAAAAATGTTAAGTTCCACCAGTGAGGGGAAACAACACCACACATGCCCAAAGCCTCTGGCAATGAAAGCAGATGGCAAAAATGTGATACCAAGGAGATATGCATGTCATGCCACTCCCACATAGCGCAGGTCTAACAACATTATTAACAGGATTTCAACACAGCAGTCCTACACATGACAATCAAGTACCTTGGAGCCCCTCTGGCTTGACTTGCTGATATAGCTCAACAAGATGTTGAGCAGCTCCTGCAGAAATCCTCTGGTAACTTCCTCACCACCTGAAGCTGGGAGCAGGTCTACACACCCACACACACACACACACACACACCAGACACACACACACACACACACACACACACACACACACACACACACACACACACACACACACACACACACATATATATCCCTTTCAAGTTGCCTAACTTGGGAGATATGAAACATCTTTGCATGAAAAAATGTAGCTATACAACTAACCAGGAAATTAGACATCTTGCAACACATACCGCTAACACAGAGAAAGTAACATTTCACCATTAGGTTTTTAAGTTAAGTCATCGGGGTGTTGCCATTCAGTCTTCATAACATTAAGACATTATTCATGCACTAATAAAAAAAATTTAGGGATTTAATACCACTCCGATCATAGTTTACGTATTAATATAAAGTGGAATATAATGAGGAAACATTGTCAATAAATGCATCCGGTAAATTGCAAAATGTTAGCTGGATGCAGTTTATTAAGTTAAAAAGAATTCACTAAAACCTTGTGTGGAGAATGACATCATCTTTACATAAATAATATGGGAAAGCGTCAGGTTGATAAAATGTTGTATCATGTCTTTATTCAAATTGTCTGCCATGATCTGAGCCAGTTGGTCTTGTTTAATCATATCATGCCATGTTTGTCAGGTTTTCTTTGTTGGTTCTGTATAATTAAAAGTCTATAATTAACAGATTTCAACAATGAAAGTAACAAAGGAGTTGTGGAAACATTTTAGAGAAGTGCCAGAGACAAAGAAGACATCCTGTGATGTCAGTGTTTCCCACTGTGAGGAAAGATGTAAGTACGTATGTGTATTGGTACAGGAACTTAACTCCCTCAAAAAAAGCATTTTGTTCTTAAGATCACTTGTCAAGTGCAACGTTAGTAAGTAAGTAAGTCAAGTTTATTTGTGTAGCACCAATGACAGACAATGTCACAAAATGCTTCACAGGCCAAATACATACATGTGTGACATGACAGTCCAGCCGTGTGAGCTAAATGTCCAGTTAGTTTGAGCTAAAGACAGTTTCACATTTTTATAAGATAAATAGATCATCAGCAAAAAACAAATTACCTTTTACAATTGAAAGATGTATTAAAGTAGGTTTTTTAAAGAACTTTGTACTTTTTAGTACTTTTATAAAAAGCATAACACCGCATGTAATAACATTTCCCAGCTTCCTTTTTGTGACATTAGAACGTAATTTATGTATCAACCCAAAACTAGAAGTGTCAGACCCCCTGAAGGCGCATTTAGTTTACAGTTGATCTCTGGTTCGACCCACTGTAACAGACACACTCGAAGACACGCTTAATATGATCACTTTACAAATTAACTGACTTGGATAAAATGTAATCGTTCCACCTTTATTTTTATACTTTGTTTGCACCATCATATAAATATTAGAAAGACAATGAAACTTTCTGAATTGGAAAAAATGATTTGCTAAATAAATTACGGAAGCAGATTCGGGCCACATGTGAAAATGTATTTGTACTTGTACTTTTTTTAAAGTCTAAAATTATTATTTTTTTAATTTTTTTTTTTAATTTGGATTTTGACTTTAATCTCAGAACCCTGACATTGACCTCTGATTGTAAACTCAGAACTCAATATATATTATTTTCACACGTTGCACTAATCCTCTCCCGTAATAACTTTCCAAAAGGCACATGTGAGTTGATGTTAGTGCTGTTCATCCCCTAACATAGCCAAAGAACATGTTGCCTGCATCAATGATGGAAGCCCCAGACTTTCAGGAGGACCACACCTGGGGGACTCTGGATAGCAGGAGCTCTCACCTTTGCTGTAAATGCTGCTGAAGTCAGCAAGTGTCTGTCCTCCGTCTCTGACTGCTGCTGAGTTCTCTTGCTTTTTGTCCATTCCCACTGATTCGGCAAGGATTCTTTCTGAAAGCACAAAACATGCATGTTTGTCGATAAATGTTCCGCTGATGGCTTGGCTAGGTCTGAGGGATCATTCACATCTGCTTTGAGTTAAATGCTTCAACACAGCTGTAAACTCTGTGTCCAGTTGACACTGTTGGCACATTTTACTTAGACTGAGCACAATAAAGTAAAACAACGCAACATGCAACACAATAAAAGCTCCTTCTTTGCCTCAGAATGTGTGGAAAGTTTCAGCTTGCGGTGTCTATTTGAGTTACATCGTGTCACAAGCTGTTTGTGGCACGAGCGCTCACACTCTCTCAGTTGTCTTTTTTACCTGTGTGGAGCAGTGTTTATTACATCACCTATTTTTAATTTAGTCTTGTGCCAAATGTCCTTGCTAGTTGCAGTCGTATTTAGTCATTCACATGTCTTTGACTAAAAGTCTTGTGATTCTATAATTTTACTGAAAAGAGAACTCAAGGTAGCTTAGTTGAGTTTTGTCAAAATATTGTAGACTTTTTTACAACATTTCAGTCAAACAGTGTCTCACACATTTCTTTTTTTTGTTCACAATAATGCATGTTAGTCAGCGTTTTTGGAAATTGGTCCAGTCTCGTCTCATTGTCTCATCTTCGTCATGGAAAAAAGGTTGTCGACGAACACATCTCGTCTCGTTTGACGAAATTAACACTAGGTTGGAGGGAGTTATTCAAGATCTTGGGAAAGTAAATAAGGGAGCTAAGTTTTTTGTTAGAAAATCTTCTTATTCAAATATTATAACAGGTTTCTACGATCTGGGATAAACAGATGTCCTAGCAGTCTGCACCAGCACCAACCAACTCTAAATCATCACCTCCTACGGTAGTATTTTAGGTATAACCTGTTTGCCTACTCACTCTGTGTAACAACTATTGCATTAAACTTGCTGTAATCTTGGGAAACTATTTGCAAGGAAAGGACTGATTACTACATCATAAAAAGAGATGTGACACTTCCCTCTCACATGGTGATTTGCACATTGTGCTTTTTAAGTTTAGCTTACGTTGTGATGTATCACCAGCTATCTCTGATGTACTCATTTCAGATGGTGTGGCTGTACGCATTGATACTCTCTGCATTCAAATCACATGGGCAAATACATAACTGCACTATACACCTGTACCTATATATTTCTAGGTCATTCGATTAACACTTTACTTTGCATTACATAGAGAGTCATCAAACTACTCTTACCTGGCAGCTGTAAGAAATCCATGTCAACACTGAATTGTTCTTCAAAGATGAGCAATTTAGTTCAGTCCCACTGTTACTATTGTTTTAAACCAGTCAAGATATCCCCACAATAACGTTTCATTGAATTCTCTTCCGCTAGAAATACTGTGGATAAACAGGTCCGCCTGAGAGTTCTCAGAAGTCTGTGACAGTAATTCATCCAACCTGAAGCACACAGGCAGTGTGGTGTCAGCCTGCTGCATTTAAAGAGCAGCAGGTGAGGGGAGGTGTGGTCTCCAGCCAGCTGCTATGATGCTTTTCTTTTGTAACATCGTGCCATGTAAGGCGTTTTTCTTCATTTGATCACAGTGTTCAGGGTATGCTCGCCCAAATAAAAATAAAGAAACCACAACATTCCTACTTTTCTTTCAACATCATTTGGTTTTATTTGGTTTAGGCGTTGAGATATCCCTCCCTGTGGAACTCTGATAGCAGGAGTTGCAGGTGGAGTCTACAGAGAGTATCACCACATTGTATTTCAATGAGCTCCAACTGCACACGCCCCTGTACTCCCTCTACATCAACAGAGAAAGGGTTCATGTCCTTCTTAATGACAGCCAACCCTTGAAAGTCTGTAATCTGTATTGTGAGTGCAGTCACCCATTTCCCTGTTTTAACAGAAATGTGGGCAGTTGGGAAACAAGACCATTTCACACAGTTGGACAGTTAGCGATGTTGCCGCTACTTGCCACTCTAAAAGCTAAAGCTCGTTGTAAAAAATGTCATGTGTGGCCTTCATTTACAACACAAGCTGGCACGCTTTTGCTCAATGTGAGCTAAACTACAAAATTGAGGTCTGCCAAACACGCAGATTTGCTCAGTTCAGCCTTTTTAGATTCCAAATTGTGAAAGCAATCTACACGTATGGTGATTATGACACCTAGCATTTACAAAAGGAACTACAGGTAAACATTGTCAGGGAACAAACACAGTGGGTCTATAATTGGAATTTGAAGCTATAGTGGGTGGTTTTCGTCACCCCCATGAGGAGTTCTAACCGTGCAGAGCCACCTGGCCATGCCATGCTTCTGTCACGCCGCTCCACTTTGTTCCTATGGGTGAACAAGCAACTTTAACTCGCCCTCAAAGCATCCTGGGAAGGCGGCGCTGCAGTGGAAGCTGTGTGTCAAATCTGTTGAAGGTGAAGTGCCTATCCAATAAAAGTATTCTATTATTACTATTACTACTATTACTATTATTACTACTATTCTTTGTTAATATGAAATTAAGACAGATTCAGCCACTGTATGGCCTATTTTTTTTGCATAAATTGCTTTTAGAAACTCAGAAACTATTTTCATAACATAAGCTAGTACCGGATGTGAGTTGAGTGCATGTGTGAGCTGCGCATGCTCCAATTTAAACCAATTAGAAATTTGTGAAATCCATAAAATAATAAGCTTTTCTCGTTACAAACAATAACGAAATATGGACATCGTTTCATAAACGTTTTAGCTATCTATGATTGTTTGATTGCTAACGTTAGCTCAAAACGCCGTACAAGTGACAGACTTTGATGTGTTTGATTGCTAAATTGTAGCCAGCGGTGAACAAACTTTGTACTGTAGGTCAATTTTCTCGTTAGCATCTTGTGGGCTACGTGTCACAAAGTGGCGCATGCGCGACTCAAATCTGCACTTGACTCACATCGGCGAGTGATAACCATATTCCGAATGAGCCGCCATTACTGTCCTTTGGAAATTCGGGAGTAGCCAGACCCACGTGACACGTTTGTCCAATCAGCTACCGGTCAAGGGCGTGGAGCATCAACCATGGATGTATTATGTTGCAACAACACACTTCAGTTGAGTCACAATTGTGGATCTGTCTATAA
Source organism: Etheostoma cragini (assembly GCF_013103735.1). NCBI lineage: Eukaryota > Metazoa > Chordata > Actinopteri > Perciformes > Percidae > Etheostoma > Etheostoma cragini. The sequence continues at coordinate 3,362,365 of NC_048418.1, read as the reverse complement.
TGAAAACACAACGGTTCTATCCACACAAGAATTAGGAGTTGTAATAGTAAAAGGCATGTCATGTTATGCTGTAAATGATATCTGTTGTTGAGTAATGTTCTTACAATTTGCAGATAAGAATGTAAAAGGTTTCTATGAGAGACCAAGTGTGTTTTGGTGTATGCTTATTTAACTTACGCCATAACTATAAGATAGTTAGAGTCACTGTGGCCTTGAACAAAGTACACTGAGTAATAATAACAACTGAGACAGGAGCACAATGTACCGCTTTAATGTGAGAGCAAATGATGAAGAGACACTGCACAGTGGCCTCAACCCTGGCATGTGTTGTGTGAAGATGACAGTCGTGGGCTGGAGAAGAGAGGGGGCCCAAGAAAGAAAGTAGGCCTTTAAGAGATGAAGGGAAGTATAGATTGGGGCTCAGAAGGTCTGACAGTCTGGAGATACGTGGCTTAGATGTGGACAGAGGCTTTGTGATCCCACAGATCTGTGTGAATAAAAGTCACATGCTTGACTGATTAAACTGTATTTGACTTTGTTGTCTTATTTGGCTCTGGCTTATGATCAAGGTAATTCCAATTTAACAAAGCGCACAGATATATAGGTCTTTTATTGGAGTCAGACACAGTGTCCAAAAAGGGGGGGCACAGAGGAGGAAACCCCAACACTGTGCATCTGTGTCTTTCTTTAGCTTCAGAGGAAACCAATGGAACTAAATAGTAAAAACGAGGAAATGAATTAAGTCAATAAGATGAGCTGGTTTTGACAGCAGCCTGTGGCAGGGACAGATGATGAGACAATGGGACACTGACACAGAGTGTTTGCCCAATGCTCAGTGTATCTTTCATCAACATTTGCTGATTGGCTGTAACTCAAAAAGTGCAGAGCCAAAGATAACAGCAGCACTGAGCTGTCCAAAAAAAAAAGGTCATTAAAAAATCAAGAGGCCATGAAGGCTACTCAGGTGCTGTAACTACAGTAAGTACACTTTCCAATTGATTAGACCCCTTTATCATGTGAATGCTTTACTTGGCTACTAATTGTAATTTCCCCATAGGGGATCAATAAACAGATTAAAATTAAACTAAATTAAATTAAATTTGATTAGAAAGTGTGATATTGTAGTTTAGGTTTTACCCCCCTCCTTTTGACGGTTTATTTCTTTCTAAAAAAAAATTGTAAACACAAAACAAGGTCAGCTTATAAAATCTCATAACTACCCCGCATTATATGAAGTGGTCGCAGTAGATTTAGCCACATTTCCGCAAGTAGTGATCATCCAAAACCTGAGGGCGGCAGTAATGCAACATCGTGCGGGCCAACTGCCGTAAAACCTCAAAGAAGAACAGACGTGGGGTGCGGGTGCTGCCTGGGCGGAGCTCTAATGAGGAAGAGGAACACAACAATATAACTTTGCTAGCTGGTCAGAAATATCAAAGTAATAATGTAGAAATGCATGTCTTCCTCCCTACGTGTAGACCCTAGGTGCCTGAGGTAATACTGTTTCTTGGGTTCGTGGAGCGAGCTTGTGTAACAGGCGCTGAGATTGTTTTAGCCTTTTCTCGTGCCCTGTTAGCTTAGCTTAGTGTATGCTAATACATTCATTGAGTTAAACATTTTTATAATGTTAACTAGCTTAAAGGGTTATCTAGCTGATGGTTTTATTTGACATAATATGGCTTAGTGATTAGTTCATGTAACGTAAGTTGCTGTGTACAAGCTGTCCAAATAAAACTACGCTAACGTTAGCAAGTTAACCGCTAGCTTAGCTGTCATAACATCTTTACCAAATACTAGCCAACGTCACTCGATGCTAACGTGAACCTTACTCTATATAGTGCAACGTTAGCCATTTAATAATGTTTGACAACCAAATAGCTCCGGGGAAGTTTGAGAAAGGCGGTGGCACAGCTGTCGTTTTATGGTCTCGGTCACAAGTTTACATCCCAAGGTAACCGTGGAGAAAGGAGTGTCATGTGTACAATTGTGCTCATAAGTCTACACACCCATGCTAAAGTTGACAAAAAAGAGCAATAAAAAATTATCTCTTGGAAATTGATCTTAAATTAAAAAAATAGGAAACATACAGCCTTTAAGTACAACAATTTTTTTTCGTAAGTATATAAATGTTCTTCCTTAAAATGCCGGGGGCATACGTATACAAACCCTTATGTTAAATCCCTATAGATGCAGGCAGATTTGTATTTTTAAAGGATATTATGCCTCTTGTAAAATTTCCCTTTTGGAAATTGGCATTTGGAATTAAAATAGCCTTCACATACCCTTCACCATACATAGACATATGCATGGTTTTATTACAGTTAGCCTAACAGCTGGTTTGATTTGCACAGAGAGATGATTTTATGGAAAGTATCCCATGCCACTCACTAGCAGTCTGTTGTTGTCTGTATATTTCAGCTCGAGTGTTTACATGAAGCCTTTGGATAAGACCGGTACTATATACTACTGAGCAACGCTATGGAGGAGACGAGTCGGGAGGCGGTTGCCACGGCGGTGCAGCGTGTGGCAGGGATGCTGCAGCGCTCGGACCAGCTGGACAAAGTGGAGCAGTACAGAAGAAGAGAGGCTCGGAAAAAGGCCTCTGTGGAAGCCAGGCTGAAGGTGCTGTGTTAACAGACAGTGCAGTATAGTTCAGTAGTCACGCCTTCATTTTACACGTTTAGCTATTCATTCAATTTTCTTTTCAGCAACAACCATTTTTGTCAGGGAAATGTCAAAAAAAGAGCAAAAACTCACAAGTTTGCTAAAAATGTCAACAGTCTAAACTGCAGAAATAATCCATAAAATGTATATTGAAGGTTGGTGTTTTTTGTCTAAATCAGTAATTGCACAAAAAAAATTACATTTGTATCTAATGCTTATATTGGGTCTCCATCACTTGTAAACTTCTAATTTGGCTCCAACTTGTAACAACACGCATATATTTAACTAATTAGTTTTTTCTAATCTAATCTTTCTGATTTTATGTCACAGTTTACATAATTTCCCCAGCAGATAGGAAGCATTCGTCTCTGGTGCATACTTCTTCTTTTTAAACTTTTTATTATTTTTTATTGGATAACAGCTAAGTAATAATGCTGAAATGTATTTAACAGTGACAAAGCATACAATATGCTGTTGTATTGTACATGGTGTGACAAATAGTATGAAAGCACACTTCCTCAGATACCACATTATTATTAATTGACACAAAGCATAATAATTCTTACGTTTGTAACTAAGTAATATCTGTGTCTTGATTGCCCCTGATGTCCTCAGGCAGCCATCCAGTCCCAGCTGGATGGCGTTCGCACCGGACTGACCCAGCTGCACAGTGCTCTGCTGGATGTCAAAGACATCCAGGGCTCACTGGCTGATGTGAGTAAAGACTGGAGGCAGAGCATCAACACCATAGAGAACCTGAAGGACGTCAAGGATGCTGTAGTTCAACACAGTCAGCTGGCTTCAGCTGTGGAAAACCTTAAAAACATTTTCTCTGGTAAGGTTAGTTCAGCCCAAACTAAAAGATGTCAACAATTGTGTGTCCCATCGCAGACCATTTACTGTCACAAAAAAAAAAAAAAAAACACGCTTTAGACAGGTTCGAGACCACAAGGTTCAGAATGGGACTTTCTTTTTTTTTTTTTACTCATTTGACAGAAATCTATGGTTTTTCCTGTTATATCTGACAATTTTCATAAGCAAAAATGTATATTATGCTTGAGTAAATGAAACCTCAATTAACAAAACTGGTTAAAAATAATAATATGAATATTTAAATAAATCACAGAGAGAAACTGGTACAGCCTACCTCTGGAAATAAAAGTGAGATCCTCGTTGTATACAAGTCCTGCTTGTTCAACGCGTGTTTGGTAAATTGCTCTTAAACACATTTAGAAGGAGTGTGAATCCCGGAGAACTTCTCTCCTGTTTTGTCTTGCTCTCAGTACTCTGTGTGTCTTTGTCACTTTGCTGTGTGTACAGTACCAGAGATTGTGGCAGACACGCAGCAGCTGATAGAGCAGGGAGAGCTGCTGCAGGCCCACAGGAAGCTGATGGAGCTGGAGTGTTCACGGGATGACCTCATGTATGAGCAGTATCGTATGGACAGCAAGAACACCAGCGACATGAACCTCATCTCCATTTACTTTGAAGATGTAAGTTTAAGTGATAGAGCTTTTGAGTGCTGTGAAAGATCTGACTATCATACATGTCGTTATGATTAGAGATGCACCAAACTGACGCTATTCTCTCCCCGGACACTGATTCTGATATCTAAAATCTGAGTATTGTCCAAGAGAGAACACTGGTCCGATACCAGAGCTGTAAAAACAAAAATGTAATTTGAAATATCTAGTCAGTCTGTGAGAAGTTTAAATACCAAATAGTGTTATCTTAACCTCAACAGTAGAGTGAACCAGACCCCTCGGGCTACAAGCATGCACAGATGCATTAATGCTGAAGATGTTGTTCGTTGCAGTATTCTCCAAAACACCAGAGGGCGTGCTAACAAGATTAGCAAGAAATGGTAGAGAAGAATAGAGCGCAAGTTAATGAAAGCAGGCTGCCTTGCAGCAAAATACATGAATCCCACTATGGCCACACCAAAACCCATTAGCGTGGCTAGACCTATTGGCGTTGGGATAGTGGTGGATTGGTTGGAGTTAGGTATTTGACCTTGAGTGGTCAAGGTTACGATAGCCGATTGGTTAGAGTATTGGACCTGTACAAATCAAGTTACGTTACTTTGCGTTAGCATGGACGCCTGGCCAATAGTAACTGTTGAAGGGCAGGTCTTGGGGTGGCCACAGTGGGGGGGGGGGAAATATCACCGCCTGGCAACAGTTGTAAACACTTCCATTGTAAACCAGACCTACCGCAAAATATTATGTTATGGACTCTAATCATAAACCTGAGTGTCATTTATCTAAAAAATGACTGTCTGCCTGTAACACTGTTAGTTTCTCTCATGTTTTTCCACTCTCCATCAAAACGTTTCTCCCTTTCCAGTATGGTGATTCTCTTTGACCACATATTTAAGGTTCTTTGACTCTCTGTGCTCTGTACATGAAGAATCACACAGATGTTTGCAGAGGCAAACTTGCTGCGCCAGTCTTTCCCAACTGAACTGAGAGCACAGTGCAAATCTCACACCGGGAACACAGCAGTTACCATAAGCCTCACTAAGTTCCGTCAGTGCTGTGTCATACTCACCATTCTGCTCTCTCTCTCTCTCTCTCTACTCTCCCTTTCTTCTTTTAACTGACAATAGTACTTAACCTTTGTTGTTATATGGTTGTAAGCATACACTACCGGTCAAAAGTTTGGGGTCATTTACAAATTTCCATTCCACTTTATTATAAACAGGATACCAGCTAATCTGGGTGGGTAGCTGATCTTTAATGCATTATCTACATTTCCCATTATCAGCAACCATTCATCCAATGTTCCAAAGGCACATTTTGTTTACTAATCTGATATTATTTAAAAAAAACAACCCTTTTGCAATTATGTGAGCACATAATGTAATCTGGAAACTGCTGCCCTGGTTAAAAAAAACAAGCCAACTGATCTCAGCTGGGATTCTGTCTACAATGGAGTCCAATGGAAATTTGGGAGTGACCCCAAACTTTTGACCGGTAGTGTATATGTCATATGTTTGTAAGCTTATCTTCTCTTGAGCTAAAGATGTACCCTTCTGGGGGACAATGTCTATCTTAGGCATTTGTTTTGACTATGTAACCACAGAAGTCAAGCTCTAAGTCTGTTTTCAATCTCCTTGTGTCTCCCCTCCAGGTTCAGGGGTTATCAGATGAACTGGCCAAGCAGCTATGGATGATACTGCAGAGGTCCATGTTGACAGTTCGCCGTGATCCGACTATGTTGGTGTCGTCGGTTCGCATCATTGAGCGGGAGGAGAAGATTGATCGACGGATGGTCGACCGTAAGAAGCAGACGGGGTTCATCCCGCCTGGACGACCCAAACGGTGGAAGGACAAGATGTTTCAGGTAAAGGAAATGATGAAAGTTATACACAATATTACAATTACATCACAGTTGATTATCTCTTTGTACTATTTGGGCTTGCCCCATGGTTGTGTACTATTGTGCCCCTAGTTTGAATACCCTTTTTTCCGTTTTTCTTCATCCTACTCTTCTTCCTCCTCTTCTCTGATTTTTCTTCCTTATCTAACTCTTCTTCCCTTTTTTATTTTCTTTTTCTTCATCAGCTCTTCTTCCACTTTGCCTTCTAACTCTTCTTGCTATTCATCTCACTTAATTCATGGTGAAATTAGTTCTGATTTGCTTGCAAAATAGATGTGGGGTAGACATTTTAGTTTTTTACCTCAAGAAGAGTTATTTGTCTGGCCAACTGTACTTTGATCTGTTTCTGTTCCAGGTGTTGGAGGGCACAGTTGGCACCCGCATTGAGGGCACCCAGGCAGTGACAAAAGAGGCTGATAAAATGTGGCTGGTTCGTCTTTTAGAAATAACCAGGAAATATGTTCTGGATGACCTCATCGTTGTCAAGAACCTCATGGTGCAGTGCTTTCCCCAGCACTACAACACTTTCAACAGGTTTGTCTGTCAGCACAGAACCGGTCCTAAACACAAGATTCAGAATAGAAATATTTTGTTTTCTTTGCCACCTGATTGTCCTTCCACCTCTAAGCACTTGAAAGCCTCATTCTCACTATTGTGTCATCAGAACCATGTCATTAATTGAACCATGAATTTAGTGAACGGTTAGGCTCTCAACTGATGAAGAGCTTCAAGTCAAAATATTCAGTTGTGCTTTTATTTTCCTCTTTTTATAACACATTCATGTAAGTGTTTGCTCACGTGTGTGTAAATGTGTTTTAGGTTTTTCGGCCTCTACCACAGTGCTGTGTCCTCTCGTGTCAAAGAACTGGCCTCTGAGGATTTAGAGGCTAATGAGATCGTATCCCTGCTAACCTGGGTCCTCAATACATATAAGAGGTAACACACACACGCATGCACGCACGCACGCACGCTGCTGCTGCTGCTGCTGGTTAAAGTGATGGGGGTTAACTATAAAGCTAGGAGTGCTTTATCTGTTGCACATAGTACAACCATTAAAGACAAATTCCTCTGTTGATGAACAAATCTTATTAGTATGATTTAGTTATCTAACATTTATTAGAACTGTGGCTTTCTTAGCTACAAAATCTGAGAGCAGCTTAAACCTGCAGATGGAACTGAGTTTTAGTTATAGAATCTGTGTATGTGTGCCTGTCTGTGTTTCAGTGCGGAGATGATGGGCCACCCAGAGCTGTTTTCAGAGTGTGACATCAACCAGCTGGAGCCTTTGCTGCCCCAAGATGTGGTGGACGACCTGCTCAGCAAATATGTCAAGACTTTCACGGTAGGCAGACAGCACACACATTAACAGGAATGCTAATGGATGTCCTGTTCACGTCTTTATTTTATACAGTAGTCTTTACACACATTATGCTTGCATTCATTTCATTTTGGCCTGCTGTTTGAATCCACACATAATCACATTGTGATTTGCTGCACTACAAATAGACCTGCTCCTTGGAAATCTAAACACAGTGACTTAATTACAAAAAAACAGCTTGCCTTTTAAATAGAGTATGTTTGGTTCTTTTCATCCTCTTGTGCTGCCTCCCTGTGTGTCACCTTTGCTAGTGTTAAATTCCCCTTTATTTAAATTCCCCTTAAAATAAACTGTTTAAAGTGGCAAAAAAACGTTTGTAAAAACACAAAATAAAAAAGGTTACATAGCATTTTGTTGTTGTTGTTAAGTGTGGATCCAGATTCTCTGTTTGACTGTCCATATCTTCAGTCTAATATAACAGGCTGGCTGAGGAAAGCCCTGGAAACGGACAAGAAGGACTGGCAGAAAGAAACGGAGCCTGAAGCTGACCAAGACGGATACTACCAGACCACACTGCCTGCCATAGTCTTTCAGGTAACACACACGCAGTCACACACGCAGTCACACACACAGTGACTTTAGGAAACTTTATCAGGATGAATAGTATCCTGGATCCATGAAATAACTGGCCTTGGTGCTTATAAGGAAAACATCTCATCTGGCTCATTCTCTCTCATCCTAATTTGAATGTTTCTTCACTCTTCATCAGATGTTTGAACAGAATCTGCAAGTTGCTGCACAGATTGACAACAATTTCAAAGAGCAAGTTCTGAAGCTCTGCCTGAAACAGATGAACACTTTCCTTATCAGGTAATTTTTAATACTGTGACTTTCTTTCTGATGTAATAAAGGTCTGAATGAAGAATTATGTCAGATTTTTTCTGAATGCATGGTCAATCAAAAAATGTTGGAAACAACATAGAATTATAACCTGGTAACAGATGTGTGTGTGTGTGTGTGTGTGTTCTTTCGTGTAGGTACAGAGAGGAGGCGGTGACCTACAAAGAGGAGCACATGAGAGACAGACAGATGCCTCAGTGTTATGTACAGTACATGATAGCCATCATTAACAACTGCCAGACATTCAAGTAAGTTTACATTTCATAGATGAACTAGTGTTTACACTTTGAGTAAAATAGGACTTTGGTCATAATGTGGTAATGTCAAGTTGCTTGGCAGACAGAGGACGTAGGCTGTCCAGCTGCGGGCTCCAAGTTAGCTGCTTGTCTCTAGGCTAAGCTAGGAAATCCAGAGGAGAGTTTACCACTGCATGCGACTGGAGCAAAAGGAGGAATCTATTAGCACAACAGACTGTTTAGTACAGTCAGTGTAGCTGGCGAGCGACAGGGACGCTCAAACACATGGAAGTAGATATAGCCTGTCAACCACAAGATGGCAACACGTTGCACTCTGAGTATAAAGTTACAGGCATTTATATATAAATATACATGTATATGATGTGATTATATATCTTTATAAATTTGATATTGAACTCTTTGGGGTTCCATATTGTAATGTTATCCCATGTGTTCATCAGAGAGTCCATTAACAGTCTAAAGAGGAAGTACTCGCAGTCCTCCGAGCCCACTGACAGTGATGCAGCCATAGAGAGGACGCTCAATGAGGTGGCCAAGGAGGGATGTCAGTTCCTATTGGATGAAGTCTTCCTGGACCTCGAGGTAAGAAGAGCTCTCATCGGACTGATCTATATTTATTGTTTAAAGGGTGTTTGTTGTATTTTTAGAAGTGATTTAATAATTAACTATTTAACTGACAAGAAGAGTTTTATCAGTTAACTGTAAAAAAAAAAAAAAAAAAAAAAACATTATGAAAATCTAAACAGTACACTACCGTTCAAAGGTTTGGGGTCACTTAGAAATTTCCATTGTACTCCACGATAGACAGAATATCAGCTGAGATTAGTTGCTTTTTTTTTCTTTTTCTTCTTTTTTTACCAGGGCAGCGGTCTTCAGATTACATTATGTTCTTACATAATTGCAAAAGGTTTCTCCAATGTTTTCTCAGATAGTTTTTTAAAATGATATCAGATTAGTACAGAATGGGCCTTTGGAACATTGGATGAATGGTTGCTCATAATGGGCAATGTAGATATTGCTTTAAAGATCCGCCACTCTGTCTATAATGGAGTGGTATGGATATTTGCAAGTGACACCAAACCTTTAAATGACAGTGTATGTATATAATTCAAAACAGTTTGTTGCATGGAAAAAGACAAATACGCAAAACAATCTTTTTCTTAACTGCTAGTTTTCTTTCTATCACTAGATCTGTTTTTTTATTCTAAGTACCGTATGGGTCCGAATGTAAAACAGTTTTTTTTCCCAAGAAAACATTCTGAAAAGGTCGTCTTAAAACCGGAGTCTAGACTTTCAGCTGTTAATGGGCGTCACCTCTTTCAACAGGCATTAGAAATCTGTAATAAATATAAAATGATCCATTATTCATTTAACTGTAATGTTACAAACAGCTGGTCAGAAAAAGCAGAGTTTTAGACAGAGCCTCGACGAGCTCCGAAAGCACGGTAACGTATTACGTATTATGAGAGAGAGAGAGAGAGAGAGAGCGAGCCTGAAGAGAGAGCGCCCAGCGTTGTCAGAACAAAGCTGTGACTCAGAGAAATAATACGTGTTTTTACCGATTCATCCGTAACCGTAGCAAGCATCTCGCCCTCACTAACGTTATCCACAGTCACGCATAGACAAAACAAAACAAATTATGTATCTGGATACGAAAAGTCTGGAAGTTGAAAGTAGAACTAGCGAGGTGTTGTCATGGAGATGTTACACGGTCCAAAAATGCAAACAGCCAGAGAAAATCTCACCGTGGTCCTCAAAGCGGCTGCTTCCAAGAGATCGACGGGAGAGGTGTGTGATTACGTGACCCAAAATCAAAATGATGAGATGCTCATTGCCAGAGTCTTGGAAATATTTACCGTTAATTTAAATGTGATACTTTCATCTAAAAAGATAATGAAAAATGTATTTAAAAGATGTTAATAACAACAGCCTACCTTGTTATATTCACTGTGTTTTTATTAGAATTATTTTAAATAAAATTATTTTATCTATGAGAACGGTATTTGGCTTTTAGTAGTAGAAGTATTTTTCCATAAATGAGAAAAATGAAAAAGGGGGCTTTGTCTTATAATCAGGGTCATCGTATATTCTGACGTATACGGTATATTCTGACGTATACGGTAGTTGGTATTTTGTATATCTAAGTGCAATTGCAATTGTGTGTCAATTAATATAAAATTTGGCAAATGTTTTGTGGCAACAAGAACACATTTTCTTAAAAGTACAAAAACCTTTCACTGCTTCTCACTGCACTGTTGCTGTTTTTTCCAAGATAGTATTTAAGTGTATAAGTACTATTAGTAGTGGGATGGGCCACTTAGTGGCATGACATATAAATAAAATATTACATTATATCGCTAGGTAACTGATTCCTAAATGGAATTCCGACAGATCGAGTGCCCTTTGCTTTTCATTTTAATTGACCCGAAAAAGGGAACAAAACACATTAGGAAGTTCATCTGATTTACAAAATGCTCCAATGCATTTATTTGCTTTTGATTTTGACATTGCATTGACCAGCATCACCTAAATGAGCTGCTGACTAGGAAGTGGCTGACGGGCTCTCACGCTGTGGACACCATCTGCGTGACAGTGGAGGACTACTTCAATGACTTCAACAAGATCAAGAAACCCTTCAATCAGGTAGGATGGGAGCTGCTGTGCGTTGATGAATCCATGCTGCTGTCCGTGGTGCTGAAATTGAAGACAGAGTTGTAATTGAGACTTTTTCTCTGAGTCCTTCCCCTCTATCACTTCTGTATTGGATCTTTTATAACGTTTTAACTATATAACTGTAAAAAATACAGAAGCAAAAGAGTGTGGTAGTTAACTAATTGCCTACTGCAAAAAGTGAATTCTGAATAGCGATTATTAATATTTGATAATATGTTGGCTGTGGTGTGTGCAGGAGATGACGAGCGAAGCCCTGCGCAGGGTGGTGGTGGAGTACATTAAAGCAGTGATGCAGAAGAGGATTACCTTCAAAAACGCAGATGAGAGGAGAGAGGGAGCTGAGAGGATGATCAAAGAGGCTGATCAGTTCAAGTTCCTCTTTAGGAAACTGGCTGCCGTGAGTTCACATGTATTGGTTTCACGATACTGCAACATTATTCACTCTCAGCCAAGCATTACAGTTGTAACTAACAATTAACCGCTGTGTTAAGTTTAACAAATCCGTCAAACAGTGGCAAAGCTGTCAAAACACTTTCTGCTACACAGTGTGGCTGAGTAGATCCAGTGTGGACATGATGCAACATTTGGCATGGGAATGACAGGAAAGTCCTGAAAGGTGGGAGGGGCATGCCTAACTTTGGTGGATTGTTGGGTGCAGGGTGAAGACACAGACCGGCTTTGTGGTGCCATCGCTGCCATCGCTGAAGTCTTCAAGCTGACTGACCCCACGCTGCTGTTCCTGGAGGTCACCACTCTGGTGTCCAAATACCCTGACATCAGGTATACACAGTCACTAGTCTCTCATTGCCAGACCGGGAGTATGGTCTGGCTACACCGCTTACACTCTGGCTTGTTTTTATTTCTTTAAACCAATCACAACCGTCCTGGGCAGCACTAAGCCCCGGATGCAGTGACGATGGCCTTGCAAAATGTGTAGCAGAGATAGCGGGAGAAAAGGAATTGGATGCCAGCTTTTTAGCACTTTGAAGCACTGTACATTCGTTGAGCCAGACTCTATATATACACACACACACACACACACACACACACACACACACACACACACACACACCAGAGCTATCAGATCAACAGCGAACTCTAATGAAACATTATTTAACAAGTGTAGCTAGCAAAGCGTCTCTGTTGTAAAGGCTAACTGTGCTCAGTTAGCACAATGACAGCCTGTTAGAAAGGTTTGGGGATTATCTTGAGTACCCGGGTCAGGATTTCTGGAAAGAGACATTGCTGTTGAGTTTTTACACATGAAACAAAAAAAAGAGTGCAATCTAGTTCCATTATATTGGAGAGAGGGCAGACATCTCTACGGCTGATATCTCCAACACTACTATCTAGATTGATAAATAGTTGTACAAGTACGAGCTAAAACATGTATTTAGAATTTCGGGGTGAAGTGTCCCTTTAAACTTTCCCACTAAGGTTTTTGGTCCCTCCTGCTCTCCGTAGGGAGGAACACATCCAGGCGTTGCTGGCGGTGCGTGGCGATGCCAGCAGGGAAATGCGCCAGATGATCATAGGGACTCTCAGCGAAAACAAAGTGTCCTACGCTGGTGTCACGCAGCCGATCTTCAAAGACATCACCGTGCCCACCATGACCATGACGACCATGACCACCATGACCTCCATGGCGACTGCAAAGCTGCTCAAATAAAGCCAATTACCCTAACACTATTTTCACCTTGAGCACCTTCAGGCACGATAACATGAGCAAACCTCTTTTTCCTGACACTGTTGTTTTTAATTGTTTAACGGAGCTTGCCGTGTTCTCTGTCCCGTCCCTTATTTTGCTGTTTTAATTGTCACTCTGACCATGTCTGCTTCAACAAAATAATAAAGTCATAGTTGTAAGAAAGTGTGGCATGACTACTAATTAGTGGTTGAAGAATCACAAGATGATTTTTTTATTTTCTTCCTCCTATTCCTTTTTTCAGAAGGTACTCACACACAGTAGGTAAGTGAAGAAAAGGACAAGAAAGCAAGAAAGAAACTTTATAAAAGAACTCCAAACAGGCCCTGATGTTATAGGGTCCAGGTTTCAAATAGAGAAAATACCATGGAGTACAACAGGAAATATGTTACTACACATGTAGTATAATGAAGTAATACTATGTAATGTTGGATTGAAGGTCTTTGGTTAATGAAATTAAACAAAAAACTTTATTTGGCTTACATTCTTAGCCAAGATGAAGGTTTAAAAATATATGCTTTCCTGTTCAGCTCAGATAAACCATGTACACAATTTTGATCATTTTATTTTTCAACAGATTTAATTAGCAAAAACTATTCTGTACTTCTACTTTAGTCCTCAGATTTGTATACATGAAAACATAATTGTATTACATATAGTATTGTAGATATTTAACATTTTTATTAATTGACATGACTGTCAAAACAGTTCGCCTCATTTCAACAAGGATATGCACGTAGGAGAAGTGCAGATGTCCTAAAATATGTACTATAATGTAGAAAGGCGGTAATGGGCAGCCTGTTCCTTCAATACACAAGAAGATGTTGAAGAAAATGATGTCAAGAAATGAAGGTGCAGATTGTAGGGTGAGAGGTTCAGCGAATAATCCGCTTGTTTTTTTAATGATGGATGAAAAGATATAGTGACAGCGCTTCTCAGCGGTTCTTATTCGTAGAGTTGAGATTTGCAAATTAACTTAAAATGTGAATAGAACGGTTGAGATGTAACCACGTTGATGGCTTAAAAAGGAATTGAACAAAGAAGAAACCAAAGAAAGTAGTCTGTAGTGACTCTAACGTAAGTGCTCTCTTGTGTCAAGTGAGTCCAGTGATCGTAAAGATTTACTATTTGAAATATTGGCAATTTATTTCAAATGCAATAAGGGACTGACATCACATTTATTTGGGTTCCTGTTCACATGGGTAAGAAATAAATAAATTGGTAAATTAAGGAGAGTTTAAAAAAAAAAAAAAAAAAGATTCTTTTAACATCACAAGGAGAACCAGGCAGCGTAGGAGTTAACTAACTCCAGCAGGTGGCAGTGATGCAACACTCAAGGATGCAAGCTGCCGTTCAACGTAACAGAAGAAGAAGACGACGACGATGTCAGAAACAGGACGTAGCGTCTAATCTGAGAACCTGCAGGCTGCTGAACATGAATAAACCTGTTTAGCTTCTGACACGACTTTAATAACAGAGTGTCTATCTGTCCCACATATCTGCTGGGACCACGGACGGCTGGATTTGAATTGGGTAAGAGTATTTGACAGCAGAGCTGACGTTAATGTGGCTACTGGTGTCCACTGCTCAGCCGAGCTAAGCTAACGCTCTAACCAGCTTACGTTAGGAAAGGAAAGCAGCTAACAGCGGCTACCGCCATAAACAAAACCCGTTTGTTTCAGTGAAAAAAATACTCTTCACTCGGATTTCTCACATACTGTTTTCCCCGTTAACGCTGCCGTTCCTGGCTCGTTCTCTTGTATTATTGTTTGCCAGGTTGCAGGAGGCGTTCGGGGTCAAAGAGAGATAAACAAGCTAGCGTCGCTCACAAAGCTTAACCCGGTGCACCGAAATACCGGGATGTAAATTAACGCTATGGTTTATGAGGCGTTCAAGTCCTTCACTTATCAGTCTGAACGTTACATGTCTTAGCTTTGTTCGACCTGGAAGTTAGTATCGTGTGGTGATGAATCAAGACACATGCATAGTTCTGTCTGTATTCATGTTTTATTAGTATTAAGTGTCATGACCAGAAGCCCTAACATGGTTATTGTTGACATAGTTAGCGTTATATCAGTTGTAAATAATTACAACCAGAAAATTGCAAAAAAGTGTTTCCCAATTTTTTCGAATCGTGCACCCCTAACATCAGAATGCAGCATGCCTGCTCCAGAGAATGAAGGTAATTGAAGACTATTTTCCAGAAGTAAATGCATGGTATTGGTTGGAAGTAACAGCATTGTGGCGTCACTCTGCTGTCAATGTTTGAAATGATTCCCATTATCATGTAAAATCTATTTTCCTATGATTTAGGACTGCAGAACTATTTATGTTGTGTTGATTTCAACTGTGGCGGAGTAATTTCCTTAATTTTCACCCACAGTTTCTTGCCTCATTGTCTCCATTATTGATTGCAGACTGAAGTAGGCTAATTGAAATCATTGTTCATGTGCAATATTGGATGTAGTGGCTCTAAAAAACTTCAATGCTTAAATGCATCAAATATACCATGCACCATAATTTGCTTATGTTAAGCTGAGCATTTTGATAGGAATGGTGTTTATATGTACTGTGTACAATATGGCAAAGGGAGGGAATAGGGCTGCATATCATCTAAATAATTACAAAATGCATACTGACTTCATGAACCGTGTATGTAATGACAATTTGATAAACAAACATGTATACTATGCTTAACTATGCTTTACAAAACCAGTAACAAAAATAATATGAATATGTAAATAAATCACCAGGAGACTCTGACACAGGCTGACTTTGTAAATAAAACTGGGATCAGCGCTCATATACAAGGTTATGTTCTGCTTTTTCAAAGGTTGTTGGCTGAATTGCTCTTAAAAACATTTAGATAGGATTTTAATTGCTATTTTTATTCTCAATTTCAATTTTTTATTTTGGCACGGGTGATATTCTGAACTTACAGACTGTTCTTTTATTTGCCTTTACCCACTTAGTCATTATATCCACATTACTATTGAGTATTTATCAAAAATCTCATTGTGTCAATAGTTTGTGAAAGCACCAATAGTCAACATTACAATATCGTTGCAATGTTGATATCAAGGTATTTGGTAAAAAATTACTTCATATTTGATTTTCTCCATATCACCCAGCCATACCTTATTGTCTGTTTTCGAAGGAGTGTAACATCCTTCCTTTTTTCAGTTTTTTTAGACCAGTTCAGACTGACTCAGTGTACCAAAGGCTCTTTGATATACCAGTGGCTACAAAGGACCTTTTGTTAAACACATAAACACGAGCATGCACATTCAAACTAATCTATCTTAGAAGAGAATGTCAGTCTTTGGCTGAACAAAGGTCACAGACATAGGCAACCTGTGATAAGGGGACACAAGTAGACACTGTTCAGCTATTAAAAAAAAAAAAAAAAAACTAAGAGCCAAAACTGGTACTTTGCACGTATTTAATCATACATTTTCAATTTTGTAATTTAATTGTAGGGCTGGTTGCACCTTCTGTTTTCCAAGTTATAATGGAACTCGGGTGGCCCCCCCACATAGTTGATTAGTCGATTTTCTTTAAATCCTATTTCACGCCAAAAACGTACATCAAAGAAACCTATTGTAAACAAGTTTTAAAGTGGTCCTTTTGGATGATTTTTTATGAAGAAACCCAGTTTTTATATATCTATCAATAACCCAACTAATCGAGTTGTCGCCAAACCCACGAGTGTTAAAGCTATGGTGCAATGTTTCTGTCGTCCCCACGTCGAATTCTAAGTAATGCCAACAAACCGGTCAGCACGTCCACATGATACAAGCCTTCCGGGATTGTGCAGTTGCTAGTAGCCAAGGAGGACGCGAAGGATTAGGCACTTCGGCGCGGAAAAAGTCTCCAGACGCCACAATCTTCCACATAGCCGTACTGAGCTGAACTGAACATAAACTAGCCATTTGGCTGGGTGGACAAAAAAGTTAACACACACACACACACACACACATACACGTACATACACACTGTGAAATGACACATGGTCCCATCTTATTTGACATAGTTTGATGTTGTTCTACTGTTAAATCCAAGACTCTAAACAGAGTGGCTCATGGTGAAGACAGTCTCACCGGTGACATGTTGGTGTTTGGCTGACAGCTCTTCTTCTTCTTCTTCTTCTTCTTCTTCAGGTTCATCCCGTTAACTGAAATTTCTCCCTTCATCCACTCATCATGTTGGACTACTACCAGGTTTTAGGAGTACGGAGAGATTCGTCCGCAGATGAAATCAAGAAAGCGTGAGTTGATTAAATGTAAAATGTTATATTTAAGCTGCAATGTTCTTAAACACTTGAGCAGACATCTGCACAGCGATGCTATCATCTTGTTGTCCTGGCTGGCAGCTCTGCAGCTAATGAATGGACTCCCTAAAGGCTGATTACCTTTCTATGGAGCTTCATTAACAGCACGCAGCTCTTTCTTTTTTCTTTTTTTATAAAGAGTGTGAAGGGAAGCTACACATTTGATTTAAACAGTTAGGACATTGGCCTGTAAAGTGTTTTTCTCTGGCAGTAAAGTGCTGGGGTGTGCTTCATCCCAGATGGTTATCCCGAAACAAATTCAGTGTCTGGCCGATCTGCCCCCACAAATGGGCTTTTCAGGCTACGTTTACATTGCTATGTCATCGATACGTGTATAATAATAGATTCATACCTGGCGTCTGAATCGATATAGTGTTGCCACGGAAAATATCACAATACTGTGCTGTATAGTATGCAAAGTTATCGCATTGTGGATATTTTCCTCATATCGTGCAGCCCTAGCGAGGTGTACACTAGGCATGGGTCGGTATGAGATTCTGACGGTATGATAACCTTCAGCAGAAATATCACAGGCTTAATGTAACTTTAAAATGGGTTATCGTGAAATGTCTGGGTAAAATAAAACAGAAATTGAACTCCAATGCATTTTATTTTTAAATAAACTGGAAGGGAAAGGGATTTGTAGACTGCACTTTCCCTTCTTGACTCATAAAGGAATAGCTCATGCCCCAGGAGCGGTATCTCGGAAACAGCGTTTTTTTTGTTGTTGTTTTTTTAAACCGCGTTATACCTTGAAACCGGCAACTGCCTAGTGTAAACACAGCAAAAGATATTCATTTTTAAACCAAAAGGTAGCAGTGCAAATGTAGCCCTAGAATTATCACATTGTGTTGTTTTGTTTTCTCTGGCTATATAATAAAAAAATAAATAAAAAGCTTCTCAGGGGTTGACTGGCTGAACTGTGTTTAATGTAAACTTATCGTGATAAAGACGCATGGGTGCGTTTAGGGTGCTAGTTTGACGGCGGAGAAAAGGCTCTGTGCGCCTGGTGCATGGTTCAGAAGGGTTGTACTTAGTGTCTCCATTAATCATAAGGCATATCATGCAAGAAACCAATCAGTGTCATCTCCCATTCCCTTTAAAGCCAGGCGCGTTTGTGCCTTTGGTGCATTGCTATTAGGATGACGGGTTTGTCGAGGCGGGCCTTACACGATGGCGGGCTCTGCAACATGCGCGCTGGTTGAGATGTTTTTCCGTCGGCCTGCATACGTCATCTCCTTCATCGCTCTGATTGGTTTTAGTTCTATCAAATTGTGCCCAGAGGCATTTGAGTGGCGTCCGTTGGTGACACCCCTTTGGAAATGGGCCGTGAATGAACCGCCCCCAGACCCACGCTGTTACAACTGAGAAGAGTCTGATGTCAACCACACTATTGTTCAGCCCTAATAAGCACAGCATCTTCATTTTTTTGAGTCAAGTTATTGAGCAGCCGTCCTCTTTCTCCTGTCCTCGTGTAGTTACAGAAAGCTGGCCTTGAGGTGGCACCCTGACAAAAACCCAGAGAACAAGGAGGAGGCGGAGAAGAAGTTCAAGGAGCTGTCCGAGGCGTATGAAGTCCTGTCAGACGGTTTGTATCCCAACTCTCTTACAAGTCTGCACACAAACACCAGTGAAGCACTGCGCTATAGTTAATGCAGTGAAGCATATACTAGTGCTGGGCAATACATCAATATTATATTGATATTGTGATATGTAACTAGATACGTGTTAGATTTTGAATATCATTATATCTTTAATGGGTTGTTGTCTTTTCCTGGTTTTAAAGGCTGCATTACAGTAAAGTGATGTCCTTTTCTGTGTTACCAGACTGTCCTAGCTCTTCTATTATTTTTACCTTTACCCACTTAGTCGTTATACCTACATTACTGAATATTATTTACCTTAAATCTCATTGTGAAGATATTTTGGGAAAGCACGTGTTGTCAACCCTATAATACTGCCACAATATCAACACTGAGGTATTAGTACAAGAATACTGCGAAATCTGATTTTCTTGATATTCCCCAGCCCTAAGCAAATACCAGTAGCCCCTAAACTCTGGAATCAGTTGCCCCTTCACATTAGACACCAGACTGTGTACGTTTGGAGACTTTAGTGTTGCAGCCCGTCCCTCTGGAACACCCTGCGTGCAGATATCCAAAATGCTACATCCCTGGACAACACCTGTTTACCACAGCCTACAAGCTCCCCTAGCTTAGCCACAGTAATTCTGTAAAGGGTCCTTGAAAAGTGCTATTTATTATTATTATTATTATTATTATTATTATTATTATTATTAATATTATTGTTATTATTTCATTAGGCCGGCCCCTACACCACCTGTTTTCAAACTTTGTCTTAAAACAAGTTTTTAACACACAGAATAGTTGCCTTTCTATGATCTTGTCATATTGCTGGTAAACGGTATATTGTTTTTGTGTTCTTTCTATGTGTTTGTTCTCTCCGATTGTACAGCACTTTTGGTAAACTATTGTGTGTATATGTGCTTTGTGAATAAATTTGGATTTGGAATACCGACAACAAAGGGTCTGATGGGTGTAGATGAGTTCCTCTACCTCCTCTTCCTCCTCCTCTCGGTCCTGGAACTGTTGTGATTCTACTTTTGAGATTTTTCACTTTCCTCTTCCAGCGAACAAGAGGAGCACATATGATCGCTATGGCAAAGAGGGGCTGACGGGGAGCAATGGAGGAAGGGGTAAGAAAGATAGGCTCAAAACTTTAACCACAAACCTAAATATTTCGTGGGTGTGTGTGTGTGTGAGAACAGCTGATTTTAGTTTGAACTTAAGAGAACATATACAGTTCATAAGTATACACACCCATGCCAAAGTTGACTAAAAAGAAGAATAAAAAAACATCTTTTGAAAATTGATTCCAATGCCTTAATTTAAAAAATGAGGAAAAATCATCTGTGGTGACAGTGTGTGTCTGTTGCAACAGAGTTGGCTGCTGGGTAATTCAACAGAAGCACATGTTGAATGTTGAATTAGGTGCTGTTATTTGGTCCACGTTTACACCGTTTACAGCAGTTTTCTTTGGCATTTCAGGAGGCCATTTCCACAACGGAGATCATTTCCATGAACCATTCACATTCCGCAACCCAGACGACGTCTTCAGGGAATTCTTCGGAGGCAGAGACCCATTTGCAGACTTTTTTGGTAAGTCACAGTGTGAAGAAGTTGGTACGTCGTCATGTCTGCCAGTGCTTTAGTTTAAGTTTTTACCCAAATGCAGATTTCAAAAATTTCAGCCTGAATCATAATCTTTCTCATCTCCTGCTACTGTTTTAATATACTTTTCCACTCATATTTCTCTTGTTCTCTCCTGCTACTGTTTTAATATACTTTTCCTCTCTTTCTCTCAGGTACAGACCCATTTAGTGATGACCCATTTTTCGGCAATGGGCGGCGGCACCAAAGTCGAGCACATCGCAGCCGGGCAGGCGGTCCGTTTTTCGGGGGCTTTGTCGGTTTTCCTCCCTTTGGCGCTGGCTTCTCACCGTTTGACCCGGGTAAGACATGCAGCCATTAATAAATAAACAAAACATCACAAAGTGGTTGCAAACCACACTCACCAGTTTAAATGAGTCTCACTCTCTCTCGCTCTCTCACTCTTTCTCTCGCTCTTTCTCTTTCTCTCTCTCTATCGCTCTCTCTTTTTGTCCTGTTTATTGCAGGCTTCGGTTCTTTTGGCTCTATGAGCCCCATGGGTCACATGGGTCACATGGGTCAAATGGGTCACATGACAACCATGGGCAGTCTGGGAGGTGGAGGCTTCACCTCTTTTTCCTCCACCTCCTTTGGGGGAGGAGGAGGAGGAGGAGGTGGTGGAGGAGGAGGCGGCATGGGCAACTTCCGCTCTGTGTCCACCTCCACCAAGATCATCAACGGCAGGAAGATCACCACTAAAAGGTAAATACTGACTGGCTACGCCACACATCCATTCTGGGATAGAAGAGAAGAACTCTGTGGGCTGTTTGCATTTCTTAAAACCAAGCACAGTCGTCTTGGGTGGTGCTAAACTCCGGACGCAGCGACGGTGGCTCTGCTAAATAGTCTCGGGAAGGAACTTGTTCTAACTGAAAAAAAGCAAAAGCCACATACAATATTAAATGAAGCTAACTGTTCCCACAGTAAAGTAACATGATCTATATATCATCCGGATACATGGTTAAATGTAATTTTCTCTTACCAATGCATTGCTGTGTGTACTTCATCCACAGCAATCCCACCAATTGGGCCCTGTAACGTCCCAGGTAGAGAGTCCTGAAATGTTGTCCTTTACAGGATGGCTCTCCATCTATCCTTGCCAGCAGTGTTTCTGGTTCCTTAAGGACTGACAACTGACCAGCAGTAATTGTTTCATCTGTGTCTTTATCGTGCCCAGCTCCATAACCGGTGGGCAAACATGCTACCACGTAACTGTTAGATGGTAAATAATCTTTGTAAATCTTTACAATCATTCACTGAAAGAAGCAAGCTGGCCTGCCTTGTTGTACGATCCAATTGTTCCTTAAAACTTGCGTTCAGCTTTCGGTTTGAAGGTTGTTGCTTCCCGTGGCAAAGGGATTTTGAGAACAGTAACACAGATAGCAGAAGGGGAGGGGTAAAGCCTAACATACAGACTACGTACTGACTAATTTGGATTATACCAGTGTCTGGTATCTGCCTTTAGACACTGAGCGACCCATTTTGCACCCAGCGTGAAGCTCGACACAAGTGTCTTTGCTAGTTTAAGCCCGACGCAGTTATCAATTACCCGTCCAACGCCCACGGCGTTTAAATAGCAAATGCACCTTCGCCCATGTGTGGGCCCATGGGCGTGCTGGTCTTACAGGGAGGTGTGTGCAGGGGAAATCTGGGTGTATTGCTATCTTGAGGCAGCGGGAAGTGATCGTGCCACTGACCACCAAAAACCTGGTCTAAAGTCAGTAGCGCAGCATTTCATTGTTATTTTAACAGCAAATTAGTAAAATATGCCTAGGCTTATGCACAGCGCCCTCACACTATGCTTGACACACACACACACACACACACACACACACACACACACACACACACACACACACACATATACACACACAGGGAAGCACAGCAGCACACAAAATGCTAAATATTAAAAATAAAATATTAAATTGTAAACTGCTTTTTAACACTGCTTTTAAACATCATAATAGCAATGTGCCAAGGTTCAAACGAGCCTGGCTTTTAAAGGGAATGTGAGATGACACTCTGATTGGTTAATGTACGTTCACCCAAAACACATCTATGAATTAATGAAGACACTAAGTACAACCCTTTTGAATCGTGCGCCTAGTGCACAGACCCTTTTTTCCGCCGTCGAACTAGCAAAAGTGGATTCGGACACGCCCTAAACACACCTGCGGCATGCGTTCAGATCGTTAAAATAGGGCCCTAACACTAATGGAGTGGATCGTGGCTTTTAGACTTTTGCACTTTCTCTACACATTGCAGCAGTATGCATGGGATGGTTTTATTGATTAAATGCTTCCCCACACACATCACTGGAAATTGAAAATCCAATTTTAGTAAAGATGACTCTACTTGCATTAATAGACAGAGAATGACAGTTGCCCTCTGTTACAAAACCTAAAATCCATCCATTGTGGCTGAAATAATAACCGAACTGGAAACAAACGTACTAGGTGAAATAATCAATAAAAAGCAGCTTTGCTCAGTAAGTTACAGTTCATCTTCTGTTCCTTCATTTAAATAATATATTTGACTGTTTCATAAGCGTTCATAATACATCCAAGTCAGCCTTTCACAGATTAAAAGTGAAGTGAGAACAGCTGGTCTCTACACTCATTCAGAGCATTAGGTTGTGGGATTTGAAGAATCTCCTGAGCTGGATAAGCTGCAAAACAACTGAATGTCGTTTTATTTTGCTTCAAAGCTCCAATGAAAATCAAACAGACTAAAGATTTTGGAGGAGCTTTAACAAATAACCGGTCAAGGTTTTTACTTCTAGCAGTGGTGGTGATTGTGTAGAAGTAGTGTTGATCTAGGTCAGACTTGTAACACTTCCAACACAGCTGGTGTCTTTATGAAGGCGTTAGGGTACGTAACCTACAACTGCTTGCATTGTCATTAGAGCCCGACTGATATATCGGCGGGTTGATATTGATTATATTTCCCAAGCTATTGGTATTGGCAAATATAACGGCCCATAAAAATATGGGCACACAAAAATCACACTGTAATCATTTTAATTTCTTTTAATGTTAATAATTTCCAATGAGAATAATGATACAAAAACAATTATTCCCTCCAGTATCATGAATAATATTGCAATCTGTCAAAAAAAAAATTGCAATTAGATATGTTCCTCATATCGGGCAGCCCTTGTTGGGAGTCACACATGCGCAGGACCTAGGTAAGGACTACTAGCCAGTCAGAAGCAGAGTTGGACTGGGCCCTCACAAGCAAGCAAGTGTGATCCGAAAAAACCTGCTACGACCCATGGCTTTGGCTCAGCCTAGACTGGAGCAAGACATGGTATGTCATTCAAATGTTAACAAATGAGTCTTTCATATGTCACATTTGAATTGGAAGTCTCCTGAACACGGTGATTAACTATGTGAACTCTTCGGGCCTCTGCTCTGATTGGCTTGCTTTTAAAGCGGGCCATGCTCGCAGCTAGGCGAGCAGTGTAAGGTGTGTTACAACGTGACGCATCACGAAGGTAAAGGAAAAATAAAAAACAGTAGTGAGAAATACAAAGTCTACTTCTGCTACTTTATGGGTTAAATAACACAACAAGATGTCACACAAATGGACCATTTAAGTGAGACCCCCACCACTGCAAAATCATGTGGCCAATCACTTCCTCTGGTCTAAATGGGCCTCGACCCAGTCTAATATCAGAATCATGCAGTCCCTAAACAACAAACATCTGTAGCACATTTTCTGTGAGTGAGGATTGGTTGATTTCTGCCCCTCTGTTACACCATCCGTGTTTCTGAGTGATAGCAGGACGTGCATTGTGTTTCCACGGTCACATTGATGAGGAAATATATTTGTGGATGGGGTTGTTAGACTAGCAAGAAGTGCCCAGCTGTTCTCCAGCTGTGACAGCACTCCCTCTGTGGACCAGATCGCAAATATCACACAGGCATTGTGGCTCTTTCAGTAACTGTCTAAAAGCCATTACGGGACCTTTGGTCAACAGGGCTCTTTCTCTGAATGAACAAATAAACTTCTATTTAATGTCACAGCAGCCATGTCTCTACTAAGAACTCAGTTTGTACCATGAAAGTCTAGTCTACGTCGATGACGTTTCACTTCCAGGACTTTTCAGGTACCCCGGATGTCCCTCATTTCATCCAGATGTCCGTCACCTTCCTGTTTCTTTGTGTTGGCGTTCTAACCTCTGGTGGATTCATGAGGACTATGGTTAACTGGTTCTCAGATCTCTGCAGGGGAACTCCAGACAGCTAACTAGACTATCTGTCCAGTCTGAGTTTTCTGTTGCACGACTGAAACAACCTTTGAACATACACACGTTCCAACAAAAAAGTTCATTCCCAAGGGTGTTTTGCAGCGGCACCGTTGCTCCGTCCGGCGCTTAGCAGCACCAACAACGATGCCAAGAACCCAGAGCACGGTTTTCTCCCATCCAGGACTGCTGTGTGGACTGGCAATGCCAGACTAAATAGTGTCTGCTTTAAAGGAGAGCTGCACAATAAGTCACAATTTTAACAAAATCCGATATGGATATATGGATATACTAGTGCAATATCCAAATTGCACGGTGTGGGGGTGCAATATTTGTTAACGCCAAAATATGTTTCCAATATTCTGAATATAGTTTTTTGGTGCTGCAGAGATGTGCCAGCCTCCAAATCGAAAAAAAACCTTTGTTTGATCACACTGTTATATTTACATTTCTTTAATTCTATAATTTTGAATGAAAAATTAGAATATTAATACAAAAATGAGCATTCTCTCCAATATCCTGAATCATTTTTGCAATATCCTATATCCAATATATTTCCTCATAGTGTGCCGTCCTAGTTCAAAGTCATCGTGAATGTTTCCCTCTCCCCTCTTCCTCACCCCCTCTTCCTTGTGCTTCTCTCCTCCAGAATCGTGGAGAACGGGCAGGAGCGGGTGGAGGTGGAGGAGGACGGGCAGCTGCGGTCTTTAACCGTTAACGGTAAGGAGCAGCTGCTGCGACTGGAACACAAGTAAAGACTGAAGCTTCCTCTGCTGGAGAAGTGTTACCTCGGCACAAACAGACCAACAAACTTAAGCTCGATACAGACGGAGAGAGAGAGAAAAAGGAAAAAAAGCAACAAAACAATGTAACTATAGCGCTCTACTGTTTGGATGTAAATACTTAGGTTGCGTTTTTATTTCCCCTTGTGTCCTCTCCCTGCTGACTCATTTGTTAACCAATAATTCAAATTCAATGATATTTGGATGCAGACTTTTCTATGCATTTTGTTCATGTATTTCTGAATTGGAGACTTGTCCTTATATTTTGGCTCAGGGTGGTGTTATTGTTTCATTGTTTGGGACCACAGTATTGTTCTGATGTATATGACCAACCCCCTCCCCCCTTCCCTCCTTTCTCTTTTCTGTATGCACTCCACTGACGCACACACTGTGTCCAGAAAACAAAGCATGACTTTGCTTTTTCATCTGAAAAAGGGTAGAAATATCCGAAGCATCTTCTCGCTCTCTGTTTACTGCTTGTCTAATCTCTTCTTAGTAATAATTCTTTTTTTTATTGGAAAAAAAATACAATGCTGGTAGGATGAGTTATGCAATTTTTATATGTTCTAATACCAATATGTTTATTTAATTATGCATGTTCTCCTGTTGATGTTGAGTCTTAATGTTAAAGCTGCATTATGATGCACAACTAATGGAAGGCATTCTATAAATGATATATGGATATAGAAGGAATTTTGTGTACTTTGTAAACCAATAAATCTGAGTTTCGTCCTGTTTTCAGGATGCAAAAATGTGGCTGGCCTCCGCGTAGTTTCCTCTGTTCAGGTAGTTCAACACTGGATGATCCAACCGGTAAAAACTGTCAATACGAACACTTTAGATTTCACTTTTTATCAAATTTGTTGAAAATGTGTCTTGCATCACTGTTTCAAAAAAAAAACTAACAAAACAATATTTGTATTACAATGAAATTTGCAATACAACTGCCAATTACAAAGCGATGTCACTGCTTCATGGCCAACACACTTTAGCTGCGGCAGTGGCAACTTCTGCTGAGTTTTCTCCTCCCGTTTCCTCTAGACTTGCGGTAAAAATGGAGGCAACAACGCGCATTGAGCTCAGGCTTATACACGGGAGGGGTTGAGTATGCACAGCGCTGCAAGCTGGCTTCTCATTGGTTCTCTCCAATTAGACAGCGAGGCAGTGATTGGTGGGAGTTTTTACTGGCTGACTGCAGCTACAATTGGCGGCTCCTTTTCACTCTTTTTTTCAGAGCCCATAACTTATTTAAAGCTGTCAGGGTGTAAAGACCATTTCAGACAATATACTAAAACAAAAAATGCAAATTTGAAATGGTTACCAACCCTATCGGCAGTGTGGTCAGATTTGGTGCCTTATCCATGCACAGTCCAAGATAAAGCAGCATCAACATAGATTTCTTAATATTTGAAGGAGCAACCTTGCTCAATCTGTCTGATTTATTAAAGAGGTTAAAACTCTACTGGAAGACTTACAAATCTTTGTTTTTCCTTGGATTATTAAGGTATGTATTCTCCTTCTACTCATGTATTTGGACAGTGCTGATGGTGAATATGAGATCATCTTAAACTGTAAATATGTTTCAAGTTAAAAAGATATAGGTGCAATAGCTATATAATCAAAATGTTCCTTATGATCCTAATAGCTAGGTAAAGAAGGACACATATTGGATTAGTATTTTTGTGTTATTTAAAATGGTCTGTTTGAGTTATCTTGTTGATTTGTGACTTATTAAATGGGATTTAGTTGTAGGAAGGACTGGGGCCAGGACCTGATAAGCCTTGGAGGGCTTACCTAACCTTTTTCCATGTAATGTATATTCTTTCCTTTTTCTTTTTATCACTCAAAATAAAGTTTTCAGTCATCACCATGTGATCAGGACGCCCCCTCCCTGTGAAGGTAATGTGGACTGAGCGGAGACACCAGGGCAGACACACCATGCTGGAAAGAATGGTCCCGTCTGACCTGGGGACAGTTTGAGGTCCTCTGGGAGGAGCTGGGGAACTTGATGAGGGATTGTGAAACCCAGACTCTCATTAGTGCTGAAAAGTAGAAGGATGAACTGGTATTCAAGGTGGCTGGTTGTGTTTCCATGTTGTATCCATATCCATATCCGTATGTATACTTGCAATAAATATACTTTTTCTCTGTTTTCACAGACTTTGATTTTAAATGTAAGCACCGGTCATTAGATGGCGCTATAATCAACGTTTCTAAGTTTTGGCCTATAACTCGATGCATGCCGTAGGAATTGCTATCAACATGAAACCTATGACGCTTGTTCGGCCTGCCGCTCTGAGGCTCTGTGGCAGGTTTGGCGGCGATCGGCCGTAGGGGGGGCGCTACAGTCAACGTAGACTGGTTTTGGCCCTGTTACTCAATCAATGTTAACGGGTATTTGCAACGTCAATGTACTGCAGACCATGCGGTCCACACCTTTCCATTTTCCAGAACTTTTGCCCCCCCCCGTTACGCATTGGGTCTCGGGTCGCCGGGAGGCTTGGACCCCGTCTGACTGGTTGTAGTTGTGGTTATGATTCGATACTATGAATACAATTGGATTGAATTCAAGTCTTCTTAAAGTAGGCAAGAAATAAAAGGGGAAATATTGCTTCAATGTCAGATTTATGTTTCAATGCCGAGTCAGTCCCTGTGGGGGGGGCGGGGTGCGTGCGCCATGCTCTCATCCCCCCCTCAGTTTTTAACCCTTGTGAGGTCCTCCCGGGTCAAAAACGGACAAAAATCTGACATTATTTTTTTCACTAACACCCCCTCACTACCACTAGTTGTACAGTACGTTTTGAAATCAATAACCCTCATTTATGTAGAGTTATACTTAATATTTGACCTAAAAAAAGCAGAAATTATGAATTATTTTGACTAATAGTTAAGATCAGAGGAATGAAAGTGATCATTTGTATTTGCAAAGAGCGTTGAATGGAATCCAATCCAATTTTTGGGGGTGGTAATTTGGTAAAGAAAAAAACTGATTTTAGATATAGACATTTTTTAAAAGGGGTCAAATTTGACCCGAGGACAAAAGAAAGGGTTAAAGGTCCCGAACACCCACATAGGGGCTATAAGGTACTCTAGACCTCTTCCCAGGACTGCGTGGGTGTGTATTGATTGATTGATATTATCCTGAGTCTCTGTTTGCTGGTGATCAGATGCTTTTTGGAGCCGGGAGTTTGGACCGGTGTCTCAGGGGGAGAGGGGCGGAGCCGGGGTGGAGCTACATCGGGACGCGGAATTTACAACCGCACCGCTATCGCGCTGGAGCACCATGACATGAAATTATGAAATTATGAAATTATGACTATCATAGGCTCAGAAAGCTGACAATCAGCGGAAACTCTCCCCACTATGTATTCTGATAAAGGTTGAGCACCTTGGCTCTGTGCCCTTCTACATGGCACATAAAGTTGACAACCTAACAAACAGCATCATTTAGGTGGTAATATCTATATGATCTTTTGAGAGGAATCAGGAATTAAAGATATATCAGTCAGTCACCCTCTCCCCAGAGCCAGCAAAAGTGTGTTTAATGAAGTGTTCAGCTGAAAACAAGTGGAGCTGCCCATGGTGCTGAACGCCTCAATCCAATTACCTCTCTCTCTCTCTCTCTCTCTCTCTCTCTCTCTCTCTCTCATCCCCTTGTTCTCTTTTCCTCAGGGAAGATCCGATAGCTCTTCGGGCCAGCCGGTTCACACTTGTCCCTCTTTCTCTCTGTAGCCGCTGTGTGTGTCCTCATGGCGCTCAGCTCTATTTACGCATCGTTTACCGGGACATTTCCTCTCTTGTGCTAATAGATTTGCGCCATAATGTGGATCTCCGGCGGTGTGGGTGCTCTCGGGAGGGTTCGTGAATCAGCGACCGGAGGGCAGACGAAGCAGCTGGGATAACTAACTGTGTGCTATGGTGGGACCTCCTGGAAGAGTTCGGCTTTTCACAAATATCGGCAGCAGTTTGCACAGAGGTGGGCTACTCATGAAGACTTTTTACTCTACAGACCCTTCATATGTATGTATAACACATGTGTTTTAATAACAGCGGCAGGCTTATTGACAACGCTATCAGTAGGAAATGTAACAGAACGGACCTAGTCGTCATTTGTGTCGGTCCAGATCTACTTTCTATCCACTTTCTCGCTCCCTTGTACTTTTTAAACTTAATGTGGGCCCAGGTGCATAATCACAGGTAAAGCCTGTCTCCTTAATCCCTTGACAACCAATTGGACACTCACACTATTGACTGTTATTCTGTGTTGTATGTAAAGGATTTAACTTTGCTCTGCATTTTGTCTGGTTTGATGAGGAAGAAATTAGTGGGATAAACAAAAAAAACAGTCAGCTATGTCATCTAATTATTCATGTAAATTAAGTGCAGCTTAGTTTAATAAACTCAAGATATGAACTGTAATCAGTCATTAATCTTAATGTTGATGTCACAGAAAGGAATCGTCATGTATGTAATAAGACAGATTTTTAGTAGTGAGGTAGCAGCTTGGTAGTGACGTAGCGCCGTGTCCTATGAGTGTCCCAGGAGAACACAGGCAGGCTATAATTAACTAAGGCAGAGTTGAGCCTGGGGAGACGAAGCCTAATGCCACCACTGGGATTTGTGGAACTCCATTACACAATCAGATAAAGATCCCGCAGTCAGAGGACTTCTAATGGCAACTTAAGCCTTTACAGTTAAACAGGGGAAAGGCTTCCAGGTAAAAAATAAAATTAAAAAATCCAGTTTAGATTCCATTCCTTCTCTCAGAGTGAATTCCAGTTGGTGTTCATTACATAAGAAAACATTTGAACAGGTTTTCAAAGATATACAGTTTCATTATTCAGTGATTTTGAGCATTCTTTTTAATGAAAAAATGGCAGTGTTTTCTAAATGTTGATGAGTCTCCAGGGTTTGACAGTGCTACTAGATACCACAGTGCATCTCCAAAATTTTCCATTTCCTCAAATTTGTCATTTTCATTTGGTGTTGTGTGTCTGCTACTCACTGAACCAAACATATACTGCATATATACTTCTAAGATCTCAAACTGTATGTCGTGTTCCGGCCAAGTAGCCTACAATTTACATGAAACGTTTGACATATTTATGGCAGACAGACATCTGAATAATCACTACGAACGAAATGAATACGAATAAGTGGCATCCATAATCCACATATCTGCAGCAAGTCCTCTGTCTGAACATGCAGGCTGTGAACTCATGACATGGATCATGATATTTTAGAGTAGATAAGTGGATTGGACCTGTCCGGTGCCACCCACACCCTCGTGCTCTGCTTCTGTATCTGGTCGACGTGGACAGATTAACCTGCAAGGGTTAGCTGCTAGCCTCTATTGACCTTCCCTTCGTCTCTCTCTCTCTCTCTCTCTCTCTCTCTCTCTCTATCGCTACACTGTCTACTGTAGCAGAATAGTGACTGACATGATCAAGGCCTTGAGTTGGGCCCTGCTGCATTATCTGATTTTGACGCCCCATCCTGTAGAGTAGACCAGGGGTCTTCAATGTTTTTCAGGCCAAGGACCCCTAACCTGAAAGAGAGACGTTCAGGGACCCCCCTACTACATAGAGTGTATTTTATTAAATTGAGTTGCATAACAAACTGACCCTGCGATACCGTGTATGGTGCCCTAAAGGCTATAAACACACCTTCTCAAGGTGCCCTACAATACTAAGCTATTAAAACAATAATTATTTACATATTCATACATCATCATGTGGATCATCATAAGCTTACCTGTATCTGTGGATAGCGTCCATCGGGTCTACCTTACCTACAGGCCAGCAAAACCATCATCAATGTTGTTTAGGATGTTTTTTGTTTTTTTACAAATAGGCTGATTTAGCTTCTCTAATAATATGTTAGATTCATGTTACTATACATTTTTAGACATTTTAAATTTTTTGGGGAAAACATAACAAATATGAGTTGACTCTAAGGACCCCCTAGGGGTCACGGACCCCTGTTGAAGACCTCTGCTGTAGAGGTTTACAAATCAAGTTTCAGACCCTTTCCTTTTTGTGCATATATAGGCCATGTTCCTAATATGGGAAATATTTAGCAGCCCATTGGATTGGGTAGAGAGACTGGATGCTGATTGAAGGTTTTGATCGCAAGACGTCCAGCTTCTCATGTCCAACTGTCCTTGAGCGAGACATGCAACCAAAGATTTATTTTTTTTGGAAGAAAAATGATGTTGCTTTGGGGCCCTTGGAAAGTTATTCCGGCCATGATGACACAGGGATGTTTCTTTTTCTACTGTGTATGTATAACTCGGTCTCTTTAACCCTCGTATTGTCTTCCATTCTTTTCACTATGCACATGTTGTACTGCCCGGGTTAAATATCACCTGGTCTGGTTTATAAAGCCCAAAGTATATGTCATCACCAACTTCTTAACACCTTCTTGGACAACTTCATTCCAACTTATTCCAACCATTTTCCTTTTGAAATTATGGTCAATAAACCTCATTTATATAAATGTATACCTATATTTTAGTTAAGAAATTAGAAGTTATGACCTATTTTTGACTAATAACATCAGAGGAACGTACAGTATGTTGATGGATTTTCACAGGCTGGTATACAGTACATCAGTTTGGTCACAATACTGTTTTGAAATCATATCAATTGTTTTAATATCAGCACATTATCGCACCTGTTGTCTTCCTGGGTCAAAATGTAACTGGTTTTATTTGCCTGTTTAGAAAGGACAAAGTATAAATTGTCACTGAACTCTGTGTAACACCTTCTTAGACAACTTATTACTAGTTTTACACCTTTTTTGGGGAATTCTTTTTCAATAAACCCTATATACATGAACTAATTGCTGAGTAAAATGAGCAGAAATTATGAATGACTTTCACTATAGTTAAGACAGGATGAAGAATCTGTGAATCTGTTATTTCTCTAGTGATAGTTGCGCATCTTGTGGTCAGTGAAGAGGCTCCAGAGGTCGATTAGGAGAATTATGTAATATAGTTTACACTACTCTGTTCAGACTTGTGTAACGTATGATGTCTTGTTTTCCAGCCATGGATGTAACGAGGAGTTCAATGGTTCGAACCCAGCCAGGTGAGCTCGGTGGAGCACCATCATCATCTCACTGAGCAAAACAAGCTCCAGACACTCTTCCACACACACAAGCACACAAACACACACACACACACACACACACACACTGGCCACGACAACCTGTTTGAGGTAACCCACTCCCACAGTAAGACAGCAGCACACGCAGAGCAAACATGACAGAAAGAGGGGTCTTCCCCACACCCAAAGCCAACAACCCGCGATCTGCCGCAGGTCCTGCGCTCGCAGGGCCTGTGCTCCCCCCTGAGCCCATCGACATCATCCGCATTAAGGCCCGCTCCCGGCGAGTCAGGCTCAATGTTGGAGGTCTCACACATGAAGTCCTGTGGAGAACATTGGACAGGCTGCCCAGAACCCGTCTGGGGCGGCTAAGAGACTGCAACACCCATGAGTCGCTGCTGGAAATCTGCGACGACTACACCCTAAATGAGAACGAGTACTTCTTTGACCGGCACCCGGTGGCCTTCTCCTCCATCCTCAACTTCTACAGAACGGGGAAGCTGCACATGATGGAGGAGATGTGCGCCCTGTCCTTCGGCCAGGAGCTGGACTACTGGGGGATCGATGAGATCTACTTGGAGTCATGCTGCCAGGCGCGATACCACCAGAAGAAGGAGCAGATGAACGAGGAGCTGCGGAGGGAGGCGGATACACTGAGGGAGAACGAGGGGGAGGAGGAGGAGCACGGCTGCTGTCCCGACAAGAGACAGAAGCTCTGGGATCTGCTGGAGAAACCCAGCTCATCTGTGGCTGCAAAGGTAACAACAGCTGCACACACACCTTTTTTCCAATGGAATTACATTGCTAGGCAACAGCCTTGCACCTTGTTTACTTACTCAGACTTAAAACTTACTAATGCTTGTAAAGGGAAATAACACTCTAAAATAGAGTCTGGGGCAATGATCCTTTGGTAAAATATTAATAAAATGCCCCCGGATCCACGCTAGAATGATTTTCTGCTTCATAGTACGCTCACTGAAACCTGACGCTGCAGATGGATTCTTACACTGAACCATCTGAGAATCCGTCATTGAAAACCGTTTGGAAAAGGGCGGGCACTTTCAAAGAAATAACTGGCAGATGATTGGATGAACGATCTGTCTATCACATCCGCCATCATTGTTTTGGATGAACAGTCGTGGCCTTGATACACATCTCAACAGTGGTGGAATGTAACCAAGTGCCTTTACTCCAGTACTGTACTTGAGTACAAATTTGAGGTACTCATACTTTTCTTTACATGCCACTTTTTACTTCTACTCCGCTACATTTCAGAGAGAAATATTGTACTTTTTGTTCCATTACATTGATCTGTTGGCTTTAGTCATTAGTTCCTTTACAGATTAAGATGTTTGCACACAAAACACATGTAGCTATGGCTACAAGCCCAGCTGGAATGATTAGCTGATTAAACACAGGCCTGTTTGGATTGTTTATAGTTTTTAAATGGGAGGATTTTTTCTTTACTTTTACTACTGTATGTACAGCACTTGAGCAATCCCCGAAGTGGAACATTGTGGATATAGGGTTAGCCATAGTCGTGTTCAGCTTATGAAACAAGTTGTAAAATGCCTTCTGTGTTTCTGGACGGGCTTTGTCAAGTCGGAGAAACTTAACCCTGATGATGTCATCAAGGTCATCTGACCTAGGAGATACTTTTGAGTTGCATTATTGATGATACATATATTGATGCCTTTGAAGCTTGATCCATGATGTCAGGATGTCTCTGCCTCTGCTGCACAGATTTTAAACCCTACTTGTTTAAATAGTGTCTTTCCATTAGTCTGATTGTAGAAAGGAGACACAGAAACAGAACATAGAACAAAAGCGAGACTCCTTAACTCGACTATATAATAACTGTTATGTGTAACGTGGTACCAAGACGGAGCTGTCGGTTGTAAACTCCTTTACTTTATTGAAGTGCTGCAGTACCCAGTTAAAGAGGCTGACATAACTGAGATCATAGATCATAGATCATATTTAGGTATGTTCACTTGTAAAGGTGGATTTCAAAAGTTGTCACAAACACAGGATTTTATGATCCAAGTATTCTATTCTGTTATCTACAAGGTTCTCTCCAATGAATCAGCTGTGAGGGCAGGAAACTGGCTCCAAATTCTCAAAGTAAGTTTTAGTAGCATGCATTTGGTCCCGCTGTGATGCAGGACCAGCATTGTAACTTAGGAAGTGACTCCTGTCCCTGTCTGGCTTCAGCGGAGCTGCACTGCTGTTCAGACATGTTCGTTCCTTGCATAATGTTGCATGCATGATATAAATATTTAGATTTCAACCAATAACTTGTTCCAGGGATGATTCTAGGATCAGACCTTTAGGGGCCCTACTGACACGGTGCAGTGTTACAGTGCTACAGTGTTAACCCTCCCCCTCTCAGTAATCATCAGTAATTTCATTAGCCGATAATCTCTGAGCTAAACACTTAAAACAATTTATAAATCACATTGATGAGGACCAATTTGACACCATGTTCTGAGATTCAGCAATAGTTTGAGTTCCTTACGTTTCATTGGAGTTCTAATCTCTGCCATGAAATTACCATTCTCCCCTTCACCCTCTTCTCTGGGGACTACCAACGTTTACCTTCACAACCGTTTCCTGCTCCACCTCTGGCAGATTAGAGCGAGACTCAGCCAAAAGCGGAAGGCTGTCACAACCTCCTCTGATTGGCCAACATCACGTTTCCGTTGACCGTTTCCTTGACGGGGTTACAGGTGCTCAGCATCCGGGATGGACACACAGGATATTAAAGCTGTTCCAAGCCCTTTGAACCGATATCTGTCACTAACAGACAAGTTCGCAACCTCTCACTTGAAGCACCAAAATTGATTTAAAAAGTTTGTTATTATTTTAGTTTTTATGGGGGCTGAGATTAAATGTAACCCCCCTAAAAAGAGTCTAAAATCGCCCATGAGTTGTTAAAATATGGAGTAAAAATGATTGGTGGCGGATTTTGTCCGGGCCATTTATAACTTTGGCAGTGAAGGAAACTAACTCTGACATAACTATAACAAGACCAGCAATGATATAGCTCAACAGTGTAATTCTGAAGTTAAAATCCCACTGATTTTCTCTAAAAGGATTTAGATTATCATTCATATTGTATCACGAGCTACGTGCCTGTGAAAGAAAACGTTTCTGCTCCTGTGGAAACTAGAAGTCTGCATGAAATCAACCTTGTTTTAAGAAAAAACACAAGTTATCCATGATATTATGGGAAAAACATACAGTACCCACAATCCTAAGTGAAACAGCAACGTCTCTGATTGATCCAACTTGCTGTTGCCATAGAAACATTTACCATACCCGCAAAACTGCGAACGGCTAGAAAGAGCTTCTCCCATTGAAGTCCATGATAGTTTCTGGACGGGGTCTTGTACTTCTACCTCTTTGCCGTTTTCAAAACGTTTTTTGCGCTGAATCAAATGTTTTATGCTCACTAATCATCTTGTAGCTGGTTGGCTTAGTTCCAGACTTAAAACTCTCCATATTAGCAATTTGCAAAATGTCAATGAAACAGTTGAATGGGGAAAAAACAATTCCGTAATCAGAGCGGTACAAAAAAGTTGGGTGGTCACTGTTGAGCTCTACAAGGGCCCCTCATAACTGGGACTGGACTGATTGCATGCCATCCAATACAACACACACTCAAATATTTCTCATCACTAAGCAGGATCGAGTGTGTTTTTATGTGTCGATGCCACGATGTAAAACTCGGAGGTAGTTCTCAATCATTCCTTGACATGAGTCGGAGACGGCCCCTGAACTCTGTTGAACTGTTCCCTCCTGCTCTGAGCTGCCTGTCTCGATGATTAGCAGCCTCATGCCGATCCACGTAGCTGCATCAGAGGCCATTAGGGAGCTATCAAGACCATAATCCCTCTTCACCTGCAAAGAACAGAGACACTGAGGGGGACGGGGGAGGATGGATTACTGGACTGATGAGTATTCTCCTGCGTTCTGGCTTTTTAGGACTGTAGGGGACTGTCCTGTGGTCCTCGCTAGTGTGTGTGTGTGTGTGTGTGGGGGGGGGGATTGCAAAAGACCAAACAAAATATATCATACTTTTCACGTTTCCTCTAGCAATATGTATCAATGCAGATGGTTTGGTTTTTTATTTGTCCAAGGTGTGAGATATCTGTCTCTAAAGACACTGCCTGCAACCTAGTACAGTGGAGATAACTGGATTGACTAGATTTCAGGGCGCCCCCCCACCCAAAAAAAAAAAGAAATAATCAGAATAGGTAGATATGTCTGCCTAAAAATGAATGAAAGAAAACTCATTCCCCCAAAAGAGGCAAAATAACTGTTCAGGGGGCTGGAAACAAGAACTGTGTCTACCTTGTTCTACTTTGAGTGACTGAAGAACACAACAGGAGCGGGAAAAAGCTTGTGATTACGCTTTTGTGTACTGTAAACGTGGCCGGTTTGGCTTTAACAAGGTCTCGTTCTCTGACAGACTTGTTGACAAGATCTACATGATTCCTAAAAAAATTTAAAATAAAAAAGCATCCTGAAACGTGGCGTTTAAAATATGCTGGAAGTTTTGAACTAGAGAAGGAGAATAATGATTCCCTTTCCTTAAATGAAGACATTTGCACCATACACTGTTGCATACAAATTTACCTGAAAGCAGGAAATGATGTGTTTGACCGTGGCGCAAGTTTAGCAAATTATTCCAAGACCACGGAGCGAAGTAAGAGAAGGCTTTCTTCCCCAGCTCAGTAAAAACCTCTGTTACCAGAATAATAATCTGAGTCTGTCAGTGGCAAAACAAACACGTTTTAGTGGACATTAGTTTAAGATGTACATTACCCAGTAACGTTACTTTGCAGTTTGTTTCACCTAAATAGTTTGAAAAACACAAGAATAAAACCTTTAACTATCCGTCGCTCCTCATGTATAAAATGTCTTTCTCAGCTGTCAGGACTGGCCTTGCCTTCATCAAGGAGCTGTAGAATGAGAAAGTCTGACAGATCAATAGCAATCTGTTGCACAGTTGATCTCTCTGAATCTGATCTTTATTGCACCACGATTTATTCATAAAGAATAGTTTGGTGGAAGGGGAAAAGATTGAGTTTGGAAATGCAGTCGATGACACAATAAATTGCACTGTTCCCACTCAGCTTTAAATGAGATATTTGGATATATGTGTGCGTGTGTGTGTGTGTGTGTGTTTGTGTTTGTGTGTGTGTGTGTGTGTGTGTGCGTGTGTGTGTGTGTGTGTGTGTGCCTTTGTGCATGTCAAGGCAAAAAAACAAATTTCCTTTGCAGGATTACTGCAACATTTATTTAGTTTCATTTCCATTTTTTGGGGACAGATTAAAGTATTCCAGTCAGGTTTCCGCATGTCATGATGGAGTTCACATAGTCCAATATTTTTTATCATATCATCTGATGATGTTTTCTGTATGAATGGGAAGCCTGTGGATTTCCAGTGAGATCAGCTTTATGTGTTTGTGAACTACAAGCTGCATAGTGTCTGTCAAATGATTGCTTCCTCTAAGCTTTGTGCAGTAGTACACACTGCAAGCTTAAAACAAACATTTGTTTACCACAGTAAGCTTACTGTGCTAGTTTAATTGTCTGCAGCAGAGCAGACAGACAGACAGGGAGGCAGCAGACAGACAGCTGCTTAAAACACTATCCAAGCATTAGTCAGAATTAGGCCATAACTAATTTATTGTTATAATTTGAAAACACTGCTGATGGTCAATCTGTGTTACTGGAAGGAAGTACCACTGTGTTGGAATACATCTGACTTTTTTCCAGTTCGTGAGTTAACATAATAAGGAGAAAAGAGGAGAGCTTTAATGGCTAATTCAACACAAGTATACAAAACATGGAAGTTTGAAATCTCTATGACACGTAAGAGACATTATATCTTTTTGGCTACATTTGAATCATTTCAGTCTGAAAGAAGGAATCGAGCATCAGTTCTAGTTCCATCCATGAGGCTTAAATATTGGACTTAGGAAGAAGCTGCCGGCGGTTTTGTTGCAACTACAAATTGATTTTATTGTAGTCTTGCGTTGCCAGACCTTCCTCCACAGCACTGCGTAGGAGGGTCTGGCTGGTGCACACAGCATTCTGGGTAGGGAGAAAAACATGCTCTGGTTTAATGGTATTTCTTTGAACCAATCACAATCATCTTGAGTGGTGCTACGGGCCGGACTCAATGGCGGTGACTCTGCAAAACAGCCTCTGGAAGGAACTTGTTTTGGTTGAACATCTATACGTTCAAAAGTTGTTTTAGTCGTGCAACAGAAAACTCAGATTGGACAGATAGTCTAGCTAGCTGACTGGATTTACCCTGCAGAGACCTGAGGAGCAGTTAACCTTAGTCCTCAGAAATCCAGAGGTCAGAACATCAACACAAAGAAAGCGGAAGGTGACAAACATCCGGACGAAAAATTAGAGGCGTTTGGTGCCTCGCGGCACCCAAAT
The DNA here is from genome assembly GCF_013103735.1 of Etheostoma cragini. NCBI lineage: Eukaryota > Metazoa > Chordata > Actinopteri > Perciformes > Percidae > Etheostoma > Etheostoma cragini. The sequence continues at coordinate 3,323,305 of NC_048418.1, read as the reverse complement.
CGACTACTTTTATTTTAAAAATGTTGTGAAGTTTGCCATTACGTTATTAAGTTGATTTCCATTTAATTTTGTGCAGAATTTCGGTAAAGTTAATAGAAGTGATTGGAGAAGAAGTGCGTGGCCTTTTTTTCCTGCACTGAACCATGAATCATATATATATATGTGCACACACAGTCTTACACGATAAGGGTTTGCAGATAGTTCATCACGCTATAAATACAACACACTGGCCATGTGAGCGCCATGTAACCATGATGGAACCGTGGTGTCAGCAGGAGGGAAGCTGCTTAGGCCGCTGTGCTCTGACACCAGCCGTGTGTCACTCTGGAGCAGCAGGGATGATGCTCAGCTCCCAGCCAATAGGAGTGCCCCTTCCTGGTGACATGTACAGCTTAGTGCTACTGCTGATTAGAACAAAAGCATTACCTGGACATTTGGAAAACATGGTTCAGCAGTTGTTCTGGAGCAAACACACTCTATCCATTGGTCTCACACACATACAGCAGTTCAGAGTCCAGATGGACAAATATCCATGATAGTTTTGAATTTTATTGGATAACATGAGTATTACATGCTCCAATAATAAAGATTAGTTTCATACACTTACATAATCTGTGTAATCTTCTTATTTTTGGCTCAGAATGCATTTTTTTTTACATGTTCTCTTTGCATCTTTTGAAGCCAGTCACACACACACACACACACACACACACACACACACACACACACACACAAACACACACACACACTGAAACAGGATTGTTTCATTTTCATTGAAAGTCGGTCAAATGTACTCAGTACTTTTGGCTAGACATATTGGTAATTACAATTCGTCAAAGCATTATTATAGACTATAACAAGGTAAAACATGTATATATTCTACTATCATTCACAAAAGTTTGTCTTAATATTCAGATATTGAATATTAGAAAACTTTTTTCTTGTCTTATGTTTTACCTTGTTATGTATAGTGAATGAGTTCAGATGGAACCAACAGGGTGTTATGACAGCACCTCTGTACTATGGTCACCTGTTCATGGACACACACACACACACACACACACACACACAGTATGACTTAGGAGTATGGCTTAATCTCCTTTGGGGCTTTTACCAGGACTGCTGCTGCTGTAAATAGACTAACTGTCGGCAGGTTAGATAGTCTGTCCTGTCCACTGTCTGACCTGCAGAAGGGAGAAAGGAGGAGGTGTGTGTGTGTGTGTGTGGTGGGGGGGGGCAATTACAATGAGAACACAGACCAATAAGATTTCCATCTAATGAAAATCTTACTTGACTCAAAGAAGGCCCAAATGGTGCACAGTCTTACAGTGATCAGCTGAGCAATTAAACCCATTTAAAAAATAATAGGGTTAAAATTATGGAGTTTACAGACAGAAAAAGTTTAGGATAGGAAATGATTTCCCATCTGATATAACAAGGCAACCCTAAAATAATTAAATTATTATGTCTGTTTTCCTTGTGGGCTAAACCTGACACCTTTTACTCTACTCATTAATATTGTTTACAGATGAATTTAGAATAATAATTAGGTTGCCAAATAGTCATGAGGTACACAGATTATTGTATAAGTTTGGTATATTTCAGTGAACCACTTTAGTAGTAAAGAGGAAATGATCATTTTAGAGTTGTGTAAAAATCTCAACGTTAACCAGCCTGTTGCTGAGCAGAAGATCATGATGACCAGACTCATGAATGATGTATCTGACTATAATTCTTTATACGTTGCATTTAATGTCTATGTCTATCAACAACAAAGAAGGTTGAACCATGAATAATATCATGCAAATACTTTACAATTTGGAAAACACTGGTTGGTTTTCCCCATTTTCTGACATTTTATTGACCAAAAAACAAATCAATCATTGATAGATGAATCAACAATGAGAATAGTCGTTAATTTCATCCCTGTGGTAATCATAAAATAATAGTGTCTGTCACTGAACCACTGTGTGAACATTGTTTCTATTGATTGTTACTGTTACGGTTACTGAGATCTGGGAACAGAGTGACTACTAAACCCAGATTTATGACAGAGGGCATTGGTTAGTCAGCAGTCTGACTGGGGACCAGGTAAACAATATTCATCTGAACTACTTACTCTGTGTGTATGTTTAAATAAACGGGTATATTAGATTTATTACTGACTGTCAAAAGAAGCCTACATCCTGCTTTGTCTTTCTGCAATTATTTGGTGCTAGTATGTTTGCATGCACATCTGGATGAGTACAGGTGTGTTTGCCTATATTTCCATCTGCACATGAGCAGTTTATGTAACATGGTTAATTTGGGGGAATGGCGTGACTTTTGCCTCAGTAAACTCTAAAGATGTTGCGATTTGCTGCAAATCTGGCATCAGATTAGGTAAAACCAAACAGATTTTTCACATTACTTTTAGGATTGTAGTTTTGAACGTTTGGATTTTCAAATAGATGTCGGCCTGTGTTCCTGTCGTACAGTTGTTTAGTTTCCCTCACGTGTAGCACTGGGCATCCATTGTTCCATTGTCCTCTACAGGCAAGGACCGATCCGCGACAAGCTGTGAGGGGACAGAAAATAACACGTAATGTGAAGGCGAGTTACCCGACACGCCAGCCGTCAGAGTATAAGCAGTGCTTCTTAGTCACGTCAAGTTTATTTACACAGCACATGTCATACGAACGACGTAAACTCAACGTGCTTTAAAACAAAAGAAAGCCAGAAGAAACAGTCACAAATCATGACAACAAAAACAAAATAAAATAGACTTAGAGTAAAAGTAGAATATAATGAGTAAATAATATCATTATTACTAAAAATTGAATAATAATGAAAAAATATTCAAATGTACTAGTTAACCACACTTTTTACCTAACCACACACTTTTAAACTATGGAGAAACCGATACTGTTTTTTCAAGGCAGATACCAATCTGATTATTAGTAGTTAATGAAAGTGATAATCAATATTTTGAAGCAATGTGCATTTACAGTGAAAATAAAACTCTTTTAAGTCACATTGAAGATGTTGGAATGTTACAAACTCCAACACAAAACTTGTGTAAATGCTTTAAGATATTATTTCACAAATTAGAAACTGTCATCATAACACCCAGTAACAGAGAGTCAGGTAGTGTTGTGGGCGGGACATTAAGTCAGACCCAGTGGTGAGTGAAACCGAAGGAAAGGGACAGACAGAGCTGTAGCGAAGCCGAAGCAGCACACTTTTGTTTTAATGAACTGAAACTTAAAACTTAAATGAACTTTATCGGTTATCCATCAAATAAAACGCTGATACTGTTCATCTGCAAAGTGCCAAAAATCGTCTCAATAATCGTCCAGGGCCGATAATAGGTCCATCCCTATTTTCAACCTAATTTAACTAATAGCTTGGGGTGAAAAAAAAGATTTTTTTTAAGTTTGCTTTTGAAAGAAGATACTGTTGGAGAAGAACTTAGTTCATGTGGTAGATAATTCCAGAGAGTAGCACTAAATTACTAAGCTGATTAAGAATTGATTTCTTGGTATAGTGAGAGGACGTTACCTTGATGATCTAAGTGATCTGACACGTGTGTATTCACAGAGCATGTCAGCAACGCAAGGAGCCCTACGCCCTTCATAGTTGCACTGGTATTGAGTTCTTTCTTTGTTGATTTACTAATTTGCAATCGTTGCAACACTTGCATGACCTTTTAAATGCATTGTGAAACCCTGAGTGTACTTCAGGACACTATGTAAGTGAGTCATTGGTGGTGTGTGTACAGTGTCTCCATCAGCATCATGTATGGAGCATCTTTTCCCAGACACCAGTGAGAAGCTACTCAGATGTCTTTAGTGCTTTCAGAGCGTAGCAGAGTGATGTTTATTCACTAATGTACTGTAGCTTTCCAATACTGAATGCTTCCATTCAAATGAGAATGATGTCTTGCTCCAGCAGGGCGATCCAAAGTGGTTTGCTGTTGGCTGTAAATCTTTAGTTGGCAAATGTCTCCATGTCAGGCCGTCAGTGGGAAGGAGCGTTCCACAGCTCACACGCTGCCAGACTGTCTTTTCTCTTCTCTGCTTTATATGTCTTCAGTTTATGAGTGACATCGGTGATATTTCCTGCAGCTGACTAAATGTTAACATGTTAACGTTGTGCAGAAGTATTATGGTGGATTATAAGAAGTTTTTTTTATTTTGTAATCAGAGGAGAGTACTTACACATGCAGCTACTTACACACGTTCCTTCTAACTTCTAACTTTTGTCCGTTAGCCTCGCCTCACATGACACGGAGTTTGGAGGTTTAGTTCTGCAGTGGAAGAAAATCCCATCAAAAGAGATCACTCTCTGCCCTGTGCATAAACACAAGTAATCAGAGATGTGGACATGAGACTTGGTGACTTGGACTTGAGATGACTTAAGTCATCGTTTTGACGGCTTAAAAAAAAGAAAAAAGACTTGAGACTTGAGGTGGACTTTTAAGTTAATGACTCAAAACTTGACTTGACGCATGATGGCTTGCTGATTTGCGTGTCTTTGAATGTTAGCTGTTAAATATAAAATAATATCACTTAATATTGTCCCGTTTCCGTCTAAATATCAAGCATGCTGTGCAGCTGTAGCAGCGCAAATTGTGAATCATGATTGGACGACTCAAAAAAAATCATTTTATTAGTTGGGCTACCTTGTCCCTTCTCTTTATGTAGACTGCATACTACAGGTAAGAGTGTTTTATCTTTGGTAAAAAAAAAGTGACTTGATTTGAGACTTGACTTGGCTTAACCTAGCATTCGCCTTGACTTGATATAACCTGTGTCTTGACTTGACCCCAAAAGAACAAATTGACACTTGCTTGAGATATGGACGAAATGACTTGAGACTTACTTGGGACTTGAGCAAAAATGACTTGGTCACAACACTGCAAGTAATAGAGCACTACAAAACATAAAACCATCTCTATCTTTATCTGCTTGTCCGGGGGACGTTGTTCTGTCATGACGCAGCCTTTGTGACCATAGGGTAGGAACCAAAAATTGAACGGTACATTAAGCTGGTTTGCCTTCTGGCTCAGCTCTCTTTTTGTTACAAGGGTGCGGTAAAGCAAATGCAATACTGCCCCCGCTTCTCTGATTCCCCTGCCCATCTCTCGCTCCATCGTCACCTCACTCGCAAACAAGACCCTAAGGTACTTTAACTCCTTCACTTGTGAGAACTCATTCTTACCCGCAGCCTGCACTCCATTGGTTTCCTGCTGAGAACCATGGGCATGAACATAAAGCTCCAACTATGAAAATACATCTCTTAAATTGTAAATGTGGTTCCCAGCAGATAAGGAGGAGGTCACTGAGTCAGCCAGGTATCACAGCTAACCAGGGTGTGCAGGTCTAAGAGGTTTGTTCCGATGACCCTCAGGGAATGTGCACTTGTTCCAACATTACATTGTGTGAAATAAGGTCACTAGATGTGTTTGACTTAGGCTGAGGGTCCAGCCAAATATCTGACTCTAATGAGCATCTGATGGAGGTTCTGCTTAAATTGATCCAATCTAACAATGAGCACAATTAACAGTGTCTGGTTACTTGGCACATCTTTTGGCCAGCATCCCTCCCCTCCACCTGTAGCAGCTTTACCCCATACAGCTCATATCCTTTTCTGTTTTTATTCTGTTAACCTCTCCTGATTTGGAGCTTGTCTTAGTTGCATCGTACAGCCTTCATCAGAGGATGGACTTGCTCAGTGTGGGCCAAACTCTATCCGCTGATGAAGGCCAAGAGATGCGCTTAAAGCTCCACAAAAACTAAGTAAGGGGAGCTTGTGATAACCACCTCTTCATAAACCAGCTTGTTGCGTGTGTGTCTTCTCAGTTCCACCAGCATCATTTGGAGGTTTGTTATTGCAGTGTAAAGTTACTTTTGAATTCACAGTTGCTTTAAAAAAAGATTATTATGCAATTTACTAACTTTTTTGGTGCTGTGTAGCGATAAATTGCTACAATGTTTAACCCTTGTGTTGTCTTCCTGTCAAAATTGAAAATCCACACTTTTGTTGATGCTTTTTCATGCTGTTATTTACTTTTTCTTACATTTTTGTCCCTTTTTTCAACACTTGACGCTTTTTTCAACACTAACTTATTACCTTTAGTTCTACAGTTATTTTTTGAATTTATGGTCATTAAACCTCATTTACAGGAAATGATACCTAATGTTTGAGTTAGAAAAGCAGAAATTAGGAATTATTTAGACTAAAATTAAAGGAATGGATGTTGATGGATAATCACAGACTGGAATATTTCAACTTTTACTCAATACTATTTCAAAAACACTTCAATGTGTTTTTCAAATGCTACAGAATTGAATAAGATACTCTAAAATGAATTAAAGTAGAGATTTGTACTTGCCAAAGAGCGTTGTGTGGAATCAGTCATGTTATTTTGGGGAATTATGATTGGGTATTTAAAAAGAACACTGTATAGTAAAATGGGTCAATTTGACCCGAGGACAACATGAGGGTTACAAGACACTATCCCCCAAAAAAGGGCATTGTTTAAAGACCACAGTGATCAATATATTAAATAACTGGATCACCTAAAAGCTTCAGATGTGTCCACGTGTAACAGCTGCTCTGAATTGTATTTGTTTTTGCAGAAAAGGGTGAAGATTAGTAATATTTGCAGGCATCACAATAATTTGATCATTTTAATTAATATACTAAGAGAAATTGCTTTAAAAAAGTGTGAATTATTATTTTAATTGGCATTTTTTTCTTTTATAGACTCACTGTTATGACAAACTTGGAAATCTCATAAATTATGGGGGGCTTGGAGATTGTCTTTATACGCGTGTGCAAGCATTGTGTGCATGGCTTATATATTTTTGGTAATGCAAAGATCTTGGGCATTGCTCTGTGAAATATTTTGTCTTTGGAATATTTGTTATTTTACAACGATCACCAAAAAATGTTCTCTACAAAGCATGAAGACTCATCAAACTACCTTTATCTAGCGGATCCACAGCAGAGCAGCTTCCATTGTGCTCCAGTGGAGGTGGGCAGTGATCACCCTGCCTAGATGGCTAATAACATAGCATGTCTGGATAATTTCAGCCCAGAGTGTCACATCGACCAGCCACACGCTTCTCTTTGGGGTAATTACTATAATCTGACTCTTCCGTGTCTCTGTCTCTATCTAAGACTGAACACCATTCAGATCCTAATGATACACTGAGTTTGTCATGTAAACTACTGACTCAGGTCTCCAAATGTTGCATGTGGTCTCCATTCCTCTCTGTAGCAATAAAACCAAAATCAAAAGCACAGGGGACAGTTTGAGTCAGAGGGAATATAACGAGAGTAGTTCCTGGCTTTGCCACCTTCGGCTCAAATTTTCCAAATGTATCTTTGTATGCTCACCCTTATCAACAAGTTTATATAAGAATGAATGGATACATTCTAGGAGAGGAGAAAAAAGATACATTTAATACATAAACACAGTATTAAATTACGTTAACTGTTCACACAAAACAGTAACGTGACCTATTTAAATTAGCTGGCTACATGGTTAAACCTCATCAGCTATTACCAATGTATCTCTGTGTGTACTTCGTCCACACCAATCCCCACCAATCAATCCCAAAACGTCCCAGTATTAAACTCCCTAAATGTATTCTTTGTAAATCTTTACAATAATTTCCCGAAAGAACCAAGCAGGTCTGCCTTGTTGCACGATCCAAATGTTTTTTCAATCCTTGCCATAGCTAGCTTGAAGTTTGTTCCATAGAGAAGGGATTTTCAGAAGGCAGAAACCTGTGCCTCCAACATCTGCTGCTTCCAGTAAGCAGAACATGAGTCTTGATTGATGCTATCGGGCGTTAAAAACGTCAGTGTGTATTTTTAACATTGCATTGAATTGAACAGGATCACTATGAAAAATCTCCTCCCAATGTTAATTACAGTGCAGCACATTTTAAATTAGTCAATATGAGCACCACCTCGGTGTAACAATGGATGAAAACAATATGACTGTTGAGAGCAGCAGCTTAGATGACCTGGGTTGCAGAAACAGCAGCTGGTCAACGGATCCCTGTCCCTGTTGTTCCAGAAATACCTCCACATATCGATCAGGGCGCGGGTTTCTCTGCCCAGGCACTCACTTTATCCATTCTTTCATTTCATCTTGTGTTTTTTCCCCTGTCCATTTCTCTGATTACCTACTTCGCCCTGTTCACGTTGACCCTGGCTGGGAAATCATCCCCACCCCACACTTTATTGATTCAAAGCAGTCTGTTGTTCAGAGGTTGATACTCTATGTCTACAACTCTGCGGTTGATATTTATGGTGTCCCCAACGGATGGATTGTAATTTTTTGTTGAGCCCCTGACCTGTCTGATAAAATCTACCGAGCATAGTCATGCTCCCCAGACAATGAACCCTTTCTATTTTAACACGTCATAACATTGGAGAACATTGCATGTTCTTAGTAGGCTGTGGGATGATGTATTCATGGTAAGACACAATCATTCAATTCAATTGTAATTATGGTATCAGCTGTATCTCAGAATACTTTCTAGATAGAGTAGGTCTAGACTACGCTCTATAATTTGCAGACACCCCACAAGAGCAAGCATTTTGGTGGGGTGGGGTGGCATGGGGGAGAGAAAAAGAGAGAGAAAGAGACTATATATGAATAACAATTATAGCAATGGGCCATTATGGGAAGTTATGAACATATACTGTACATGGATAATGAGACGAAGATAGAGATACTGTGTAGAGACTGGGTATAAAATCCCATGCACAATATATATGTGTTGCTGAAGGTCCGAATGGTTTGGGTGAGTGCACGCTTATGCTCTTGGTTGTATACAGATACATATACACACCACACCACCCAGTGTGACATCCAAGACATCCATGCCTCAAACAAAATAGGCAAAACTAAATAATTAAGTCTTATGGTATCATGCTGTCTTCTAAAATTGTGAAGAGTTAATAATTAGCCCACTTTATTTGTCATTAAAAAAAATCTTTAGGGGCAGAAAAAAGTTAAGATTTATCTTGTGGGGACTATAAATATATAATGCACATCTTACCTGGGCAGTCATTCATTGGGCCTGTCAAGAATCAACATTTAGGGGGGAAAGGTCACCAAAGTGATTAAGGAGCCCACAGTAGATTTTGATCATAATCCTAGAAAAGAGTGAGACAAAGGCACAAAGCAGCATTACCATTGACCTTCAACCAAACGTTTATCCCCATTAAACAAACTGTTTCACTAGGACTAAATGTGTTTCAGCTGAGTCCAGTTCATTTAACTCAAATTGTTACTGAGCAGTCGAATCTTAAATGTGGAGCCTCCATTAATTCTTCCTCCACTGCACAGCTCCTAAAGCTGCTTGTGTGTTCCTGGTACTGCTTTAAATCTGCCCTGGGTGCCAAGGTCACAGCATTTGGCAGCCATTAAGCCATTAAGACGCTGCACGGTGGACACACACTGTCTTACACCGGCCCTTTTACTTTCCTTTGTCCTGTCTCTCTGCGACTTTCTGTCTGTCATCTCTCGCTCGTTTTTTTCTCTCTCCCTGTTTCTCTGTTTGCCTCATCTTGCTTGCGTTGCAGTGTTGTCTAAGAAATGAGTTTGTTTGTCAGAAACCAAGTCCCGTGGTCTGAATGAGGATTATGGAGCAGCAGAAATACAGTACACTGTGTAATGCTGTAATGCGCTGTGTCCTTTGACATGTCTCTGATAGGCCAGAAGGTCCTTCATCCGGAAACAGCCGAGACAATCTTTCCATCACGTGATTTCACAGGAACTCTCTATTGCGTCTTAGGGACAGTTTTCATAGCAGAATGGAAAGAAAGTTCTCCCTTTCTTACCTGATCCTTAGGTTTCCCTCCACATCAGTCACAAACAGCATCTACTCTCAGTGCTGCTCAATCTAAACAAATAACTTGACTTTGAATATGATTCAAGGACAGATGAGTAACCAAAAGCGACGATATACAGTACATTTCTTAAAATGATTGGATTTTGGGTGGATAAATGGATAATCTAGAGACATAATATAATTATCTTTTATATATTTAATGTTTAACTTAATAATGCTTATTTACTGATCATAACTACACACTGAGAAAGTCTTCCATTATCGTCAATACTTCATACATTTGAGGATAGCATAATATGCAATCAAATATTATTATAAACTAAATCTAACCTATTTAGTTAATAGTGGTGATATCATATTAGTTCCTTTTCTTCATATTATTATTATTTCACAGCTTGTGCTATATCCAATAAACATATTATCTCCAAACATGTCATCTTGTCAAGAAAAAATGCCTTAATTAAGGCTGACGCTCATTTTATTGCTTGTTTCCACCTAGTTCAGGCTCCATGTGTAAGCACTCAATGCGACATTTTGCCAAAATCCTGGAGTGTATGTTTGAATTTCCTGACACAATCCCTCTCAGTTGTAATCAACTCACCAGGTTTACATAATGACGTGCCACCGCCATTAATGTATCAGCACACAGTGAGCACAAGGTACCACAGTCTCTGTTCAAAACAGCATCTCTCACTGCCTCCTGGCCGCCATTATCAGTTTGTTTTGACATTTTCTTTTATTTCTGACCTTTTTGTTGCATTTCATTTTGGTATAAAGCTTTTCTTAGGGGTTTTTAACTATTGATTGACTCTTCCGGTAGGGGGTTGAAAGAGTGAGTAAACACTTCTAACCTCTCTCTATCCTTTCTATAGATAGCAACAAAATCCTATTATAATTATCCTGAAATGTCCTCGCAAGAGCTGCAGAGAGAGGACTCAGATCGCACATGCTTCGGATAGCAAACTTGGCTAGGACATGCAGGTTTTTATAGGGAGTGTGGCTGAATCCCCTTAGTCAATTTTCTATTTGAGCCGTCCTGTGAGAACTACGAGTTCTGTGGCGTTAAATGAGCCAGGAGCTCATAAATCACCTGTGAAATTGAATATTTAGGGGCAAAAACTATAACTCATCCTGCCTACATTTTACTCAGCAATTTGTAAAATATTCATGCTTGAATGTCTGCTGGCCCTGCAGGTGACCAATTCTTTCCAGTGCATTGTGGGAAAAAATGTTCTAATCAGAGACTCACAAGAGACAGAATTAAATAAAAAACTGATCTAACAGAGGCCAAAAGACCATATTGTCAATCAAATTCCCAAACTGCTGGTTTGGTTCCCATACATCCTGGTTCCCATCTTGCTTCCTTTCTTCCTTTGTAACTGACTCAATGTCATTGTAAAGGATGGCAACCCCTCAATGGTTTCTCGAGTATAAATAAAAGGTTGAATGAATGAATAATGCAATTTGATCTATCATTAGACCCTTCCTGCCTGGTCAATGCCTATTTCTCAGACTTGGCAAAGCTTTTCTCGAGAAACAGAAAAAATATATCGTATCCTTACCTTATCTTGCTCTTAGAAGAAAAACGTAGAACGTTAGAACTGACACAGCCCTTCTTTTTTAGAATGTGCTATGTGGTTTGCAGCCAATGTGCTATTCATTAGATTCCATTTTTGTCATAATTGTTCTATTATGCAATCAGAGGTCACGAGTAGAAGACGGTTAGGGGTGACTGTCACTATGCATAATATGGTGCAGCGTTCATTTAATTCCATTTATTAGTTAATTGAGGTGATCAATGTGATATAAAAAGCAGCCATTGAGGTTGGCCATTATCCCTCAGTGTAAATGTAGCCTGTGTTGCAGTGAATCGGCCCCGGCACTTCTCCATTAGTATCATTGAGAGTGACAGGGGCACTGGGTTCAGTAAGCTCTGCATGCAGTTATTGATACACACTAACAAAACCAAATTACATTTACCTGTAATAAAACTAGGCTGAAACGTTTTCGTTGGCAAATTATTATCAACAAACTTTGTCATAAAAAAACTTGTAAAGCTTACATTTGGTTTTAGAGAAACTTTGTCTAAAAAACTTTTTGGTTCACCTAATTATGAAGCTCACCCAGTAGACCAGAGGCAAATTTTATGGAAATTCGGTGATTGTGCTACTTGGTGTCACAGAAATCCACCACTGGTTGAGGGGCTGTAGTTATGCAAAGCAGGTTTGAGTAAAGTGCTAATGTCAGCAAGCTAACATGCTCACAGTAACCAACATGCTGATGACTAGGCAGATAACTACAAAACATGTGCACCTAGCATTATAGCATGCTAATAGTTGCTAATTGTGCACAGAGTACAGCTAGAAGCTGATGAGAATATTAGTTTTGGAGTTTTTTGCTCATTAACCAAAGTATAGGCAATAGATGAAGACTTATGGGAAACCAACGTCCTTTCATTTCATCCTCTAGGGAACTGGAGCGTGTGAATCAAAATTGTATAGCAACCGAGTCACTTGTGCTGACATTTTTCTTTGAACCAAGTGATGAAAATTCAGAGGATTCCCCAAGTCATAAGTACGTATCTTATAGGGAACCTGACAAACAATGTAACAGTTGTGGAGACATTTCAATCCAAACCAAAGTGATGGACAGGCCGGCCAACATTGCCGTCCCTAACTATAGAACTAACTTTTTGAATTGCACAGGCCGACTGGCACATTGGAACTGACCAAGGATCACAAGCTCTGCATCTTTTTATGTGTCTAAGTACAGATTAAGAGATAATACAGTAACCCACAATCTTGTTTTTGTCTTGCAGTTTCTGGCTACGATCTCCATCCTATTCATCATCATTTCCACCATCTCGTTGTCCCTAAACACCCTGCCGGAGCTCCAGGTGGTAGATGAATTTGGCCAGTTCAATGATAACCCCAGCCTAGCCCATGTGGAAGCGGTTTGCATTGCCTGGTTCACCATGGAGTATATGCTGCGCCTGCTCTCAGCGCCCAACAAATGGGATTTCATCAAAGCACCACTGAACATTATTGATTTGCTGGCTATTCTGCCTTACTTCGTGACCCTCTGCCTAACTGAGTCTAACAAGAGTGTTCTGCAGTTCCAGAACGTGCGCCGTGTGGTCCAGATCTTCCGAATTATGAGGATCCTGAGGATCCTAAAGCTAGCCAGGCACTCAACAGGACTCCAGTCATTGGGCTTCACTTTGCGAAGGAGCTATAATGAGTTAGGTCTACTGATCCTCTTTTTAGCGATGGGCATTATGATCTTCTCTAGCTTGGTGTTTTTTGCTGAGAAGGATGAGGACGCCACCAAATTCACCAGTATCCCTGCCTCCTTCTGGTGGGCTACCATTACTATGACCACTGTTGGTTATGGAGACATCTACCCACAAACCCTGCTGGGCAAGATTGTAGGAGGGCTCTGCTGCATAGCAGGTGTGTTGGTCATTGCTCTTCCCATCCCAATCATTGTCAACAACTTCTCTGAGTTCTACCGAGAGCAGAAAAGGCAGGAGAAGGCCATCAAGAGGAGGGAAGCGCTTGAGAGAGCAAAACGGAGTGGAAGCATTATTTCTATTAACCTAAAGGATGCTTTTGCACGCAACATGGAACTTACAGATGTGTTGGTGGATAAAAAGGAGGACAGTAAGTGTCCTATGGACAATCGCCCATCACCTAGCCGCTGGAGCTACCACAATAACTACTCCAATGCAGAGGTGGGTAGCCCAGGAAAGTCCCATTACAGGGAAGTGGCTCAGCAGGGTTCCCCTGAACGAGTCAAGACTTCATCTGATAAAACTTCCCCTCAATGCCTAAGCGCAAAGCGACTGGAAGACGCTTACAATATGACTGCAACCATCCTGGAACAACAGGAGAACATTACAGAGGAGCAGATGGAGATGAAAACATTGTCTTCAACTCAAGCCCGACAAACTTCGTCTGAAGTAAACATTTCCAGGAAATTCTCTAATGCGGCTGAGGATTTTTCAGTGGAAAGAGGAGAAAGAAGCTCTCTGCTCCCAAGTGCTCAAATGAGTCAAGCTGGAACTAGAAACCAGCGCATCCCCCCTCCCTTGGATCTAAGTCAGATCAGCACCATGGAAGTGAGCAAGGGCCCTGACAGTATCCAGCCAATGGCCATCATTAAAGAGGGTTTTTATGAGTTTGTGTCCAGCCCCAAAGCACGTGGGACTAGAGATGTGGGTTTGGTGCCACAGAGCAAGGAAAGTGTTGGGGTGACTTATGACAGCAACTGCAGTTCCTTGCAAGATTATAGCAGCCCTATAAAGCCAAGAGCCCACAAGGTTGACTTTGTTGGATCCAAAGATGACGTGCTAATGGTGGTGATGACTCCTGTAGCAAAACAAGCGTCTGCTGGCTCAGCCAAACTTGCTCAACTGCTTTCCGACGACATGGTTTCCAGGTTCTCCCCCTCTTCTTGCTCCCTAACCCAGGAAGCTAAGTCTCCACCGGCGATCGTGCAATCTCCGTGTCTGGCCCAGCAATCTGTCAGTCCAAGCAACCCCCAGGGTGGAGGTGAGGGCTCAGCAGCCAGGAGATTAGAAGGTGAAGGACAGCTCAGAAGCTTAAGCCACCAAGCGACAAATCACATGGAAAGGTCTGCTGTCAGCTCAGGCAACAATACTAGCCCACTGTCCAAAGCCAGCCCCCTCAACTGCACCCAGGAGTTGGCATTTATGGAAGGAGGGGAAGAAGGAGAAGGAATAGAGGGAGCAGAACAGAGTGGGGAGAAACGAGAAAATCACATTGTTCTAGACAGAAGCTCGACACCACCCTGTGAAACGAGCATGTGAGCCCAAAGAGTAGAGAAAAGTTCTCAAACGGGGACACCAAATGGATGGGTTGAGTAAAAGGTGGATGGGATGGATGACAGCAACTACCCAGAATAAACCAGAACAACTAGGACCTGGTGTGGGCTCTGCACCTGTTGACAAAGACAATGCAGAAACACACCAAAGTGGTAACAAAACTACCAGTTGTTGTAGTTGTTTCTGGAGCGACTTGTCAAATCCCACTAGACTTTTGTACTCTCATCTGATTTTTGACAAGTCCTGAAACAGACACATCTGCAGTGTTCTCACATGGCTTTATTACATCGAGGGAAGTCAGAAGCACATGCACACACATGTCTGGATCCCATCTGAAAGACACTGTCTCAAACCAGTGTTATTGACTATTACTTGTAGACCAGACTGGTATGTTGCAGAGCGAAACAGTGACCACTGATAAATCTTTAGGGCTCAGATGTGAGCATAAATGAAGCCTTGTGTGAATGAGTATATTTACGACTAAGAGAGAGAGAGAGCGAGAAAGAGAGAGAGTTTAATTTACAGTCTCCTATTGCTTGCTATTTAGCCCTATTTCTTATGATGGACTAATTACACCATTAAAAGACAGAAGATGGAAGGAAGTAATACTTTTTACAATTGTTTAAGCAAATTGCATCTCTTACAAGACTTGAGTCTTTCTTCTGTACCATGGGTCTTGTTTACTCATCATTCTTATTATATATATATATAATAATTATTTTGTTATTGTAATTGTACCCAGATCAAACAAAAGCACATGACACTCTTAGGACTTGTGTCACTTTGGTGGACATGAATAGCATCTGCTGTGTCCTAAACACTTATAAGTGTCTCAGTTTCTGTTTTTGTTTTTGTTTTTAATTTATGTCTCTCCTTTTCTATAATACCTGAAACAGGGTCTTAAAGGTGAAAAGGGAATAGCATAGCGATGCAAAGTCTATTTTATGCATAGAACACTGTTTGCACACACTTCTAGAATAAAAAAAACTTCTGAAAAATAAATAAGTAAAGAATGAAAACCGCTAAGGAAACAGCACTATATACTCTATAAAGAGACAGGTGAAATGGGTAAATATATAAGGACATAAAGGAAAGTGCACAACAGTGGACAAATTCACTGACCGCTCATGTGTGGGTCATCTCAAACGGGGCTCCTCCTTCAGTGACATGCATTTCTAATGGTCATAACAGGCTGATGTACATTTAGAAACCCAACACCTGGCTGAGAAGTGTGACTTTCTTTTCCCATCCTTTATTGAAACATTGACCAGCCACTTGTTTAATGGTGTATTCAGGCAGTTGGAAAAGAGCACCTAAACCCACAATCTGTTTTAGTCTCTGTGAGACTACTGTTTTATTAAAAGATAATGCCAGTTTACTACAACTTGGGTCTTGTTTCGGAGTTTCAATCTTCTTTTCTATCAGTAATAATAACACTGTACTCACCAATTTAATTGCTAAGATCTAACAACATGGTCAAAACAATGAAAAGAAGACCAATGGGTCAAGAAACATGAGCAGTCCAACTATCAGACAGGTTGGAAACCTTTGAGTCGAACTTTGGAAGTGAAAACAGAGACAAACTGTGAAACCCCCATCACAGTTTACAGACCCACCACGATACGTAGGCCCTCAGTATGCTCCAAACAACGTAACTCCCGAATTTGAAGGGTGGAAGAGGCTACATCCAGCCATTTTTGTAGCTTTTCCACACTATCGATCTGATATTGGCCATATTGGCCCCACGTCTCTGTACTTAACCCTGCCTTTTAATGCAGCTGTGTACACAATTAAGTGGTTAAGATATTTTGGATAAACTGTTGGGTTTGTTTCTGTCTGAACATCCGTCTCATCATTGTCACCATGTTCTCAGACCTCAGCGATTAACTTGGGGAGTATGTTATCATTACATGTAGTAGAGATGGACAAAACTCCCGAAATAAGACCAAGTGGGAATAAATAAACTCATTTCAGGGAGTAGGTGCAAATACACGCCACTGAAGAAGGTGGCCCCTGAACACACACACCGTTTGTACTGCTTTTCCCAGAACGTATTCATTCATGACTGGGGTGAGATAAAGAAAAAGAATGTGTCTGTGTGGCTCGTTTCACGTCACTGCTGATTGTATTGTAAAGCTAGGATAAGAGTGCCATCTAGAGGCATTCTTAAGGCACTTGAATGAAAGGACTTGTTGCCTCTATAGCACACTGTGTAATCTTATTTAATGGCTATATTTTTATTAGATCAGCTGAGCATTAATTTGAATGCATGCTGACACGTTTAAACGCACATTTAATTGTGTGCACAGTGGATTACTCACACACAGTGCATTGGGTGAGTGTGTAGTGATGGGAGCAGTCACAATGAAAAACACAAATTCTAACTGTGCTCCCAATGTATACTTCCTAGATGAAGATGTCACTATTTTGTTTGCAGTTGCAACAAAATCATTACATTTTCTTGGAACATGGAGCTGTGTTGTTGTTAACATCTCAGTATATTTAACAATGGGTGCCTTTTCATAAATAGATCATTTATGAGAAGGTGGGGAGAAAAAAACTTGTACAATAAGGCCAGATTTGTTGGTTTTTTTTGTTTTTATTTTCTCTCATTTATCTCTGTTTAGTGGATATGTTGATATGCAAATCCTCAGGTTCTCAGATTTGCATACCTTTACGGCTGTGTTCTCTAATCAACTCCAGTCAGTTTTCTAGTTTTCATGCAATATAGCTTACGGTTCTAACCTCACTGTGCCACAATGTCGTTTTTTTTTCAGGAAATGAAACATTTTGTGGAAAGCAGTGGCTTCAGTTGTGTTCAGTAGTGACTTAAGCTTGGATCAAGTTTGGTGCAACAATACCGTATACTGTATATTTTCAATTGCAGCACTGTACTAAATGGACAGTGACATTTAATAGGTGTTATTAACCACCACAGAGACGGTTGCCACCTAAGCATGTGGACAATGATCACAGTAAGGACATTTGACAGCCACATCGTGTTCTGTACAGTGGCTTTAGAGATGCAGTGTGAGATAAAAACACGACTTTTATAGATCTTGTAACTGGAAGTGTTGGGGAGCACTAATTTCTAATAGTATTCACACAATTAGCCTTGCCAGTCAAGGCTGTTGATTCGCTTTACTGAGCACAGCGTGATCTCACGGGGAATCCATTTCTTATGATAATGGAGAATATTTTGACATTGTGAAGCACAATGCAGCTAAACTTGAGAGATTTTACCAATACGGCCCCTCGTCCATATAAAAAACATTGAAAATAACCAGAAAATAAGCTTTAAAAATGATTCCACATGGTCATGACATAGGGCGCTTCCTGCTTGGATGAGAGTGATTTAGAGGTACAGAACATCCCTGTATCACCTCTGTCCTTTGTGGAAGGAATGCTCTACTCCAGAGCACGACATGAACAGATGTGGCTCTGTGGTAAAGACAGTGTTGGTTTGTCACTGCTGCAGATCATATGAACACTGCTTTGGCTCTCTGATGGACAACCTCCTCTCATCACACTCATCTGAAAATGTTGACAAATCTCCATTTGTATTTGTTGTTGTAATCATTTGGGTTTTGTACAGTTATATGCACAGAACAGACTCCAAATAATCTGCTTCTTCTTCTCTCCTGCCTGCTCAACATTCTGTTATTGTTTCCACTCTTTCCTCTTTATCTACTTTGTTTGTTTAACAGTAGCCTCTTTTGCTGATTAGTCAGTATTCTTATTTGTAAATCAACATAATGATAGTGAAATGATAGGGACTTTTGATTCAGTTACCAATATGCAAAACAAATAAATGTGTTCATGAGACTTACGTTTTTGTGTTTTATGGTATGTGTATGCACAGACATGAGTAAAGTATGCTACTTTATTCTTTACACTATACTTTATACTCCACTACCAGGGCCGTAGCTGTAATTTCCAAAGTGAGGGGCACAGATTGTTCAGGAGGGTTTTTATTAAAAAGATAAAATACCATTTGTCTCACCAAATTGCAGATTCCAAGTAGCCTACATTTCATTAATGATTGATGGAAATGCCGACATTCTGGGAGCAGTGCAGTTCATTTCATTTCATTTCATATATTTATTATACAGGAAAGTTAGAAAAAGTACCATTACATTACAATATAAAAACGGGCCTGACTCAGTTTAAAAACTGTTTTTCAGCAGGTTCCTGTTCTGCAGAAACACAAAACATGGTTACAGCACGTCATAACAGACATTAATACAAGACATCGATATAGAAAAATAGATTTTGACAAATGAAATCCACAATACACTTACATAAGGACAAAAGACATTTATACACAACATCAGCAGGGCTGAACAAATACGGTCAGTGCAAACAAGGCTTGGACAATAAATAAACTAATTTTTTAATGTGTGCAAGTGTAACTATTAAAAAGGAGCTGTTTGTATGCCTTTTTAAAATGCGTGATAGTTGATAATGTCCTGGAAGCAGGCCCCCTCCCATCCCCTGAGAAGTTTATGACCATAATAGCCGACATTTGGTGGCCTCTGGGCTATGGCACATTCTAATGCTACTACTCCATCATATACACTAATCTAAATGATTGCATTTAATATGTTTCCTATATATTTTTTAATATATTGTTTTATTATTGCCTATATCTATGAGTATATCAATCAACTGACACAACCTGAGTACGGTGCACACTCGGCAACTTGTGTGTGGGACAGAGGGCACCGACATGGAAAGTGCGAGGCAGATGTCCCCCCGCGTACCCCGTGTCCGCTTAATCCATGTACCATTACCTTTATCTGACAGCTATAGTTGCTAGTTACTTTTATTTTACAAAGACAACCTATGAAAAGTGGATACATTGTTAAAGATTAAACATTTTAAGCATTTTAAACTCCGGCGGATTCATGAGGACTATGGTTGACTGCTCCTCAGATCTCTGCAGGGTAAATCCAGACAGCTAGCTAGACTATCTGTCCAATCTGAGTTTTCTGTTACAAAACCAAAAATACTTTTGAACGTACACATGTTCCTGAAAAAAAAAAAAAGTGCATCCCAGAATGCTGTGTGGACTAAGCAGACTCTTCTTCGCAGCACTGTGGAGGGGGGGTCTGGCAATGAGAGACTAGGGTCTCAATGACCTGCTGCTGCATTATTACAATGCTACTTCCTACTAATCTAATAATATCTACTCCTGACTCACAGTACCCAGTGTAATGGTACTGTGGTGTCTAATTTACTCAAACGAAGGTGGTGTAACTAAAGACATGGACAATTAACCAATAAAAAGATAATTTTGATTGAGTTGAAAACATTTCATAATCTTAATTAGAATTTAAATTAGAATGAATAAGATAGGCCTATATTTGTAATGGAATTAAAAAAAAAGGACTAGCTTAATTTAAAATATAGTCATAATTTGATTTTTTTGGAAATAACAGTTCTAACATTTATGAATTTGTATAGCCTACAACCTAGGCTACAGTTGACCTTTTATGGTCAACTGTAAAATGAATACCTATCATATTTGCGTTTCAACCATCTACTGTTCAGCTAAACACATGAATAATAGGTAAATGTAGCGAATTTACAGCTAAAATTGATATCTTTATTTATACAAAACGTCCGTTCAGAAAGCAATGGGTGACGTCACCTACACTGCGACACATGTTTTGCACCAGGTCGACGGGAGAGGCCGTTGTGTGTTCATTGGGAATATCCATCTATGGATTCTACACTGGTCCTGGTTCTGGAGTCAAAGTAGATTTTAAGTCCCCGGTAGACAAATATGTTACTGTAACACTGACCACCTTACATTGCGTTGTCTAGGAGACTGCAGCTTGGTGTGAATGAAGTCAGTCAGCGTGCTGAAGGAGGGGACCGCATAGACTAGAGCATCTCCGCCTTTTCACCGTTGTGTTCCCGCAGACCAAAAGGTAGGTAGGCAGCAACCGTAGACAGTTAAAGAAATGCATAATGGCAGCAACACCAGCCTATACCGACCACACACTCCTGGTCACACCGGATATCCTGTTAGCATGGCTGCGCGTGAGTCCCAGGCATAGACCGTTAAAGAAAGGTCTCAGGTGGGACAACGTGTCGTCTTTAGGCTAACGTTAAAACCTTGCATTTGTTAGCTAACGATACGTGTTTACAAGTTAACGTTAGCATGTTCACAGATTCAGAAGCACGCTATTGATATTTTCGACGTGTCACTTGTTATTTAACCTGCTGCACAGTATTTAATTGACGTCCACATCCATGTAGTGCAGCAGGTAATTCTGTAACAAGTCCAGCATAGAACTTTTTCACGGCAGACATTTTGACATATCATGGGAGTTAAAGCACAGGTGTATTTAAAACCGTTAATGATGGCTGCATTCCACTTAGGAGAGGCCGTGGTGTTGTGCATGCTGACTCACTGAAATAGCTTTCTGGGACACTTGATGGAATTGAGCCATCGTTTAGGTGATTAATTTCAGCTGTGCTTGTCCTACTATGTCAAGTCAAAAATGTCTGCTGTGGAAAAGGTCCATTGCAGTGGCTTTGACTGGTGTAAAATGTCAAATATCAAAATTAAGAGATTGCATTGAAGAAGAAAAAAAAAGGGCCCCTTTCCGTGTTAAATCATGAGTGCACATGGTCCAGTTGGTACCTGCATATATTATAAAGACTTCATTACAAAGTAGCATGTTTTTTAAGCTCTGCTCTTCCTAAGTTTAATGTTTTCAAATTTGCAGCTGCACACTGCTCCAATTAAATAGTGCACCTCTCTTTTAAAGGTGCTCTAAGCGATGTTGGGTGATGATACTTATTGTTGACGTTCAAAGTATTTTCAAACAAAACAAGACTAGCTTGCCCCTCCCTCATCGTCATCCCGTCCCCTCTCCCTTCCTTCTGGGTTTCCACGCACCAACCCCTTGTGTGTGTGTGTGTGTGTCTGTGTGTGTGTGTGTGTGTGCGTGTGTGTGTGTGTGTAGAATGCCATCTCTGTCGGAGCAGCTGCAAGAGGTGCGGAGTCTGGCTGAAGTGTGTCTGTACACTGGTGGCAAAGTGGTGGAGGTGCGGGTTGGGGTGATGGCGATGGCGAATCTGCCCTTACCGCCCTGCTCCAAATACTGCCACATCGCCGCCGAGACCATGGTCATAGAAAACAGCTTCGGCATCAACAGGAAGGAGGTGAGAGAGAACAAAGTGCACAAAATCTCCACCTGGAAGTACATATGTGACATCCATCCAGTGGCTTGTAAGACAAATGTTGTGTTCTGTGTGTTTCTCCTTCAGACCCTGGCATCTCTCCAGCGCTTGTCTACAGCATTGAACATCCTAGAAAAGTATGGCTGTAATTTGACCAACCCCAACAGGCCTAAGTACTGGAGAACTGTGAAACACAACAACCCAGTGTTCAGGGCCACCGTTGATGCAATTCAGGTAACACAAAAACACATTACAGTACAGTATTACAGGTGATCTATAAAAGGGTACTAGGGATCAAAATAAAGTAAATACAAAGAACAGACAACTGTGTAAATGTTTACATGCAAGCCTTCATGACACATTGGTGGCATCTATTGTACTAATTGTCTGTATTTGTCTACAATATTGCCTGACAGGCGGTATTACAAATATAGTATAGAAAATAGTTAGTAGAGATATAAGCATATTCATTTTTTTCACTCATGCCTCCATTTGGCACAGAGTAGTCATTGTCAACAGGCCCTGAACTTGTCTTTATGCTGATCCAAACTCTTACAATTTTCTCTTAATTCGTAGTCCTTTTTACTCTTGACCCCAAGGATTGATTTCCCGTATTGACTGACAGAACTCTATATTAGGCACCTAGTAGTTATCAAAAAAAGTGGTGAGTTCACATTACATCCTGTTTGTTCTTTCCGCTCCCAGGGAGGACGAGCAGTGCTCTGTCTCTATGGTTACTCCAATCAGCAGCCAGATGGGCTCAGCTTCCCCGACGACATCACAGATCCTGATGTGGGCCGAGTTTCTGCAGTAACACTCGAAGTGATGAGTCTGAGGATGGAACTGGAAATGCTTATTAAGGTGTGTGTGTGTGTGTGTGTGTGTGTGTGTGTGTGTGTGTGTGTGTGTGTGTGTGTGTGTGTGTGTGTGTGTGTGTGTGTGTGTGTGTGTGTGTGTGTGTGTGTGTGTGTGTGTGTGTGTGTGTGTGTGTGTGTGTGTGTGTGTGTGTGTGTGAAATTATTGTAATCATTGAAGAAGAAAGTTGTAGGAGCTTAAATGGTGATTTTATAATTGTAAGCCTCTTTATTCCAAGCCACTGGTCTGGTATCCTTATACGTATATGTGTAGTGAATTGTGTCTTTTTCTTGACTTAAAATAAAAAGCTTTAATGATAATTTATTTAATCTGATCACAGGATGCTCATCCCCACCCTGAGTTCTATGAGAGAATCCTTCCTACGCTAAGACACAAGGTATTTTAAGGGCTTAGTATTCTATGCATTAATAAAATGTATTTATATAGGCTTTAGGCCTCTCTACAAGTTATTGTAGGCAAAGTTTATTTATGCAACTTAATTTATTACAATATACAGTAAGTAATAGGAGGTCCCTGCTCCGTCTCTCTTTCATTTAATATCCTCTTTCATTGGCTTAAAATCCTTGTTTTGTGAAAAAATGTGTTGAAAAGTATCAAAGTAAATCTTCCAAAGTAATAAGTCTTCTTAGTATAAAATTGCCTCTTAATGTTTTCCTGGACAGTGTTTCCTGTTGACCTGCAGTGAAGGGAGAAAGGGAATTCGATACTAAAAAGGTTATAACTTCTTAAAATCCTTCCACTGGCAAGGAGAGCTTTGTCTAATAAAGCCAGTGTATCTGGTATTAGTATTGCGATACACTGAATAGAACCATGTCTTATTTTGAGGTTTATGTTGACGTGGTGATGTAATGCCAATTCTTCACGTCAGCTTTTCCCCCACTCTTCTCTTCTCTCCTCTCAGGATGTGGGTCTCAACACTGACACTGTGGTCTGCCACTTCTCCTCCCCTTCATACCGTTCAGACGGTCAGACCAAGTCTCTAGCCTTCCCCCTCCACCATCACTCCTCCAGGGAGAACAGTCATGGCCAGTCCCTGTCCTCCAACCACCAAAGTCTCAGATCCATTCAGGTCTTTCCCACTTCTTCAAAAAAACACCCAGGTGAGGAGAGAAAGCACTATTTTAATGCTTTGACTACTTAGCTATGCGTTTATCTGTGCGTGTTCACAGTGTGTGTCTATTTATCGACAGACTGCATGCAATTACACACACACACACACACACACACACACACACACACACACACACACACACAATTATCCCTTTCAAATCAAGTGATTTTTGCTTACTAGTTGTTGTTGTTTTTTTAAATGTATTGATTGATGATGTATCATTCCCCCAGTGTTAATACCAACTCCCTACTTCAGCTTGATTCATGGTTCTGCGTTAAACCTACGCTGTAGGTACGTTCCTAGGGACATACTGTATGTAGCCTGACGTGTACCTCCCCAGAAATGTAACTTCATGACAGCGACGCAGACCGCAATGACTACGATTGGTCGGCTTAGCTGAACTCTCTGTGAACAACATGAAAACAAGGAGAGGGTAAGCTTTTCCTGCTACAGCGCTTTGCCTGTGTTCAGACAGCACAGGGGAGACACTTTATTTCTCTAACAACACTGGTAAAGTCGGCCCTCGCTCTAATCCCCGTCACCCTCTGATTCCCTGTACTACATACTGGGTCTACCACACACTCCCCACGTATACACACACACCGGCTCTACTATTCTTTTAAAGAGATACGCTAGAACTACGCAGACACACCAGCGCACAAGTTTAATCCTCACAACTTTGTAGGCCGCTTATGTGGGCTATGCCGTAGGCTCAGCGTGGAGACTACATACTACTATAAACCAGCCTCAAGGGCACGGTGCTGCAGTGGTTAGCACTGTTATCTCACAGCAAGAGGGGGGGTTGTTGATATTGTGATGATATATTTGTGAATTGGCATAGATTATAGTAGAAAATGTGACTTTAGTTGGTACAGTAAATTGTTATCTCTGTTCCAGAGAACTGCACTATCTGTGGAATATTCCGTATCTCTGCCCACTGCCTCACCTGCCTCCTGGGACTCTGCTCAGAATGTGACAGACTGTACCACTCCTACCCTGAGAGGGCTAACCACCGTCGAACAGCTGTCTCATCCTCCTCATCATCATCATCATCATCCTCGTCATCTAAAAACAGAAACAGTCAAGGGTGAGGCAATATGAAATGGCTAAACTCTGATCCCATTGGCCCATAGCCAGTGCTGGTTCTGACTACTTGTCAGTCAGTATGAAACAACAGTTTAGGAATTTAGTGTCGGCATCACTGACTTGAGGAGTCACTTTCTTTTCTGCTCAGCTGCCCGCTTCTGCCGTTTGTGGTTAGGTGCAGATCTGTTGTTGTTGTTTCCCTGTTGATCAAATCAGTTTATTTCATTTGTCCCAACCAAATTCAACCAATCAACTTCTGTAGTTGACTATCATTGCTATGGTCAAAGTTAAAGCTGATAGCAGCAAACTGTAGTGACAGTTTAGACATAGTAGAAGTCAAACTGTTAGAACCAAGTGCTAGGATGACTAAGCTAAGTGTGTGAAAAAAACCAACGTGTATGGGTGTACAGTACATTCACTCGATATTCACTTGCAGTGTAACAGTCCCTCCTCCCATGTTGCAGGTCTTCCGCCTGGTGTTGCCTCCACTGCTCTAAAGTCAACCCCGTCCAGGAAGTGCTGTGTGAGGCGTGTGAGCGCCCTCGCCTGGAATTGATCAGCTCTAAAGTAGACGAATCTCAGCCTTCCACCGTCACTGGTCCGTCAGTTAATGTCTCTTGGTGCATTCCTCAGCCTCAGTGTCCCAATCAGTCTAGTATCCAATCACGCAAACTTCATTCTACAACACTTTGTAATTTCCTGCGTGAAATAGAAACTGAGATAAAAGCAGATAAATCTACGGCAGCTACCCTTCACTTATTACTCCTGCTGTCCCCTTGGAGAAAGTTGTTAGGCTCGTTGACTTGAAATAATGATGTATTAATTGAAGTATGCATTGTAGTCAGTATATCATGATGATTTCAATGTTTGTAATTAAATTGTGAAAGCAATACTTTTTTTTTAATTTTAGGCCCAAGTACAGCTTCAACCATCAGCATGTATGTGAAAATTAAATGAGACTAACATTACTAGGGGACCTCATTTGATTAAGAAATTACTCTTCTGATTGACATGATTGTTACTGATGAATACTTGATATGTGACTTGAATTAGCTGTGTCTGTGTGTTAATGTGTTTTCTTAGACTGGCAGTGTAAGAGCTGTACCATGGTGAATGCAGCCAGCAGTATTTTGTGTGAAGTGTGTGAAAGACCTCGTTTGGCTACACGACCTCCAGTGACTCCATCACACCCACCAATCACCCCCCCCAGACCACCGGCACCAGTACTGGGCATGCCTGGTGACCCTGACAGCCAGGTGGGTGTGGGTGTCTGTGGGTGTTATTATTATTCATTAATTATATCATTTTTGTACATACCGCCAAATCAGTGCTTAGCACTACTTGACTTTTTTAATTCAATGTATCAATATGATCATACCCACATCTGATCAAACCCACATCTGGGAATTCCAGCCCCAGACAAGTAAGGCGTCCATAATCCAAAGTGTTAACATGTGGTGCCTCTGCTCTGAATTTCTCACTCACTGCAAGCATTAGCGTAATAAAAATGTGAAGGCAGCTAGCAGCACAACCAGGGGTTGATGCAGGCGGAATAAGAGAAGTGTGCAGTGAAGTTGAGGACGGATCGATCTGAAGGAAAGGAGAACAGCCTTGACTTTACAGAAAAACTACTGAAAACGGCACTCAAGCTTGAAGAAGGTGAGGGCCTCGGTATTGTGCACATCGGTCGCTGGCACCAACACCATCAAACTCTTATATTTCCACATCAATTGTGGTCATAGTCGTCAACATTCAAACAAAGCAGCAGATTGTTAACAAAGGCTGGAACACAAAAGATCTGCAACTTCTAATTTTAAAAGGAATAACTACTTTAACATAACAGCCCATTTGAACTAGCTTTTCTCCTTGTGTGAGACAGATATTCGAAATAGGGATGTGCCAATCTGACTTTTTCTGTCCCAAGCCCGATTCCGTTAATAATAAACTACAAAGCGCCAGACTTTCCTAACTAAACATTACTTTCCTAACTAAGACAAAATAACATAGATCTAATACATTGAATTTGCGTGGTGCTTTTGGATGGGATTGATTAAGATGGTAATATTGTACTTTGCAGTACTACCACAGAAAAGCTCTCTTTCTGAGAACATGTCCTTTTTAAATCAGTCTCTCACGTAGCCTTCAGTGGGAGTTAGAGCAAGAGTGAAACTGTTCCTTGCGGCAACAGCTCAGAAAATGAATCCTCGCTTCACCCGACCTGTGTTTATGGCTGCTACAAGATAAACACATCAATCCCAGACTTGAGCCGTCTGCTGACAAGCTTCTTTACAAGGTTCCTTGAAGGACGAAGGTCTCCAGACCTCCATCAGTTGATTTTGTTCTTCATTTTTTTGCTTTTTTTACTTTTTTTCTTCTCATTTTAGATTAACTACCACGGTAAGGTGCCGTACTCAACATTCAGTCCAATTGTTTGGACGATTAGACAATTGGAAAATACAAGTAATTGCCAAAGCCCATTTGGTTTGTCCATTTGTCAGTTTGTTGTCAGCAGGTAGATGGAAAAACTACTAATCCGAATTGTCATGAAACTTGACGGAAAGGTGTAGCCAAGGAGGAACACATTACATTTTGGATTGGATTCAATTCACGGGGCAGATACACAAATGACATGTCCTTTGACAAGGCAAAGCAGCAAATACTGCCTTGCTGTGTGTGGGCTTGTGGAGGTGTTGTAGTTGGAAGAGTTCCAACCTTTGACATGTGAGTTCCGATTAATCGGTCAATCACACACTTGGTTTTGTATCATTTAGGTGACTTTATCTGTGACTAAGATTGATTATAGCTTAGGGTGTGCACTTAACACAAAAACATTTGCAGATCATGTTTTGGCTTTTTATACTTAATGTTTCTCTCTCTCTCTCTCTCTCTCTCTCTCTCTCTCTCTCTCTCTCTCTGCCCCTCTATATCTCTCTGCCCAGTGGGTGTGTCAGTTCTGTACGTATCTGAACTACTCTCCAGCTACAGTGTGTGAGATGTGTGACCTGGCTCGTCCAGAGCCCGCACCCTTGCCTGCAAAGCTCCGCCCTCCCTCCCCTGTCAGACGGGTCCCCGCCCTGCCAATCAAACCCAAAGAACCCGCTCCTGAAGACCTGGATTCCTGGAGGCAGAGGCTCATGAAAGAAGAGGGACTGAAGCTGATTCAACTGATTAGAGCAAGTCACCTTCATTACCCGTCATTGCGTCACTACATTAAGGGAACAGTGAATTACATTACAGTGAATCCTTAATCTTAACTGTAGTGGCTACCGTAACTATAATAGGCTTATCTCAGTGTGTAGATAAAATGTTTGTTTTTTCACAAATATATCCATTTATCTTTACTATTATAATGTTGGATTCATATTGTTGTAAATTTTCAGACAAATTGTCTTTTTACAAAATTAGGCAGCCACCTGCACTAACTCTGAGGACCCCCTAAGGGGCCCGGGCCACCTGTTAAAGATCTCTGCTTTTGTGGACTAGAAAGTGAAATGAGAACCCTGTTTTCAAGTGGACTAGAGTTTGGTTGGTTTGGTCCGCACCAGAGTTAGGTTAAAACGGACCAAACTTCTCAGGTGTGACAGCAACCTTAGTGTCTGTATTCTAGTGTGTCTCTCCATTGTGTCTGTGTCAGGATGGGGAGAAGAAAGGAGTGAGTCCTGAGGAGGTGTATACAAGCATGAGGGTAGCAGGGGACAGCAGCATTCTACCATGCAAGTGGCTCAAGACAGAGCTTCCTCTGCTGTTAGACCAGATAAGGACATTGGTGGCAACATCTTCCCTTCAGTCTGTTTCTGACAAGACTACAACAAAGCGCACAGTCAGTAGGCTTATCTCAGTACAATCTAAGTCTGTTAAGTCCTGACATATCACATCATTACTGAAAGTTCCTCTGACTGTCAGTGTCCGTTGTGTTTTTCTGTTACTGATTGACTTTCCTCTTACACAGAGCAGGTCTTGTAAAGTACCTGCTGATGATGCTGGGAAAGAGGTGGGCCCTGCAGAAACAGAAAGTGCGGTCCAGTTGTCCAGAGTAGAGGCCAAGCAGGCATGGCTGACGGCAGGGGGCGAAAGCGAGAGAGCTGCCAAGCAAGCTCTGAGGGACAGACTTGCCAAGGTGACACACACAAGATGCACAATGCTATTCCATCAGTCTCCATTGTTTGTCAAGAGATTGTATTTTTTTCATGTTACGCTCTCAGGTAAAGGAGCTGTGTACGCTGGGCTTCAGCGACGAGGCTCGCTGTCATGAGGTTCTGAGACAGAGTGGTGGTGAGGTGAGAGGGGCCCTGGCCCTGCTGCAGCGACCCCTTCTGGAGCCCTTCCACAAGCACATTTGGAGTGACAAGCCTGAGCCTCCTGTAGACATCCATCACCCTGACAAACAGGTGTGAGCAGGCATGTACTGTCCATCAGCCCATCCAGTCACCGCTCACAATGTTCAGCCATCTTATTTCTTGTTATTAGTCTGGCATTTGGGAAATTCATAACCCCCCCCCAATGTCTTGTCATTTTGTCTTTTTAACAGGAATTTACTGCTGAAATAGGTTATTGGTATTACATTTTTAATAAATAATTTCATTTTGACCATATGGCCTTATCAATAAACAAGCTGTTCTTCAATGTTGCCAACTGTCGTATTATGCTCTTCCTTTTTCTATCTAAGTATCAGTTCAGGCACCGGCACCGTTTTCAAAAGTATTGCTTTAGCACCAGTATTGGAAGAAAAACAAAACATACCCAGCCCTATTCGTAAGTGATCATGGTATAAATGCCACTTGAGGTGTCCATTGTCAGGAATTGTTGGGCATTAACCTTACAGAGTGCAGCTTTAAAGAGTCCACTTGTAGAGCATAAGAACACACTGGGATAACTGGTAGGATAAGTGAAGTCTAACATTGTTGTGTTCTTCTACATAATTTTGTTCTTTTCTACCAGCATATATGTCGGAGGTTACTAGCAGTGTACGATCTTCCCAGCTGGGGTCGCTGTGAGCTGGCACTGTCGCTGCTTCTGGAGCACAGTGCCCCTTACTCCCTGGAAGATGTGGTGCAGGCTGTGCGAGAGTCCCACGACAGGGAGTTCATCAAAAGAGTGCTGGCTAAAGAGTGTCCCATCTGCCTCTCTGTCTTCCCCCACAGCAAGGTACTGTGAGACAGTGAATGTTTATGCTTTGCAAGTGTTAAAGCAGATCTTAAGTCCTTTTTCCTACTTTTCTCTCCCTCTCTTCTCTCTCAGATGCAGTCTCTGACGTCGTGTCAGTGTTCTGTGTGTTGTGGTTGTTTCCAGCAGCACTTCACCATCGCTGTAAGGGACAAACACATAAGAGACATGGTGTGTCCAGTCTGCTGGGAGCCAGACATCAACGACCCTGAACATCTCAACAGCTACTTCTCCACCCTGGATATCCAGGTAGGAAAGCAGATGAACCAAGAGAGGGGGGTGTAACATACTACTGTAGCCCGGTCACACCAGAGGGTGGCGTAATAGAGTTCAATGTGTTCTTGTGAGATAGGCGGCGCTGAAAGTTTAGTGGCGTAACGGCTACCCACACCCTCAGTCACTAATCTGTACTACAAAAGTACATTTTTAGGATAAGTTCTTGACAATACTGCGCATGACTCATGCGCAGTATGTCCATTACCTTCCTCTCTCTGTGTGTTGTCGTTGTCAAACTCTCTCCAATTGGGGAAACAAACGTCGCGCTAGCAAGCCAGAAGGTGAAGATGGCAAGTTTTGAAAAAAATTGGATCGCGCAAGAAGACAAGCCTGCTTGGTTCTTTCAGGGAATGATTGTAAAGATTTACAAAGAATGAGATTACAGCATTGACTCTTTACTGGAACGGTTTGGGACCCATTGGCAGTATTGCTGTGGACCAAGTACACATGTTGATAAAGTAGTGGGAGCAAATTACCTGTGAATGCTTGTGAACGTCCCCTTCTCTCACAGTGATCTTCCATGTCAGAGGCTCAGTCGTGTTTAAAGGTGGAGAATCAGCTTCTTACAACATGAAACATGAGGTGGTCAGATGTAATGTGATAAAGTAGATCAACAGCCTTTATGTTATTTTGCCAAATTATTTTATTTCCTGTGAACAATTTCTATTTGATGTCTTAATAGATCATGTGTAAATACACAAAACTTTATTTATTTATTTATTTATTTATTTATTTTCCTTATGGCCATTTTTGTGTTTTTTCTTTTTTCTTGCCATTATCCCATCGTCCCATCAATTATTAACTTATCAGAATCGAGCAATGAATCGTGATGCATCTAAGAATTGATTATTTTTCCCACCCCTAGCTTTTGCACATCTCGGCTCATCTACTACAAATAACGTTTTACATTTCTATGCTGACTGGGTTCTTCTTACCTTTCTAGCTTGTATTATTTCTATGGTGGTATTGTATTTGTATTATGTGCTTCAGCTGCGAGAGTGTCTAGAGCCAGAAGTCTATGAGCTGTTCCATAAGAAGCTGACAGAGCAGGCGCTGATCAAGGACCCCAAGTTCCTCTGGTGCTGTCATGTGAGTACATGACGAGTTACTCTTGGCTTTGTCAACAGAAAAATGGTGGTGAACAAATTTCATAAAGTAACATTTTTTAAACTATGCATGCTTCAAAAGCATTAAGGACTCTTCTTTTTTGTGGCAGCGCAAAAAATGCAATCCTTTAAATTGGCTTCAAAAATGAATGTTCTATTGTACTTAAAGCAGCAGTGTCAATTAATCTGCGTATAGATTGAAATAGGTGATTCTGTATGCTGTATAAAAAGTTTCTTCTTCAGTCAACTGTCAACTTTTGACAACTGTAACCACAAGGTTATCTTGAAGCATGTGTATTTATATGATATAATAATACTCCATTGTCCTGTTTCCTCTCCTCAGTGTTCATATGGGTTCATCTATGATGGAGACCAGCTTAAAGTCACCTGTTTTCAGTGCCGCAACAGTTTCTGTGCTCAATGTAAAAAGCCTGTAAGTATTAGGTGTCATGTTGTGTTCTCTATTTATGTTTTTGTTAAACATATTATCTTCTCTTTCCTCCACCCTTTTTGCCTGTTTTGAACGAGATGCTCATGGAGGCAGCTGCCTACTGCAGGAGGAGTTTATTCACTGTTTTTGTATAAATGCTCCTACAGCTTAATGAGGAATGATCTTAAAGGTGGAGAAGACAGTTCAAAATTTACAGTAATCTACCTGTTACCCATGGGTAGCAGTTTATGCATCTTGTAAACACACAGCAATGACAGTAACCTGCTGAGGATCCAGGACATTCAGCACATAGACAGCCGTGCACATTAAACTGAAACTTTATGTTTCCTTATAAAAATATGAGCTAACTGAATAAGTGCTGAATAGTGTGATAGTATAGTTAGAATGTTAAACTTAGTGAAATAAAGTTCCTCTTCAGCTTATTTAGTTTAAGCATTGATTTCACCAGGAAGAAGACAGGTGGGCACCAATAGAACACCCAGTAGATGCATGTGTCTGTACTGTCTCTGCAGTGGGAGTCTCAGCATGCAGGTCTGTCCTGTGAACAGTACCAGTTATGGAAGAGAGAGAATGATCCAGAGTATCAGAGACAGGGCCTGGCTGGATACCTCAGAGACAACGGCATCAGTAAGCACACACACACACACACACACACACACACACACTAACAGACAAACACACTTCTACAGGATTGTTCTTGAAGGTATAATATATTGTTCTACATTAGCTGCGGGTGCACTAATAATAGATTTTTGATTTTTGCATGTAACCGGCTGGCTGGTAACAGTATTTCCTGTAGCCCACATCTAATTAAGCATATTCACAACGACTGGTAAACTCCCAAGGCAGCACATCATTTCCACTACATATACTGTAAAAATGTAGTTTGTGGGTTCAGTCAATATCCCTAAGCTGTAGGTGTAGAGAACCATTTCATCAGAGTGCTTCAAACTGAAGAAGGGCGCACTGGGTCCTGGGGGGTTCAAAGGGTCTGAATGCAGAAGTGCCTTAAACCTACATCTCCAGCAGGGGGCAACTCCACTGGTTGCATAGAAAGTCTATTAAAAAATGGCGCTACTTCTCACTTGATTAAACTATTTTATTAATGAGTTTAGGTTCTCAATCGCTAGTCTTCTTCAATACAGCATG